>NW_024521429.1:321803-394347 GCF_017590135.1 Pyrgilauda ruficollis | reverse complement strand
TGGCCTTTTATTTGTGATTGGATAAATGGGCAAACATAACACAGGTACACTAAGATAAAAAAATCATGCCAGGCAGCTGCCACACAGCAAAGTGAAAGACATCCAGTATTCTTCAGGGCTAACTTTTATGCCTATGATTCTCTTTCCTACGGGTTGACTGACTCAATGGCTTCTGACTGTGGTGTGGGGATGGTGATGCCAGTCAAGCAGGCCCAAGAACCCTTTGTGGTCTCACGGTGCTTCTTCCTCAGAGTTGATTGCTTCTGCTGTCTTTGCCAACAATTTCAATTTTGACAAATAGCTTCTCTTTTATGTCTGACAAATGTTCATCTTCAAAGATAAAAACTACAAAAGCAAGAGAAAAGCTACTCCCCTACGTTCCCCAGTTGAAGAATAACCTTCTGCACTGCTAACGTGAACAGAACAATAACTGAAGACACAGCTGCAAGGAAGGAAACAAGCCTAGGTGAGCTAAGGGCATTTTGCACCTTGCCAAGTTACTAGTGGCTCTTCTTGAAAAGGGAAAATATCTGATTTACTTGAAATAAAATATTTATTGACTCCCTTTTAAGAGGAAAGCCATACTTTTAGACATGAATCCAGTCAAACAGAGTATGGAACAGCAGAATGGGTGCCACCTGTTCCTGCAGAATCAGAGGGTGACCATCTCACAGGACTCCACAGAGTGTGCATCAAGACCAGGCAATACTGGTTTTATCCTGATGTGACCAGCTGTGCACAAGACATGCCACTTGTACTTGAGAAGTGCTAACTCAAACTGAAAAGGTGCAAACTACAAATAGTACAGTCAGAAACAGGAATCTCTAGACTTTTTGGGAAAAAAATACTTTTTTATTTCTTAATCTGAAAAAGCAAAATTAGAAGATGGAGTTGCTGGCTCATGTCTAAATATTAAAAAGACAGAAACACTACTTTAACTGGAAGGTGAAGCTGGCAGAATGATGAACATGAGTATGTTGGGATGTTGGAATAGTTCCTGTAAAGTGCCATAGCAAATACCCAAACTGTTTGTAAAGGAGACAGAGCTGGGGAAAAGGGGCAGTGTGACTGTAGAAACAGGGGTTCTGATCCCAGGGATCTCCTCAGTCCTGTGTCCCATATCACTATCAGACTGCCAGACAGTATGTATGTGTTGAGAAGGGAATAGTTAAGTTCAGCCAAGAATAAATATTGCTCAAAGTACAGTATTTTTGCTGATCAGAATGATCTTTTTAGCCTAAGGCAGAGGCTTTCAGGGCACCTGAGCATCCTTCAGCCCATGGATATGCTATGACAGAAATAGTTTGTCCACCAAGATCAGGGATGTGATTGTGCCTCTGTATTTTCCTTGGTGAGACCACACCTGTCCTGTGTCCAGTTCCGGGCCCCTCAATTCAGGAGAAACATTGAGGTGCTGGAGTGGGTCCAGCTGGAGCTGGGAAAGGGTCTGGAGTCTGAGGAGGAGTGAATGAAGGAGCTAGGGGTGTTTAGCCTAGAGAAAAGGAGGCTCACAGGGACCTTATCTCTGATAAGAGTGGTATTGCTCTGACAGTGTCCTGAAAGGAGGGTGCAGCTGGTGGGGACAGTCCCTTCTCCCTACAACCAGGGACAGGATGAGTGGACATAATCTCAAACTCTTTGAGGAGAGGTTTAGGTTGGACAGTTGGAGGAATTCCTTCAAGAAGAGGAGATTAAACACTGGAATGGGCTCCCCAGGCAGGTGGTGGAGTCACCGTCCTTGGAGGTGTTTAAAGAAAGAATGGACATAGCCCTTTGTGCCGTGGTCTGGTTGACATGGTGGTGTTAGGCCACAGGCTGGACTTGATGCTCTCAGAGGTCTTTTCCAACCTAATTGATTTCAGGATTCTGTGATGCCTACTTTTGGGAAAGCAGCAATAGTGGCGCTGTGCATGCTGGCTAGGTGAGGGATCACTGGCAGACAACATCAATCCTAGCATGCTTGGTTAGATCCCAGGGAATTATCCCTTATGGGGTCTCTACTTCACTTTGCTGCTCACTGCTTGGACAGACAAAGACCCACACTTCATGTGTGTAGCTCTGGGTGTAGTCTGCAGTATAATCCTACTGTATTGCTCAAGGAAAACTTCCTCAACATGAACAAGAAATGCCATGTCTGGGATGTTTGGGATAATTGTATGAGAAATGGGTTCAGTTCTATCAATTCTGTCATGAGCAGTTGAAAGACTTTTCTGCAGAGCAGATGTAATTGAAAGATCAGTTCCCATGGAAGCTGCTCTCATGTAGAGGGTTTTTTCCCTGAGATGAAAGGACCCCTCTTGCCTCTCCAGCCTTTTGAATACGCATTTGTAATCTACAAGCTGGCAGGTGTCTTTGTGTTGTTTTAAATGGTTATGCAGTGACAGTGTCCATGCATCTCATCATCCCTAATCTATTTATAATCAGGACACCCTTTGATACCTCCTTCCTTAAAAATTATCCCTACCTCCATTTTGTGGGTGGAGAATTAAGGCACAAAAACTGAAGCCTAACCAAGTGGTCATGCTGTGCATGGAGGAAAACTAAATTGCTGCAGAGAGTTCCTGAGCATGCCAAAAGGAAAGGCTCAGTACAGGGACTTCAGTGCCACAGTGGTGGGTTGGACAGGACAGTTGCAGGGACTCTGCTTCCACAGGCAATTAAAATTAAGCCACAGATTAATGCCTCAAATTTCCAGACCACTGTCACTTCCAGATGTCATCAGTGTTTGGCTGCTTGTTTGGTGAGGGCTGATGCCCTGTCCACCTTGCTACAGGTGCAGAAGTCCTATCCATTCCCCAACCTTTAACTTTTTTTGAACATTTCTGAGTGCTAAAAGCAACATTATAGTTCATGTATAATTGAGAGGATGGCAGGCTGCCTCCCTGTACATGTCAGTGCATTTATATGGTGTTTTCCAGCTAGTGCACAGACTATAGGCTGCAATACATCCCAGAGAATGGTGCACTTCAAGATGTTATTCAAATATGTATTGCACACAGATGAAACACCACACAGGGTTGTAAAAGAGATCATGTTGTCCTCTAGTGGTTGTGCAAATATTACATTTTATTAATAAAGAAATTGATCAGAAATACCAGTGAAAGCCATTTCAGTAGCCTGTTATTTTACAGCCAAATACATCTGAGGGCTGCCTCCCAATATCAGAATATCAATCAACTGCTTAGTCTATATTCAGCACTGAATTCCTGCCAAATGTCATAGGGTAAATTAAAAGCTTTTTTTCCTTATCTTTAGAGCTTAGCCCCAAAAACCAGGTCTGAGATGATTTTTTTTTTTTGGTCAGTTGCATAACAGTAAAAATGGTTTAAGAGATCTAAACCCTTTCATTTAAAATAAAGCCCATGCGGGTTTGCTACACACTAACTTTCAGCTTGACCCATTCTCTATCAATAAATACAAAACTCAAAAAAAAAAATGCAGAACAAGAAAAGAAGCAAACACAGTTTATAGACTGCAAATATAACTATAGTATTGCTCTCTGAACAGGGAAAGTAGAGCAAATAGGCAGGTATAAAACAGCTGGTAAGCTGCAGTGACTGGAGTATCACCCATTTATTACTTTCCTATTCAACAGCAGGTGAACTGAGACCAATGGCTGGGGTCTGAGTAGCCAGAGAAAATTAACTCTTGCTCTTCAGGGAGTAAAAAAATCAGGTGTCACTTTGGAGTTGACAGTAATGCCTCTGTTTTTTGTTTGCAAAATGCCTTTTGTTGCTCAGAAAGGCAGATATTCTCAGTGTGTATGGAGGTTACTGTAGAGTGCTCACTGCTCTGTTTTTCCTCCTTAATTCAGCAGAAGTCTCCAATAAAAAAAAGTACACTGGCGATGGAGTGTGCTGTCTGTGCTACCAGAACACACTGTCAGCTGCACAATTTAGATCTGGTCTGCTGCAACAGGCTTTAGGGCTTTGCTTCTAGTTAAGCATTTGTGAACCTGGCATTACCTTTTGTGGATTTTTAGAAACAAACTTGGGAAGATCAGTCATATTTAATAGCTTGAGAATAGCACAGAACTTGAGGGTTTTCAACCCCTCTTTCTACTGCAGCTTTTCTATCTCTAAGCTATTTTTTGTATTTATGACAACAATGTCCAGAGGAAGAACTAAAAACAATAACAGAGTGAGATCCATTGGGGAGTGTCACTTCAGCTAGGAAAACATAAGGAAGTTGATTTCAAAGAGCAAGCATAACTTAGAAGAATGTAACTCTACCTGGCAGAAGTTTTGCAGCAATGACTTTGTCTTTCTTCCAGCCTATCTGCTATGGAAAGGAGAGGAGGGATGGACAGACACACAAGTACAAATGATTTCTTTTGATTAGACAAAGTCTGGTAAAACATTTATGTTAATCAGACCTCAGAACTGCAGGGAAATCATAACATCTGTGATAACCCCAGCATTCACTGTTACTGTTGGTGGTGAGAGATC
This sequence comes from Pyrgilauda ruficollis, assembly GCF_017590135.1. Taxonomy (NCBI): domain Eukaryota; kingdom Metazoa; phylum Chordata; class Aves; order Passeriformes; family Passeridae; genus Pyrgilauda; species Pyrgilauda ruficollis. The sequence goes on along the minus strand of NW_024521429.1, from coordinate 389,899 downwards.
TCATCCTAGCTACAAGACATTTACTTAATTGCCCCACTTGCTAATAATGCATTACTATGATTTTAAAATGCATATGACATCATCTGCCCTTGATGAGATAATTTTCCTATTCTGGTAGCATTTACAAGCTGTAGGCAAGATAGGGACTTGCTGTACCAGGTGCTGTGTGACGCAGGCTGCGACAATTACGGCCTCGAATGTTTTAATTTTTAAATTAGGACAGGCAGAGCAATGGGGCCCAGTAAAGGGAGGAGAGCAGTCATGATGAGATTGTGTGGCTGTGGCAGAAATTAGCTTATGCACAGTTCAAAGGATTTTGTTTGCAACAAGGCTGCAAAGAAGACAGGAAAGGAAGGGCATCAGGGCAGCTCAGGGACCCCTGAGCACGCCTTTTGGTAATGAAAAGCTGTGAGGCTCTGAAGAAATGCAAAGGAGCAATAGAGATCTGCAAAGGCCAGGGACATGGCACTATACCCTCAGACACATGGGAGGTAAATAATAATGGACTTTGCGGAGCAAAACACTTAACTTCCCTTCAAGTTAACTGGAAAGTCAGAGGTGTGCCCAGCTCACCGGTGGGGCAGCCTTGGATGATGTACTGCTACAGTGCAGAGTCTGCTGTGCTGGAACTCTTGCAGCCTGCTGCTGCTGCTACATGTGATGAACACATAGAGAAGCAAAACAGAGCTTCTGAGGAGTCTAGCAGCATTTCAGCAGCACTAAAGCCACTTCAGGGGCAAGAAGAGGAGATTTCTTCCCTGGCTGCCTCAGTGCTGGCACTTGCAGCTCCCTGCACTGACAGTTCCCATTCACACTGCTAAGTGGAAGTATTCCCAGTCCCTTGAGTCTGCCTTTGATAACACCCTTAGCACACAGTCTGGTTGATTGTTTGCAGGAATATCATGGTTTATCCTTACAAGTGGTTCCTCTTGGTATCTCAGAGATATGTATGTTTTTGACACATTCCCTTCACTGATGCACTTCTGGGCAGCAAACATAAAGGCAGAAAAATCTGCTGTGCAGAAATTAAATCTCTCTTGTCTAGGTGTGAACCTTGGGAGGATTGGTTGGTTTTCGAAACACCCAACTAGGAGTCTTGTCCTGTGCACTCTCTGCAGACTTTGGAGTTATTCTAAATATTAACGGAATAGCAATTCCATTATGTGACATTTTGCTGTTGAGTTTCAATTTCAGAAATTATTTGCTAGATCTTCTGTTTGGAACTAGAAGCACATTCTGCAGTGTTGTGCTATTTATAGTTTGGGATGAAGCAATACTAAAAGCATTAGAGGCAATCAGAGAAAACTGCTAGAACTGGACTCAAGGGAAACCACTTCAGGAGGTTCTTTTTGCAACAGGCAGCTGATCTGTGAGTTGCTCAATCAGAAGATGAGGATGCAAACTTTGGAGGGGTCTGAGATAGACTAGATAAGCAGAGAGACGGACTGGGCATTACCTGCCACATAAGCATGAGGGTTCCGGAAACCCTCAGAGCTGGCTGGCTGTAGCTGGGAGGGTACGGAGACAGAGCTTTGGGATACAGTAATCACATCTGCTTGTCCTGCTTTTCCCTAGGTGTTGGCTTGTGGCTTTTTTCACGTGGGGAGGATACAGACAGCTGCTGCTGTGCATCAGTCGAGATTCTTCATCATCAGCTGAGCTCCTTGATCATCAGTGGAGATGGGGAAGGGCCTTGAGGGGAAGCCATACGAGGAGTGGCTGAGGTCACTTGGCCTGTTTACTCTGGAGGAGACTGAGGGGAGACCTCACAGCAGTTTACCTCTTCCTCAAGAGGCGACAAAGAAGGACAGGCAATCCAGTGACAGGACCTGAGGGAATGGCGTGAAGTGGTGTCAGGGGAGGTTTTGGTTGGAGTTTGGGATAAAGTTCTTCACTCAGAGGGTGGTTGTGTACTGGAACAGGCTCCGCAGGGAAGTGGTCACAGCACCAAATCTGACAGAGTTCAAAACGCGTTTGGACAATGCTCTCAGGCACATTGTGGGATTTTTGGGCTGAGCTGTGCAGGACCAAGAGCTGGACTCGATGATCCCGAAGTGTTTCCAGACACATTCTATAATTCTTATGCTAGCACACCAGAAGCTGTCAGAGCACTCCAGCGAAGCCACATCCAGGGCGCTCCTCCTCCATGAGTGAGTTCCCTCACCTTTCGGGAGTGAAACAAAAGCCTGAAAAGAACAGACGCCAAGCAGCAAAGCCCCCCGCCCGAGCGCAGCCCGCCCGGCCGCGGGCTCCCCCTCACGCGTCCGTCGTCACTCGGCCCAGCCCCGGCGGGACGGCCCCGCCCCGACTGAGGCGCCGCCGCCGCCCGGTGTCCGCGGGGCGGCATGCGGAGAGCCGGGGGCGGCTGCCGGGGCCGCCATGTCGCTGCTCTGCGTGCGAGGTGAGCGGGGCGGCGGAGCGGGGGGACACGCCTGGGCAGGGTTTGGCTTTGTCCTAGGTGAAGTGGGTTTCAGCCTCCCTGGAGCGGGGACGGGCGTGCCGGTGCCTCCCGCCTGAGCCGCGGGCGGCCGCGGCCCGGGCCGCCACCTGCACCCCTGGGCCGGAGGTGCCGCATGGCGAGGGAGCAGGTGCGGGTCCAGGAGCGGCGGTCCCGGCCGGGGAGGTCCGGAGCCCCGGGAGGAGCTGTGGCTGACTTTGGGAGTTGGCTCGGACACGAGTTGAATCGCCCAGTGAACGGCGCGGGCAGGAAGCAGGCTGCTGTCACTCCGTATACTCGCCTTCGAGCGTGCATTGTTATTTCACATACATTCCTAATTACCTCCTCATCCTGTTATCGAGCCTCGTCCCCTTGCTGAACAGGTTGCGGGAAGCCGGCACTTTCTCTGCACAGTGGATTATAGAGCTGTCTCCGGTTTCCCACTTCTTGCTGCCTTGTGCTAAAAAATAATGATAAAGAAATCCGTGGGGGAAACCATCTGCCAGAGCTCACGCTACTGGGACGTGTTTCCCTGCACTGAACGCCGCGGTCACAGGGCGTCCCCGAGTGCAGCCGTGCCCTGCGGCTTAAAAGTGTAGTTTTAATGTTCTCAGCTCCTTTGCCAGGAATGATAAAAAAACTGGCACTGCTGGCAGTTCAGCTCTTCTGTCACACACACAGGTTTACTGATAACAGCTCCTTATCCAGCTGTTCGTCACTCTTTTGAGTCAAAAGCCCTGTGTCGGTGATGGTGTAAGATGCCCAACAGAGCATCTTGAGATGTGTTCTTTTGGGGAGGGTGCTGTTTTTGGGGAGTGTTTCTGAATTAAGTTTCAGCCCTTTTATTAAACACGTGATGTGTTTAAGGGCTTAGGAGAGGTGCACAAGTGCAAAGTTTATCTTAAATATGCTTTTCGTACACTTATGTGTAAACTGTGAAATGCAGACTTGTCTAGCCCATTTTGAAGGTTTTGCCAAAATCTCTTCATTGAAGCTGAGTCTTACTAGCCAAAGGATGCCTATGTGTATTATTACAGGGGGGTTTTTATTCTTTCTGGTGGTTCATCCTCAAAATGTTTTCAGAGTGTCCTTTAATGTAATGTGGGTTTGATACCACTTGAAGCTGATTGTCTTAAGAATGTATTTACACACTGTTTGCAAGGGATAGTGAAAGAACGTGAACTGAATGATTGAGCTGCTGAAAGTGTCTTCTGTTTTCAAGGTGTTTATTCTTGATCTGTAGAGTTTTTAGGACAAAAGCATTTCAGGAGCCTGGAGTAGTGTGCTCTTGTGTTTCATTTATTCTTTGTTTGTGTGAAGAGCTAAAGAAGAAATTTGAGGTGGCTGGTGACTTTGTGTGAAGAATTACTGTGAAAATTTTATCTTCCATTTCCATCTGCTGTGCGAAGACAGTAGAAGACACCAGCATTCATTTAAATAGATGATATTGAACAGCTTTATTATAAGACTGCAGAATGTAGTCAATTTACTAAACGTCAAGAAACATGTTTTCTGAAATAGGCTTGACTGAAAGGATGAGCTGATGAGATCTCACAAGAAGCAACCATCTAACATGATATGGAAGTATGTTGAGGTGGAGCAGTGTGAAAAGCAAGATACCAGGAGCTGAGATAAAACAACTAGGGCAAGGAGGAGGTGGCTTTATTAATTGTTAGTTTTTTAAAAAAGCTCAACAAAATGGCACTTCTCTTGATTCTTTTACCTTTCCATTGAAATGAGCTAATCTTGTTGAGACAGCAGTGTCCTGTTAGTAAGAAAGTTGGAAAAGCTGGGTTTTTTTTCTATTCAAAATGATAAACATATAAGACTACATAGTAGTGTGAGGTTGGACGGTGTAGAGCTGAGACGAACAAAGAAAGACAACAGAAACCCCCATGAAATAAATGTTAATAGCATCTGGATTGCAGTTTTACGTATAAAGGAAAATGTGGAAAAAGCCGTAAGTGTCAGCGTCACAAGAAGCCTGCCAGTCAGAAGGATAGTGTTTTAGTTTATTAATTTATTTTCCACCCCTCTTGAATTGTGTGCATTAATAGTATTTTAATGAATCGCTAATCTAAAACAGTGCTCAGTGTTTGTGACCAAACATGTCTGGGTGCTGCCTTTGTTCCTGAAAAACCAGCTGGAATATATGTCTTCTTGATGTAAAGTGCTACATTTCTTTTACTTTCTGGGAGAACAAATAATTTTTTGTGTGTGTGTTTTTGTTTTTCTTTTTTCCCCTTTGTTTGTTTATTTTGATTTGTTGTTGTTTTGTTGCGTGACATTTTTTGTTTGTTTCTTTGATGTATTTATTTTGCTTTGTTTTGTTTTTTCCAGAGTCATTGAGCTGTATCTGCTATAGAAATAGGAAACACCTGACAGAAAATCTAAGCTCAGAGGTGTGGGTCTGGGCTTTTCTGCAACAGTTCAGGGGATGTGTGAAATAAGCCAGTGGTAATGGGCTGTTGTAGGAGCAAATTAAGGAATTCTTTTGAAGCAGGAAAATATGCAGTGAGTATAAGTGAAGTGAAGGAGAAAAGAAATCTTGAATATTACATGATTGAGGCTTTTAGGAGACTTCTTCCTATTTTTGATTCCACTGCTTAAGTGCAAGAGAGGTTGCCTACACTCCTGTTCAGAGCAGCTGTGTCTGGATTATGTCTGATAATCTTCTCTTGGCATAGTTTGCTTTATTAGTTTGCATTTAGTGTTGTATTTGTGAAAATAGTACATATTAAATAAAACTAATCCCAGGGAAGCACTCTAGTGTTTCACATCAGTCTTGCATTGTTAACTTTCTTGGCTTTCTCTTGTAACTGTTGATTTTACCCCAGATCTCAATCAGATAAAATTTCTTTTCCTGATCTTTCCTGTCTCCTGACTTGGTGATGGGAATAACTGCTGTCTCAGCACAGCTTGCAGGGGTCATAGCAAAATGGACCCTGCTGAGGCTGGTTCACTTGGTCTGTGGCTCTGTTTATCATTGTCCTGACACATAGTTCATGCCCTTTCACCTGCTCACTTTTATTGCATCCTTCTTTGTTCCCAGCTCTTGCTTTCTCAAGACTGATGGTTCTCTTCTAGTTTTTTTCCTCTCTGCTTCTTAGCAGCTTAAGCTGTGTCTTCACTGTCATTGTATTCCAAAGTTTGACCTGCCTGGTGCACCTGATAATTACAATGCCTGGGAAGTTGGCAGTGGGGTTCTTCCCTCATCCCTGTGCACAGTAGGTGACTTAGTCCCATAAGGTCATAGTGCTTTTGTGTAATGTGCCTTTATCTTGGGGCCTGATCCACAGTATCTGTGTGAGATTTGGCTGCCAGAGTTACATGGAAGAATGACTTGGGTGAGCTCTTGCACTCTAGAATTTCAGGTTGACTGCTGTGTGAAATGACGTTGTCTGGAGGTTAGAAATTTTTTTTTTTTTTTTTGTTTGCCTAATGTTTCTCTTGCGGCTGCGCTGAAGAATTAGAAGAGCTTGTGACTTTTTTTGTCAAACCAGCTGGAGTGTTGGAATACCACTCAGAGAACTTAACTGTCCATCCCTGTATTGCCAGCAAAATTTGAGTTCCAGTGTGAATTGAACTGTGTTGACATCCAAGTGAAAGAAGGAAAGAAGGAAAATGGAAATGGATGTTAATGATAAAAATATTCAATCTTGTAATGTACTTAATAGTGGCCAAGCATCAGGAACTTCTCTTTAAAGGATTTTTCCCCACCTTGATGTAATGGACTCTACTTACCTCAGTGTTCTCTGGAAGTCTGAATGCAGTGCTTCCGGCTTGCTGTTGTGATTGTTCTGAAATGGTTGTAGAATTGAAAAAAAAAAACTCTATCCGTCTTTTTGTAAGTCAAAATGATGAAGAAGAGAATTGAACATTAAAAGTAGCAGCAGAAATGCAAAGTTGTAACACTAGGACATTAAAATAACATAATGATTCATTTAGAATTTGCTGTATGACTATTATGAACTCCATTTCTCTAGTTGTCCTTAGTCAGGAAGTTACCAGTGTGTAGGTAGTGTTGGAGCAAAATAAAATGCATTAGAAGTTTGGGTAATAAGGCTAGCATATAAGTGTTCTCTACTAAAAGAGCGTTTTTGTGCTGAGAGTTAAGTTTTAGGTTTGTAAAGCTGTAATTGGAGGGAACTTCTAAAGATTTCTAGCTTTTTCTGTTGTTCAGTAAAACCTGCAAACCATGTATGGCTTCTGATGCAAGGTTGATAATTTGATTTCCTGTTTAAAATCCTCACCCTTTCAGATTTGGGCACTGTTACTGCAAGCTTCAACAAACAGTGTGGAACCTATTTTTTAGTTGTTTAGGGTACTATGAAGTACTTAAAACCTCCCTATAGTTCTCAATGGGATGAAGGAAAGGTACAGAGATGCTTCCTGAATTTGAATAGTGTCTGTTTGCTTCTTGCTCTCATGGTGTACTCTGAGCTGACTCCTTCAGTGTGCGATCTTCCAGACCTAACTTGTTAAAGTTGTTAATAGCATACTTTTTATATGCAGTAAAGGGCTACATTTAATCGAAATGCTGAAAGAACCTAATTTTAAGCTCTTAGCCATCCGAAATCTAGTTGCAGCTTATGAAAGTCCAAGCAAATTAAACTGCTTTTTTAATCCAGGACCTTATTTCAAATACTTGACTCGAATGCATGTGAAATGCGTATGTCTGATGGCAAATCATCTTACAATATATTTCCTTTGAAATTTCTTCTGGATATTTTTTGTGCCTTGTGGTAAAATTTTACTGGGTGTTTTGAAAAATACTTTAATCACTCCATAAAAGCTGTTCTTGCTACTCTTCCAAGAGATCTTGAACTGTGGAGGGATGTGTCTAATAACTCTTTTCTCTGTTGCTTTTTTGTTCTGATAATTCCCTGTGTGGTCTTGCAGACACATTTGGGGCTGCTGTGAAGGTCTTCACTAACTCTGCCTCTTTCTTACATTAGAGCTCACTGGTTAATACCTGGCATTTTCTTGGTGTGGAAGTGTATGTAAGCAGCTTGCTATTCTTGCCTCTTGTTAGATAGAACGATTTCTGGAGTCAGCAGTTTGAAAGGTTTCTCTTTAGCATTTGGATTTGCTTTTCTTTGCTGCCTTTACTTTCTGATGGTACTTCAGAAGTTTTAGTAGTGAAATTGCATTTAATATTGCTGTCTTGATCTCATCGTTAAATAGAGAACTAAAATCTGCTTTACTTGTATTGTTGGTGTGTGCTTATCTGTGCCTGCTTTAGCCATGTTTACCAAGAGCTTTGCTGAAGTGTTGTTTTGCTGGTAAACTGTCACCTGTAAAATTTGGCTGATGCTTTCTGTGACATGGATTCCTGTTCTGTAGGTATATCCTGGGGGTTTAGATCAGCTCTCTTTGCATTTAGAAAGATTTCAGATGGATTTTCTTTTCTCTTAGGCCCTCCTTATATCTGACTAGGCTGCTGTGCTTAATTCTGCTTTTATTGTTTGCCTTTTGACTGGCCTCTGTGTCCTGCTTGGTTTTGTGTTAATGGCAAATGCCCAGTTGAGAAGGAGTGAAATATGGCAGGCTTTGGAGCAGGAAACACCACTGATCATGGCCAGCCTCTCAAGTAACTATCTATTACTGTTTCACTGGATGCCCACCATACTATGTCATTTTTCACTTTATTGAGGCACTGTTCTATCCTGAGTTGTGTGTCTCAGAAGATTCCATGTGGGTACAGTTTGGATCAGTCTTCCCGAGCTGGTGCTGAATAGCAGGCATCCTTTTTTTCCAGAACTTTAACTCTTTAGACATTTCAGACCTTTGTTTGGAGTGCTCAGTGATCTGTAGGTACCTGACCTCCTACAGGTGAGCTGTGAGTGTCACCTTGGGTGTCATACTCTGCTCTTCTTGGAGTCTCTTTTCTAATCTCTCTGGATGCATTTAAAACAAAGCTTACTGGGCTACAGACTACTCCAATTACATGCAAGTTACAGTTTTTTAGATCTTCTGATTTTTATTGCTTGCACATTGAATATATAACATTTTCTTCACTTGCCATGGGCTGAAAAGTACCTGATCTTACAAGTGCTTGCTTCTTCATGAACATGTGGCAGATGTTTATGGGATGCTTAATGCTTTTTCACCATCAGCAGTTAAATCAACTGATGAGTTGGGAGAGTAATACCCTTGTTGGTGTTTTGTCTCTATTCAGAATTTTTGTTAAGTCCCTTCCTTTTACGTGCATTGAACTTTCTACATCTTGGGCCACAAAACCTGTGTCAATACAGTTTATTCCTTGTATTATACCATGGCTTTATAGCTCTTTGAGGTGGAGTGGAATTCAGCTGAACTTGCTTGAGGAGTAGTGACTTTTTGATCCCCTAGAAAACACCTAATAAATGATTCCTGAATCTGATTATGACAGTTTTGGTTCATATTTATTCTTCTTAGTCAATTGGTTGTAATTACTCTCAACTTCATGAAATTAACTCCCTCTGAAATGTCCCTCATGTATTGCTAGTGGTTGTTTTTGGACAGCCCATGTTTTATTTGATTTGATCACAGCTACTGCTGGTAACTATTAAATAATTGCTTTGTAGAAAAAAAAAAAAAAAATGGGAGTGGTGTTCCAAAACAGTTGTTCTGCCTGTTTAACAGTTGTTGAGTTGGAATGCTGTTTGCAAGTTTTGAAAGAACTGAAGTAGTACTGGCAGACATATGAGCTCTTCAGCATTTCTCTGTTTAACTGTCTTTCTATGAGTACTGCTGTCTTCTGTGATGAGCAGATTTCAGCTAAATACATAATGAAATACATCGTGTGCATCTATATGTCTCTTTCAGCTGGGAAGAAATCTTCAAGTCCAATCTGTTTTTTAAAAAATAAAACCCCTGAAAAATCTCTGGTTGATAATTTCATGAAAAGATGCAAATGTGATTTACTTGGTGCTTCATAAACATCTAACATATTTCTAACACATTAGAGACGTTATCTCCTTCACCAAGCTTTCAAAACAGATTTCTTACTGTGCTTTTAAGTTATTTTCCCCATTATGAACTTTGAATAATTGAATAATTACACTTAAAAAGAACAAAATGTTGAGTACCTGCACATCTTAACAGCCTTTCCCTCCTTGTGTAGTGTGGAGTGCAAGAGACCAGCTGTGGCTAGAGGATCAAGGTAGATGTTAAGTCCTCAGCTGAGGAATTTTTTTGACTGATGCTGGTTGAACTTACTAAGCACCATATTATGGCTTCGATTCATGTTCTGCTGTTGTGGAAAGTGGCAAGGAATTGGAGCACAGTACTGGCAGGAATGCTGCCTCTCCCATAGCTACGTGTGGGCATCCTAAGAATGAAGAGGAATGCTGCCAACTAACGGTTGTGAGTTAGTTTGTGTTCCTTCTGCCATACTGCTCTTGAGCATGTTCATCCTTTTGTCAGGTGAGCTGGGATGACCTTTGGACAGACCTGTGTGGGAGGTGGGTCCATGCATTCAGCATGGAAGCATATGCTGAGAGAGGTTCAGTTCATGGAAACCCCGTGCTGAGAGAAAATTAAATTGGGGCGGTGTCAGATATGAGTAAATGTTGCCTGCTTTGTTTGCAGGATTTAATTTTGCTGGCCACACTTCAATTTGTAAAAATCTTACAATTGCTAGGCAGGATGCACGGGGTAGAGAAACTGTGTTAAAGGAATTAAAAATCCTGATTTTGTTCCCTTTCGGATTGCATGTGTCTGGAGAGTCAGAGCATTAAAAAACGTAAAGAAGGTAAGGCATTTCAACAGCTTTGTGCTGGTCTTGGTTTCTTGATGCTCTTCCTTGCAGTTGAACATACCGTATAAATGGAAAGTGAATTGGGCTGGGATGTATTGTCTGATGAAGGATAAGAGGAGGTGTCTTGTTCAGGATAATCTCTAGCCTAAATCTGTTGGCCCGTTTGAAAAAAAATTTGGCTCCAAGCCTTGACCGTGTCCCTTTAAGGAATACTGGTTTTAACCTTATTACTTAAAGCTCTTGTGACTTAACTCTCTTAAATCTTTACAACCTAAATGCTCTGCTAAACAGACTCCAACACTCCCACCATACAGACTGAATTATTAGGTATAAAATAACTGCAGAATTACGCTTCTGAGTATTGGCACACTTCTATTTTCTCTGCTTAGGCCAATGTAGTAATAATACACAGCTTAAAAAACATCATTAAAAAAAACCAATATGCTTTGTTCCTTCACTTTTCGGTTGCTGCTCTATTCAGTCAAAATCTGCACCATATAACCAACCTGCTGTTGTCTTTGTTGGTATCTGCTGAAAGGATTTTGGATCTGGAGCTAAATGTGGTGGCCCATGAAAGCCTTCACTTTTCTGAGCTATTGTGGTGGCACAATGCTGCAGTCCATGTGCCAAGGATTCGGGCACACTTGGATAAGACAAAGGGAACTGTGAAGGAACTGCGTCACCTGGAACGTGTTCTGAAGGATATGTAGGGCTTTTACCCGGCATCATTACCGAACTCCATTTTTCCCAATCCTTAAGTACTGGAAGGGCAAGGAGTACAACTTTAGTAATAATGTCTCCAATCTAAGGAAATGCACACCAACTTCTGCTGTTCTGATGCTAAAGTTAGTAAACCACTTCAGCACAAAAACCAGAAATTCGTCACTTATGATAATCAACATAAAGCTGATGAGTACGTAAATACGGAATTTCTAGACAGAAACCTATTAGAGACATTTTCCTTTCCTAAAGACTTGTATAAACTTCAGAAGAGGTTTTCAGAAAATGTCCAGGGACTTTATATTTTCAGTACCTGTAGTTATTCACTTGCAGTTATCACATACTGTTCTGTTCTAACAACCTCAGTCCTTTGCAAACAAAGTCTTTGTGGAGTGTTATAGCTGCAATTACACACTGGAGAGCTACAAACCCTTGTCCAAATCTTCAGTAATTATTTCTTCCTATAGGGCCAGGAGTACCAGACACATGGTGCCAATGTAGTTTGTCAGCTTTGTGTGAGGAAGGAATTTGACTGCTCAGCAAACTATTACACACATTGTAGAAAACTGTTGTTCCCCTTTTGTTCCCCTTCCAAATTTCATGTGTTATTCTTCATTGTAAGATTTCTTTAAAGGAAGCAGTTAGTATTCTTCAGGTGGTTGTTTGGCCTCTGTGCATGTGGCTTGTCTCTGAGAGTCAGAGAGGTCATAAATTACTAGAAAGCTGAGATTGACTTTGTTTTTGGATTTGGGATTTCTAACCTTACCAAAATTGTCATGCCATTGCATAGATTAATAAAGTCATGGTTTTAAATGAAACTCTCAATATTTTGTGGTTCAGACAGCCCCTAATCTTGAGCTCCTGATCTGAACCTAAAATTGTAGTGTGTGACTTGAATTTGGCATGCAACATGGATATGGATTGGAAGGAGGGAAAAAATGGACATGAAACAGTAGTTTTATTTCAGCCTTTCCCACCTGATATAACTTGCTGCATGTGCAGAATTTTATTAGATTTTGACCTATCAAATTAAGTAAGTGGAGTCTGTGTATGCTCCATTTTAGTAGGAGATTTTTTTGAGGAGATTAACTGCTTAGAATACTCCATAGTTATAAGGTCAGAATGGCTTGTTGTAATCATCTAGTATGACCCTCTGTAATACATAGTATTTTTTTAATGTAACAACCTAGAGTCTAACAGAAAAAGATCAGATTCTGAACTAAAATTGATGAAGGATTTTCAATGGTTCTTGGTAGCTTTATGTTGATTACCATATGTGACAAATTTCTGCTTTTTATGCCGAAGTGGTTTACTAGCTTCAGCATCAGAACAGCACAATCTGGTGTGCCTTTCCTTAGGTTGGGGTAGTTAGGGGCTAGGTAGGTCCTTGCCCTTCCAGTACTTAAGGATTGGAAAAAATGGGGTTTGGTAATGTCTGTTATTTGAGTAGAGGCAAATGGATGTTATGTTATGAGTAATCTGACTGTAATGACAAGGGTTTACATATTTTTCCGCGGTTAAAAAGAGATCAAGACGTGCCATGACCTAATAGATCTCAGTGTTAAATCAGTGTATTGTTACACTTCTGCTTGGTGGGAGGAGTGTGGTTTAGCAGGGCTCGAGCGACAGACCTTTTACTTCTGTTGTAAACTTGAGTTTGAAGTTACTGTTCTGTATAAACCTGACACTTTAGTCAAAGATGTAGAAACGTGCTCAGGCTGTATTGGAGGAGAGTAACCCGTGACAGAATTTTGAATACATGAGAGTTAACCCTGTGCACGCTTCCTGGGGGGCCTGCATTGCAGATTTCTTTTTCCTCATAGAATGTCATGGAAGAGCTGGTGCTGCAGATGAAATTTGGGTTACTGGATCCATGACAAGTGCTACAGTTTTATGAAGTAAACAGTGTAAAACATTTGAATTAGTAGTGTTGAGTTAGTTTTCTTAGAGGGTGCAAACACATTGTGTTACAGAGCAGGATGGGAGGCTTGTGGCTAAAGTGGTGGGAAGGGGGCTGTTAGTTTAGGACTCAGAATTAGCCCCCAAAAAGTTAGCAGGAGTCACGAGGAGTGGGGGTTATGGGAGGAACAGAGATGTTGGAAGGGCTTTCCTACTCTAGAAAGAGAGGAATAGAGGTGACTGGGAAAATTCCACTGTGGTTTGGTGATGCAAAATTGTAAAGCAGCATTAGTGTGGATAAAAGAGAACCAGCTGGGCTGAAATTGCTTTGGGAAGAGCTGATAAGAGATTTTGCTGTGATAACACAAGAGATCTACTGCACGTAGTCCAGGATTTAAATGTGGGTAAAAATCTCATAACATAGTTAGAAGAAAGTATTTTTGGGTGTTCTCACTGGGAAAGACTTACTCCCCACACCAGAGAGTATATCATGTTGGTTGTTCTTGGGATACAGGGAGATGTATTATCTGACAGTTTCACTACCTGACAGTGACTAAAGCCATAAAACTGGTGGAGTGAACTGTAGATATGACTTTGAGAGGCACAGAAGATGCTTCAGGGAAATTGGACATGGAAGTGAACTTGGTTTGAATGATCACAGCTGAAGCTAAGTTAAGGTAAACTGATGAACATACAGGTTAGTAATTGTCAAGCCTCCAGGGAAGCTGAAGAAGCATTTTGGTGAAGTGAGGAGGTTGGATACAGAGGAGGGCAGGAAATTCAGGGAAGCTACAGGGGTAAATATTAGCATCTCAAATAACAGAAAAGGCTCCACCTAGGAAATGACTCCAGAGCTGATGATTCACCTGTTCATTACATCAGGATATGCTGAGCAAACAGAGAGCCTCTAGGAGGTGTGGACAAAAAAACAGTTCATAGAGGAAGGTGTATGTTGAGGACCAGAAAGTCCAAGGCTAAGGCAGGGGCTTCCACCTCAGCAGACAAGGTGGCATCTTGCAAGTGGTAATAGAACAGGTAACAGAAGGCGTTTTGGTCATATGAAAATGGGAAACAGCCAGCCTCCACAGGGGAGGAATCAGACTTCTGTGCATGGGAACAGGGAAGTGTGGAAAGATGGGCTGGGTATGGTCCCTGGACTATAGGAATTGTTTCTTATGAAACTGAAAATGATGCACAAGAGTGGGAGAAAAAATTTTGATGTCCTGCATTTGAGTCTGGTAATCTGTATCCCACAGCGCTGAAACATGCAACACTTCAAATCTGAATTCTTCCGGGAGAAATTTAACTATGGCTGCGAACAAGCAGTGGCATCGCCTGACTGGAGAGGAATAGATGTGGTTTCTGTGGATAGGTGGGAAGATAAAGGAGATGAGTGATAAATGTGGGTAAATATGAATCTTGACTTCAAAAGCAGATGGGACTGTGACAACATGGAAAGTTTAAAATAAACTGTTAGGAGAAAATAATAAAATATTTTTAGACAGGTGGAAACAATGTGGCAGGGTATTGTATGAAATACAACATGGGTTTGGAAGATTGTTCTGGGCTAGCTTCTTGTTTCTAGATGAAAGCATGCATCTATTTGCACTTCTGTAATATCTCACAAATCCTATAGCGGACTTATTTTTAAAGAAAATTGGAATTGGCAAAAGATGTGTAAAGAGTATAAGGAGCTGGCTGTAGCAGAAGCTAGTAATGTTGCTAAGACAAGTGGGAGAAGCAGATAGATGTCTTCCACTTGTGTCATGGCAAGAAAGAATACAAATGTGTGTGTCAAAGCCATTCTTAAGAAAAGTCCTAATTACATAGTAAATTTTGAAGCAAATAAATATAATGTAGGAAGGACTCAGAGACCCCTGAGGAGAGTGAGAATGAAAATGAGTTGATGTTCTGTAAAAAAACTATACACTTAGAGGCGAACGACAAGCATTGCTGAAAAATGTGAAACTTACGGAAAGGAGAGATGTTGGGGAGTCCTTGTGTCTCTGCACCATGCTTGTAAACAGAAGCTGATGGGATCTGTGACTTGTGTCCATTAAAAACATCAGGAAATTAAATATGGAGTGAGGAAAACATGGAGAGGAGGAATAATGTTGACATAAGATACAGAAGACATACACATGCCGTTAATTAAAGTGTTGGGTGGAAAGTAGGAATGATTTTGAATGGTGTAAGTGGCCCAGGTGTTGAGGGAAGCAGCATTAGAGTTGGACCCTTCCAGTCTTGTGATCCTCACTGCACTAACTTGTGCAGTGAGTTACTGTTCTGACAACTAATTGCTGTAGACAAACTGTATATTAAGGTAAAATTTCGACATAGTATCTTCCTTATTTATAAACGTTAATAGTAAGGAAAAGAACCTACATGTGAATGAACTTGCTTGTACTCGATTCTTACCTAAGGCTGTTTACTTTAGTGAATGGTTTTGATTCTTAACCTGGTGTATTTTCACCTTATTGTTTATGGAGGTTCAAATGCAAGCAAGCAGCATGGCTTTCAGAACAGTCTTGGGCACACTCCTTGTCAGTAGTAAGACCTTCTTATGAATTCAGTTCTTTTATACATGCTGTTTTGAAACAGTATTTTGAAAAGTATTGGCAGGTGAGTGCCAATGTGTTTGTGAGGTGCAGCTCTTTTAGACAGCAATCTTTCTGACTGTTCTATTTCTGCAATTTGTGGGTGTCCTCCAGGAACCAGTATTGTCTGAGCAGTTTGTGGATGTGAAGATTAAAACAGACTGCCAGAGGTATAGTTTGCCAGCAGTGGTTTTTTTATTAGGTCTCATTCAGTTACACCATAACTCATACCCTAACAAGTTCTTCTACTCTTTCTTAATTGTTACAGTCAAAGTTTTTTCTGTCTCCTAGATACTAATATTTTCTTTGGTTTGTGAAGCCAAACAGGTAAATATTAAGTAACATAATTATAAGATTTTATTAATATTTTACTTAAAGATATTTTTCATGCTAGACCAATCTTCCTTCATTATTCAATGTGGAAAACACAGGTGCTGTTTTTCCTGGAAGCTTATAATTTAGCATGGTGGATGTTTTTGCTTAAATATATATATATATATATATATCAGAATTTACTGAATCACCAGAAATGTGTTCTTGCTTTATTCTTGAGTTTCTCTTTTGGTGAATATGCTATACCACTGAAGTTGAACAGTGACATTTTTTAGTACCATTTTTTTATCTCAGTGCCTTTCAGGACAAGCTTGTGCTCAGTCCTGCTTCACAAGTAGCTGTGTTCCAGTTGGCTGAGTGCTTGCAATCCTGTAACTTAAATCGAAACTACCAGAAAATAGACCAAGTCTGTGATTAGGTGGCAATCACTACTGGTGTGGTTAGTCAGCAACTCTTTTTTCAGGGTGCATCTTGTTTACACTAGGTCCGAACAGGGAGTGTAGAAACCTGAGTCACTGGGGAGACTGCTCAGGTGGCTTTTGTTGACAGGCGAAAAGCACACGCCAAAGGACAAACACGCAACTGGGTTTGTTCTGTCATTTCTGCTCTTTCCTCTTTGGTACCACAGTACCTGTGTGTTCTAGCAGCTGTTAGCTTGGCTGTGACCAGGCTGTGGGATTTGACCTAATAACTGGCAAGATTCTAGTAATTCAAGTGGCCTTTACCTCTGTGTACGATGTCTGAGCAGAAGCTGCATGTGCTCTGTGTCTTGAAAGAAATGACTCTGCAGAGAGGTGTTTCTTTTTTCAAAATAAATACACCTACCCACCCCCCTCAAACCTGAAGAAACCAATTTCTCCATTCTTCTGGTTTCTGAATTACTATTAAGCATTTTTTGTTATGTTTGGAGTTTAAAAATAATTTTTTTATTTGCTCTTTGAGTTTTTTCCCCCCACTGACGCTTTTATTGTAAACTAGTTGAGCTGTTGCTTTGTCATCAGTCAGTTTACCAGCTCAGACTGGCTCCTAGCAGACTTGATACATTATCAGTCTATCTCTTTTCCTGCCTTCTGCTGCACGGATATGGCTTTCATTATGCATATTTCCTTAGTCTTTGACAGCTGGAGGCATATGTGAGTTGCAGTCTGTTTTGTGTAAAATTTAGTAGTGTGGGTTTTGTTCCCTTAATCAATTAAGGCATTTCCAGTAGCTTAAAATAATACATTTCTGCCACTAACTTAAAATAATGTATTTCTGAACCTTGCAGAATTTGAAAGAAGGGCATATTATGCCACTGAAAATTGGAAGCCTCCTTTACTATTCTGTCCAGTAGTACATATCTTATACATTTAAAAATTCTGTAAGATTTGGTTTATGGTTGTTTTTTTTTCCATGATAAAGCACAGATTTGGGAGTAGGATGCTGTCTTTTCTGATCATAAAACAGCTAAAAGTTCAGGAGAAATCAGTAACCTGAGGCAAAGTACCAAAGCACAGTCTAACAGAATGCATCTTCTGGGAGAGTCAGACACACAATAACTCGCTCTAGTACACTGCACCCAAGCTGTTTTTTGACTAATAATATTGAAGCTGCAGGAGAATATTGGAGAGGCGTGGCAGCTTGGATTACTGCTTAGTTCACCTCTTGGTTGGGGAACCAGGTCGCCTGACAGAGCTGTCTGTGTTGCCAGCGTCAGGAGGATTAACCTTTTATAATCTCTGTGATTTGAATAAGAGATTTTGTTCCTGTCCTCACTGCTCAGTTCAAAGCAACTGCTGAGAAGAAACTTCAGTGGATCTTCAGAAATGTGTCTGTGTTGGTCAACTCAAAAAGGAAGAAATAGATGTTGCAAGGATTTCTCCTAGCTGTGCATTTTAGCTACTGATTTAAATGTTTGTAGGCTAAATGTATATAGGGGGATTTAGCTCTGGAATCAGGGAAGTTGGCTGAGTCCTCAGTTTCCATTTTGTTTGCAAGGTGTTCTGTTAGGCAAAT
Organism: Pyrgilauda ruficollis; assembly: GCF_017590135.1. Taxonomy (NCBI): domain Eukaryota; kingdom Metazoa; phylum Chordata; class Aves; order Passeriformes; family Passeridae; genus Pyrgilauda; species Pyrgilauda ruficollis. Next base: position 372,174 of record NW_024521429.1, on the reverse strand, counting down.
AGTATCAAATCCATTTCTCCATCACCACGCTCTGCTTCCCCAGCCCCTTGGAGAGCAAACTTTGGACAAAAGCAGAGTCTTGTAAGCACATAATAACAAAACTTCAGTCTGTGTTTGTTTTCCCACTTCTCAAGAAAGGTATAACTGATCCAGACCAATCAGTTGGAGGTGATGCTCACCTGCCTGTGCTAGGTCGTGTCAAAACCAGGAGGGATTACTCAATCAGCTGAGGTGTATGTGTTTGCCCTTGAGGACTGGTGGTGGTAGTAATAAGGTACTTAGCTCTCTGCTTAGAGCCCCACAAAATTTGAAGGATTTTCTTTTGTGTATTGTGGCTGCAGAAGCAGCTCTTCAGTTTTAAAAAAGCCAGACTCTGTTTGCTCTGTCAAACAGGTAGCAAAGCATCTTGCATCTTTGATAGCCCCTTTCTTCTTGACACAGAGCAATATGGGTTTGCTTGTGTTGTCTTCTTTAAAACACCTGATACTGCTGTCAAGTGACAACAAATATGTATAGCAAAACTATGAAATAAGGTGTCTGAAGCATGTATTCGCCCTTGCTTTTGAAGAAATACCAAAGTGGAATTCACCTGTAATTGCTGGCAACTTTAAGCATTGATTATGTTGGTGATAGAGGAGGTTCGGTGGTAGAACAGACTGTATGAAACTACTTTCAAAAATGTCACCTGGGTCCTAAGCCTAGGGGCATATTAATTTGTAGAGTAGGTACTGCTGTGTCATCATGTCATGCTCTTTTCTGGGAATTGTCTAGATGTTTGTATGTATGAGATACAGGCTAATGGTATTGTTTTGCAGCCCTCACTCTCATGGTATGGTTTTTCTTAGTACAAACGCCTGCTGAAGGTGTAGAAGGAGCCCCTTGGTCTGCAGGGAAGAAGACATCTGGTTTGGGACCCAAGTACAAGATGTCATTGATGTCAAGGTGGTTTTTGGGAGCTCTAGCATCTAATTTGAGCAGTGAGACTGTCAGATTTATTGAAGCAATTGATGTTTTGGGGACAATTAATTTACAAATCTGACTGGCATTGTCATGGTGCTGGTAGGGGGAGATGCAGTATCCAGAAGGCAAACATCTGTGAGACAGCAAAAAAGGTCTCTGTGGCACTTTGCTTGTGAATATTCTTGTGTTACTTGGTTGTGGTTCTTTGAGGAGAAATAGGACTGACACTTCAGAGCCTTTTCTCAGTGAAGAAAACCATCTGAAGGTAGTTTGAGTGGTCCACTGTGTCTTGGAGCTCGGGCCTTTGGCTCAGGTAGGTGGCTGTTGAGGTGACAGCTAGGAGCAAAGTGAAATTTTGGGTACATATTAATGTGTCTGTGGGAAGGTTATGGAGGAGAAAAGCACAATTCTGAATAAGCATCTGAGGATGCTGACTCTTGCCTTGCTAGAATTAACTTGTCAGTTTGCACTGAGATTGTGATTCTTGCTAGATAAGTTGGAAAGGTGAATAATGGGGAAAGGGCTCTCTGCAGAGCAGTGTGCAGGCTGGAGGCACCTTGTACTCCAGCACTGGCTGTGGGGCTCTTGAGAGCTGGAGCAAGTGCTTTGTGCACAGCCTTTAAGGACAATAATGAGATGCATTGTGTAGAGGAAGGATTTTTGTCTGGGCACTGGCATGCTGTCATTTCAGCAAGTCCCAAAGCAGACAGAAGATGGCTTATGATTCTTGATAATTGTTGTAATTACCTGAAAGATAACTTGAACTCAGGGCATTTGTCTGTTTCGTGCTGGTCAGAGAAGTGTCCTGAGACCACCTGCATGCCAGCTGAACTGGGGGACTGTGCAAGCAGGAGAAAGAGGGTTAGATACTCTCAGAGCCTAGAAGAGCATCTGCAGTGATGGGAATTTCCGGAAGAGTATTCTGGTGTTGGGAATTCCATTCCTCAACTGCCACCTCCTCTTCTCTCTCCTGCTTAGCATTTCACTACACAAGCTTCCTGGACGTAGAAGATGCTGCACTTTTTCTGGTTCCAAGTACATTTAATGTAAAAACTGGGAAATATTTAATGGGCTGTTGACACTCTGGAGTCACTGGCAGTGCAAATCTGTTTCAGGAGGTTGGAAAAGTGAAGACCTGCATGTTCCTAGTTTTTTACTGCTTCCAGCGTCTGATTCTAGCTTTCTTGGCTGTATGGTTTATGAATACATTTCCCCCCCCTCCCCTCCCCCCCACTCCTGGACAGAAAAAACAATAATGTCCTGCTTATTTCAGCTGCTCTTTATCTGAAATCAATTGAATGCTTCCTACTGCCTTTCAGGAAGCTTTTTTCTGGGATCAGCTGTGAGTAAACTTCTTGCAGCTTCTACTGCAAAGCAGAAGTTCCACTAAGTGCTAATGTTTAATGTAATAAAAATTTGAGCTGTGGTTTACCAAATAGCTTATCAATGTTTTAAGCATTTTATTGTTATGATCTCCTGAGGCTTTTTTGGATAAAATGATCTGTATGCTGGATTTCATCTGCAGTGCTGAATGGTCATGGTGTATTGTATATATTTTGGCAGTGTAGATCCTGTTGCGTGCTAGCTTTTTAGTAAAATCAACATATTTACTTACAAGTTCAGAGATGAGGGTACTTCTGGGTTTTGGGACCTGTAATTTTGTGAATCTCCTCCCTCCCTTCCTCTCTGTAAACCCTGTCCTAGTTGCTCTACTTCAAATATTGTTCTCAAACCAACAAAAAATACTCTGACCTTGCATCCTGATACTACTTTCCTGAGAAATGTGGTGTAAGAATTTGGGAGAGCAGTCTGATGTTTGTGTCAAGGAAGGAATCAGTTGCAGACCTCTTTAGTTTTTCTTTTGCAATTGGTCCTCTGTCACAGTAGCCTTCTACAAGTTGCATACGTAGTTTGCATTCCATTTTTCCTGTTCTGTAGTTCCATAGTAAAAATGTTTGTGTTTGAGATACGTTTCATTTTTCTGTCCAAAACTGTTCACAGCTGCAATCCCCGTGTCTTCTGCAGCACTACTTATTTATTTTTTTTATTTTCAGTAGTGTTTTCTTCACCGTGAATTTCTGTTGGTGAAATAGTTCAAGGAGTATTTCAGTCAGGTGAGTTCTTGAGGCATGCAACAAACAAGAATACCTATGAAACCCTTCAGTTAAGGAAGTTGAAAACCTATGTGATGTTAAGTCAGTGTGTCAAATCAGATCTGGTAACAGATTAACCTGTAAACAAGACCCAGATGCGTCTCTTAACTGTCTAAATCTATTTTGTCATTGAAAGTGTTCAGAAGTCTACTTGCATTAACTGCCTAGTACATTAAACCAGAATAGAAGGTAAATTGTCACCCCTTCTGTTGCATGAAATACCTTTTAGATAAGTAGAACCTTTTAAAAGAAGGCTTCTTTTGCTGATGAGAACTGACTTTTATTGTAAAATAACCCCCACAGCTGAACAGCTCTTGCCAAAAGATTTGCAGAATTTATATGCTCCTCTAGGTATACTGTGAGAATGTGGGGAATATGTGCAAATGACAGAAGGGGTTTCCTACACAGTTTTTAAATTTGTTCTGTTCACGTTATATAGTAATTTTGGTGGGGATGGAAGAAATGGAATGCTATGAAGCTATGATGCAAGCTGAGCTGTGCTGTACACATTTACAAAGTTTTATGCAAAAGCTGAGTTGAAAAGTGACAATATTTGCAGGAGGTGTAAAATTACCTACTTCACTGAGGGGATCTGGACAGTTGAGCAAAATAGTTGTATGTATCTTTCATTTTATAACTGGATCAGCACAGTGTATTAACTGTGGGCTTGCTCAGGTTTGTGTAGATTTGCCATCATATTGTCCTGCAAGCTCTCCCAAGTTCATGTGCATGAAATACTGGGGAGCAGTCCAGATATCCAGTCACTGTGCAGTGTTGCTCTGATGTTCGCAGGCTGTGGCAGTAATAGAGATTTAGACAAGACTATAATGTATGGCTATTACATATAGATGCTAAGCATTTTCTGCTTAGGTTTTAATACTTTGCTCATGAAAGTTCATCCTATACAAGTGAAAATTCTAGCAAGAAATAAATGTTGGGGTCAAGTTTAGTAACCAGAAACATGCAGCAAAATCCCCTTGGGGCTTAGCTGTGAGCCCCAAGTTGTGGAGTGTCTGGACTGTGGAGGGGAGCAGGTGGGGTGCTTTCTTCCTGCAGGTTGTCACTCTTGTGTGCATGCAAGGCCTGGATCTTAACTGACCAGAGAATTTACAGAGGAGCGGGAAGCATCTAGTGAGGTTTGGCAGTGTGGGATGTGTACATTATGTAGTGCTTTCCTGGAAATCCTTTATGAAATGGTGCTGAACCTTGAATGGGAGTAGTGAGTATGTGTCCCCTTAGCACAGAGATTTGGAAAACCCTGCAAGCAGTCACATGTCCCAGCTGCTGTCAGTCACTGTCCAGTGGGCAGGAAGGGTGGAGTGGCTGGTAGAAAGCTGTTTGTTGGAAATTGTATCATAAATCAAATAAACTTAGTAGCTTTGTGTGCCTCTGGACAGGGTAATGAATTTGCAGATCATCTGAGCAGGAAGATGCTAATTCATGTGAATTAAGAAGGATTCTAATTCATTTTCAAGACATCTGGCAATACAGAAATCTCTTGGGTAGATCAATTTGCTATCACAGACTACAGATTAAAAACTCTCTTTTGCCCACCCCCTTCCTGAGAAGAATCCTTGAGTAATGTGAATAATGGCTGGTTGCTGAAGGAAATATATCCTTCCCTTTGTTTGATGTGGTTCCCAAGGCCTTGGGAAGGGCAAGTCAATCTGTCCTGTGGGCATACAGAGTGGTCAAATTGAAGAAAGCTCTTTGCTATATGATTGGAAAATGCAATATGTGAGTGCTTTGTGGTATGTTGGGCTATTTTATTTTTTTTTTAATTTCTACGAACTATTAAAAATTAATGAACTCATATCACATCTATTCCATTTATTCCAGACTACTTATTAAAGCAGATTGATCCCTCAGTTCAGTTGAGGTAAACTTGGCTATCTGGGTTCCCCCACAGTTGTCTCAAAGAGGTAATGGGTTTTTGAAGGACTGTTTCAAGTGCTAAGTCAGAAAAATTCTGTCCTTAGAAGCAACCTTAGTTCTTTGGGCACTGTTGAAAATACATGCTATTTTCCTGCTCTCTGCCCATTACCAAGCAGAGTGGCATTTTGCAGTGGCTCTTCTTTCTGGCAGCAAAGCAGTTCTCAGATCAGCCCAGCCCTCTTTTCACATTAAGCAATAACAGAATGTTATCCCCAGCTTACTGTGAATTCAGTCTCAGCTTTTAGGACTGTTGGTCCATGAAGGTACCCACTGTGTTTCCATCACGTCATTCTCAAAGAGAATACTGGGGCATAAAGTACTCTCTTCTTCCCTGCTTGACTGGAGCAATGTTTATATGTAAACCAGTGGTTTGCTTTGCCTGGCAGAAAAACAAAGTATAAAGTAATGAATGTGACTTAGGTCCTGTGTCTCTCAGTGGCCCCTGAGGCTGCAGGAGCCTTTCTGCAGTAACCACCCCAGCTCTGCGGGGCTCTGCTGGGAGAAGCTGGAGACTACTCTGGGCTCTGCAGTTACAGCAGAAGCTGTTGAGGTGCTGCTGAGTGCTGGTGACTCCCTGGGACCTCCTGTGCAATTATCCTTCCTCTGAGCTAGTTCAGGGAAATATCTTCCTTCTGAACATAATTTAATTTAAATGCAGTGGAGCCTTTCTTTTTACACCTGTCTCAGACTGGGAATATCAAGGTGGCTACTTTGTAGCAGACTTGGAAAACCACCAAACTGCTGTTTTATCTTGCTTTTCTTTTCATAGGAATTGTGAAGGGAGGAGAAGCGTTTCATGACAGTATGGCTGTTCTGCTATGGCACTTGCAGTTGGAATTGCAGTTAATGGCATTACTGATGCTGCTGGGCTTTAAGAGGGATAGTGTGAAACAAAACAGTGACAGTTAAAATCGCAGGTGAGGTCACTTCATGATCTCTGCTTCCTCTAGGCTAGAACACCTTTTGGGTTTGAGTAGTGGAAAAGAAAAGGTTTCCTCACTTCCTGGTGGAAGATTAGGGTGTGCATGTTTTGATCTCCAGGGCAGGGAAAGAGTTTGTGGAGTCTCCCTCCTTGCAGGTATTCAAGAACCCTCTGGACACAATCCTGTGCTCTGGGATGACCCTGCTTGAGCAGGGAGGTTGGACCAGATGACCCGCTGTGTTCCTTTCCAACATGACCCATTCTGTGAAAGGTGCTTATGTGTCAAGGTGGGATCTCCAGGGACTTAGCAGTCCTTGTTAAAAGTGCCAGTCTTGAGCCAGTTGCCAGCCTGTCATGGATTTTATCAGTAACTTCCTAAGAAGTGAGTAGGAGGCATTGATTTTCTGGCTCTGGGATGGAATATAGCTGTTAGTGCAGAGTTTAGGCTGCAAAATTGTTTCCAAAGGCTGGGTTACAGAAAGTTAAGGGCTGGAGCACTGCCTAACCACTCCATCCCTCACAGAAGGGATCTCCTCCCTTCTGCATGCCTGCTGGGGGGCGCATGGGTGTGAATTTGGTGTGTTGACTCAGTCTTGGGTAGTATCAGCAGCTTGCTGTGGTCTCTTATTTATGTTGTTTAAGCAACCTTTGCACCTAGTGCTGCATGTCACTGAAGTCTGAGCACCTGGAAAAGGTGAGAAGAGCAGAGTGAAATGGAAATAGGTATTGATTCTGCTGTTCAGCTGGGGAAAGTTATTGTAGAAGTTAGAGTGCTCTCAAAAACACATTAATGCTGCATTTGTGTTTCACAGAGAGGAGGAAGCTATTTATCAAATAGATGATCAGGAAAATGTATTTTGAATGCTCTGCTTTCAGCATTGCATTGCTTCTTAAAAGTGGTAATTAAAACTGTGCCCTTTCATTCTTCTGGTTTCTCCCACTGCCCCTCCATGGCACTATATTGTCCCTTGCGAAGGGATGTAGGTTTTGTTCTAGTGTGGGGAGTGACCGGGTGGTAGGTCATGTGCTGGATTTAGTTAGAATGTAATCTTTTGGCCATCTGCTCAGGCACTCCCTGTGTTGCATTCCTCTCCTTTGCAAGCAAGTGTTACAGGTGATCTGCGATGTGCAGGTGTTCAGAACACTCGGGTTCCCTTTATCTGAGTATGACCACGTGCCTGCTTAGGACGTTTGAGCAGTGTTTTCTGAGCCTTGCAGTAATTTGGCATGCTTAATTTTAATTATCTCACTGGTGTATGTAGCACCTGCTCAGAAAACCAAAAACAAACATTCAGCCTGTTTGAAAAATATGTGGATAACAGGCTTTCTCCTTTGAACTGAGTTTAAGAATATTTTGGTATATACTCTGCTATTGTTTTTTGTCTTCTCACAGTGATTCTGGATTTTTTTTTTTTTTGAAATTTCTGGCTTGTGTTTTCCTTTCCTAGTCTTTAGAAGTTTGTCTGACCCTCCAGTTCTTTGTAAGTGATGGCTGTAGAGCATCTGGAATCTTGCTATGGCTTTTCAAAAAAAATAGTTTAGTTTAGTTTACTTTTTTTTTATTAAGTTGCAGGCAATACTTCAACTTAATTTCTATTTTGTGTCTGATTAGAGTAATGCCAAAATGGTGAGAGGTGCTTAGAGGGAAGAAAAAATCTCTGGATAAATTTAATGTTTACATTAAGTTTTGTCTGCTTTCTAATAACTCCATGGAATAGATGTATCTCTGATATGCTCAAGTCTTTTTTGGAGATTAAATGAATTTTTGTGTGCAGGAAGAGCAGGTGCATCTCTGTGCATCTCTTTCCTAAGTGTTGCACATGGCACTGCAAAGCACTAGGTCTTGCCTTCCTTTCTACTTTTCTATCATTTTCATTCCCACGCTGGTGTCCTGCTCATCCTGTGCAGTGGCATAGGATTGGCGTAGTTCGATGTTTGCATCTGAGTGGATGCACTTTGTGTGCCGCCGAGTTTGCTGAGACAAGCCATTTGAAACTGAATAGAATTTGACATCTCCAGCTGGTTTAAAAATGCTCCTTCCACAGAGAGCGGGAGTACTGTGGGATAACTGGGAGTGAGTCAGGAAATACCTGAGCTAGACCATTAACTTACATTATGTTTAGGTTTTTGCTTTGCAGCAATGCAGGAGCAACTGTACCTGTAAAACCTGGTGTTGCTGGGTGCTCTAGAGAATAATTTCATGTTGTGGTACAAGTTTTATATTTTAAAAATGAGATTTTATATTATAAAAATGTACTGTTACACATGGCTTGATTTCAAAGTACTTTCATGCTGTGTCATGTAGCAATGAATTTTCAGCCTTTGCTGTAACACTGAGTAACTAAGGCATCAGTAACTAATGTAGAGCTTCAGAACTCAACTTTGAGTCCTTCCTGAGAGCTTGGCATAGAGGAGCTCTAATGAGAGAAGGAGCAGGTGTGTGTACAGATGTTTTCTTAGTAGTGTTCTTTTGGAAAGCTGTGGCCCTTTGTAGCATGGTGCGTGGTGTATGGTACAATGCATCTGACCTGCAAGTTCCCTGGGCTGACAAACAGGCTGGGTCTTAGCAGTGCCTAGCAGCCCATTCTATCTCCAAACTCCCAGAAATTCAAGCTCTTATATGGGGAATCCTGCAGTCTCCCACCCAGTCCTGGGAGATGTTCTGGGAGCTGCACTTTTGCAATGCTTTCTGCACACCCCTAAGAAGTGCTTTCCCATGGGGCTTACAAAATAAAAACACACACAAGTAATTTTTCATGGGAATTTTTTGGACATGCTATGCAGGCTTGCAGATAGAGCAAAAGAATTACTGATGGGATGAGACTCCCAGGTTTGTGATTCAGCTCTTAGTTATACGTTCTATTTATTGCATGCACTTCGTAATTTATTTGCATGCACTTTGTCTAGAGGAATGGTGCTCATTCCTGGAAGTTGCTAAGGATTCAGTTTTTGACATGTGGGTCTGTAGCAGGCTTGTGATCTTTGTTTAGTCTGGCTGCTTCCCCTGGATATCCATGATGCAGCCCTTGCTGAAGCCCTAAACAGGCAACCCCTCTCAGCTGCTGAGGCAGTGCAAGGTTTGCTGCCTTTCATCAAAGGAACCTCTGAATATTTAGGAGCTGTGACCGCAATGTACAAATGGCATCTGTCTCTTAGTTTGCATATTGCTGATGCAGAGGCTGCGTCTCTTCTCTGTGTTTAGGAGCCAGTGGCCCACTCCAGCTGCTTTTTTAGCAAATAATACCAAATTTCTACACTGGGGTTGCCTCTGCTTCCCTGCTAACAGTAGTGGAGCTTGTCACAAACAGGGTGACGCCAGCAGAAGCTTTCTGTGTGTCCACTGCCTGCTTTTGCCTTTTTTCCCCAGGCACATGCGCTTGTTTCTTTGTCTCCTGCCTCTTGCAGAGGAGGGGAGCAGGGAGGTTCAGACATTAGCTGGTGCCTGCCCACTTCAGGGCAGTATTTAATGAAATGTCTGCTTTTGTGTGGTATGCAAAGGAGCCTAGAAAGTGGATAGATTGCCCTGCATATTTCTCAGTGGCTAAACAGACTGATACAGAGATTTAAAGGCATCTGCATCTTCAGTCAAGAACAGTGGCCTGCACGTTTTGCTTGCACCATTACGTTCAACATCAGGTGTGCTTCAGGCCCTGAATCTGGGAGAAAATGAACCAATTTATTTTGGACCTAAAGGCTTGTGGGCCTTGTCAGTCTAGGTGAAAGCTCCAGCCCTTTTAGCAGTAATGGTTCCTAATGTACCTGGTGCAGCATTTTCCTTCATGTGGGCATCTGTCTGGACTGTAAATGCTCGCAAAGGAGAATTTCTCAAATAGCAATCTCAATAGACTGTTATCACACTTTGTTGCAGCTCTGAGTGCAGTGGTGTCAGGTATTTAAAAAAAAAAAAAAGTTTGTTTCTAGAACTTTTATATTGAAAATTGGACACTGTGAGTCTCTAATAAGTATTGGCAGCTCTGTTTCCTAGAGGAAGTTTTACTGCACCAGCTTTTAAATATTTTTGTTCTTTGGTATATCTTGCTTCCTAGCTTGTTAAGTGTGTTTTCTTCTTAGGCTTAGTTTTCCACTGGGACAGCTAGCTGGAGCCTGGAGATGTCTTCTCTTAGTGCTTACACTTAGCAATTCTAGTGAGGATATGAGCTTGCAAAAGGGAAATGTAAACAAAATCTCCCCTAGGTAGACATGGACCTTCTCCATCTGGTGAGATAAGAGCCAATACTGTTTTATGTTTTAACAATTCTATTTTTATATATAAATACTGTCCTGGAATTAAATTAACAGAGTAGAGGTTGTAAAAATGACATTTGAGTTTACACTGCTGTTTGTTTGGCTTATTGAATTTAATTGACAATGTCATAGTATAGAGCTACTTACAGAGCTGCTCTTCAGGCTTGATGATTTTCAATTTGTGCTCTGCTATACCGTGTTTGGAGAATTTCTTTGTTTATAAAGAATTGTTTATTTCTTCTAGAGTGTTTGTAAGTAACCTTATAAGTGAGGTGGTATGAAATGACATCTTGCTAAGCAGCAGTTACTTCTGGTTGCAAAGGGGTGATGTTGAGATTGCTTTGCATTAGACGTATCACATTGCTTTCCAAACATTAAGTTTGCGATTGTTTTTTTAAATGAATGACTTTAGAGAGCTGCCACGGGGTACAACAGAGTTTTTGTCTCCAGATCTGTTTACTGAGTGTGAATTTCCAGCTGCTAGGACTGTGTGGGGATGTTGTCCAGTTAATATGATGCACTGTGCTGCTTTAACTCAAAGGAAACTGTAGCACGACAAAATCACTGACAGTCTCTTATTTTGTTCTTTTCCTTTTTTGTCTTTACAGTAAAAAAAGCTAAACTCCATGGACCACCAGGTAAGTCATGCTCTTGTGCTTGTTTGCAGCAATGGGGACCTCAACTCTATCACTGCTGTTCGTGGTGTTTCCAGTTCGTGGTGCCTCCAGTTTTTCTCCACTTCATCTCAGCTCCTTCATGTTCTCCTTAGGAGTGACCTAATCTACCTTGAGAATCCAGGCAGTTTGAATTAGTAGAAAAGTTGAGGCTGTGACCTGGTGTCACAGCGATAAGAAACCTGTCTGCTCAACTTGGCCTGAACAGGTGATCAATGAGGAAATGTGTTCCTTAACTGTCACCCTTCCCCACCCACCTGGCCCTTTCATCTCATCCTGCTTCTTTCCCTGTTCAAAACAGGGTCTGAAAATATCCACTAAGCAGAACTGGTGTGTGCGTCTGTGGATTTAGTGCCTTCTCAATCCTGACTGGGTCTGCTGGATGGGACTGCAGAAGTGAATCTGAATGTGGCAGTCAGTAATGGCTGTGCTTGGAGCTAAAATCCCATCCAGGTTTTGTGTGTGCAACAACTGGTCACACCCAGAATTTACAGTCTGGGCAACTTCTTTTCACTGTGGTCCAGAAGCTAGCAAGGAATCCCTTAGCAAGCAAATAGATTTATCAATTGAAATTTGGTGTACAGTTTACAAAAGAATAAACACTTTTATAAAATTCCTGTAAATAAAAGCTTCTGGCATAACACCTATTCAAGTGTTTGGATCTGAAACAGTTGCCCACTGTTACAGTTGTATTCATAACTTAATTGTTCAGCTTAATTCTTTCAATATAGCCATCCTCAGATTATGGCAGAAAACTTTCCAGGACTCATCCATATTCCACGGCAGATCAAGATCTGTCTGTGCACCAACCTTTAATTTCCAGTGAAGGAAACTGAGTGCCCAGACTGGAAGGGAGACAGTGTGCACTTTATCTTTTCCCTAATCAAGAGACCTGCTGACAAATGCAAAAGATGTGTCCTCTAGACTAGGTTTAAGTCAGCCAAGGTGTGTGGTTTCACTGACAAGCTCAGTGTCCCACGAGGATGCAGGAGTAAAATAGACAGGGAGGGGTAATGTAGTAATGAATAACTGGGTATGTAAGAATCACAATTCAGTGACTCTGACTCCTTCCTGAGCTTCTGGATCATGTAATTTCTGTTTCTTCCCTTCGTGTTAGGATATTGTAAGCTGGATGCTGAGGTGTGCTATAGTAACCTACAGCAATGATGCATTAAAATTGTACAATCATACAGTCATAGAATATTAAGGATTTGGAAGGGACCTAAAGAATCATCTAGCTCCATGCCATGGGCAGGGACACCTTCCACTAGACCAGGCTGCCCAGTGCCTTATCCTGCCTGGCCTCAAACGCTACCAGGACTGGGCATCCACAGCTTCCTCATGCAACCTGAGCCAGTGTCTCAACACCTTCACAGTAAAGAATTTCTTGCTAATATTCTATCTAAATTTCACCTCTTTCAATTTGTACCTATTATTCCCTGTCCTGTCACTATGGTCCCTGATGAAGAGTAACTTTCTGGATTCCCTGTAGGCCCCTTCAGATATTGGAAGATTGCTGTGAGATCTCTACACAATCTTCTCTGTGCCAGTCTGAACAGTCCTGACTTCCTGAGCCTGTCTTCAAAGGGAGGTGCTCCACTCTTCTTACTGACTTTGTTTCCTCCTCTGCACTTCCTCCAACACTTGTGTGTCTTTCTTATGATGGAGATGCCAGAACTGTATGCAGTAATCCAGGTGGGATGTCACAGGAGTAGAGGGGATGAATTTTCTTCCTCGACCTGCTGCTCACACTCCTTTGGTTGCAGGATGCATTTGACTTTCTGGGCTGCGAGCACACACTGCTGGCTTATGTTGAGTTACTAATCAGCCAACTTTATGAGTTTTGCACAGTCCCACCTCTCCAGCCTGTCCAGGTCCCTCTGAACGGCATCCCTTCCCTCCAGAGCAGGACTGCACCACACAGCTTGGTGTCATCGCTGAGGGTCCCCTGATCCCACTGTTTTGTCACTGACAAGGATGATGAACAGTATCAGCCCCAGTTTCTGACCCCTGAGGGACACCACTTGTCACTGGTAACCAGGTGGACGTTGAATCGCTGACCACAAGTCTTTGGGTTTGGCCAGCCAGCCAGTTCTTTATCCACAGAGTCGTCCATCCATCAAATCCATGGCTGATTTAAAGACAAAGATGTTGTGCTTTGCAACATCAGTTACTCTGCCCCATCCAACAGTGCTGTAGCCCTAGAGGGGCATCAAATTTGTCAGCTATGTTTCCCCTTTGTAAAGCCACCTTGGCTGTTACATCTTTGTTTTCAATGTGAAATTTTGACAGTATTAAAATTGACTTCAATTCGAACACTGTGAATAGATGCACAGCACACTGAAGTATTAAAATATGTACACTGCTTTCTGGGTACTTAACATGTTTTGTTGCAGGCTGATTGATAGATAGGCCTGAGGTGATAATTCCCTTTAAAAGGGAGTTTGATCCTTCTTGCATGCTGATATTCAAACTTTGAATGTGTCTGTGCTTTCCTGCTTTTGGTTTTATTAGCAAAGAGATAACAAAAATTAGGAAAAAAGTTCTTCCAGGATTTTTCTTTTGACTTAAAATTAAAAGCAAAATATCCAAACAGAGGCTTTCTTGTCTGGATGTGAGTGTGATGTGGTTTTCCTAGGTCAGGTCTGTTTCTTCACACTTACCAATAAATCTGTATTTTTCTTCTGCCCCTGACTGGCCTGTAAAGTTCTTTGTGGACTCATGGGTGGAAAACTGAATTGGGACAAGGAGAGCAGTTGGGTCAGGAGGGAAGAGATGATATGACTAACACAATCTCTTGCTTGTATGGGTCAGGAGAGAAGAGATTATATGACCAACCCCATCTTCTGCTTGTATGTTTTGCAAGTTTGTTTTTCACACTGTTTGGTATACATGATGGGTCCTGTGCCTTTGGACTGTCTCTTCTTCCTTTTGTTTGTATTTCAGGAGTGGCATCATACTAAGTGTCTGTGATCTTTAGGATTTTATACTCTTTTTTTTTTTTTTTTATACTCTTGTCCTTGTCTTACTGCAAGTGAACACTTGGGTTTTTTTGTTCATTTGTGCTTGGATTTCTAAAAAAGCTGTGATTGAAAATTTGATGCTTGTGGAAAACATCTTGAACCTTTGGCTTCTTAAACCCAGTGATATCTTCCCATATGGGCTTTTCATCTGAGGCCTCTCTGGATGTTCTGTATGAACTGAAAACATTGAAGTGTTGAAGGTGATGTGATGAAAGAGTATGACGATGGAGGTAACATTTTGTGTTTCATCCCCCAGATAAATTCAATACATATGTGACCTTGAAAGTGCAAAATGTGAAGAGCACGACGGTGGCCGTGCGAGGCGACCAGCCCTGCTGGGAACAGGATTTTATGTTGTAAGTATGGTGGTGCACAGCATGAAGTGCTTGTGGTTGAGTCCTTCTGCAGCCCTGGTGTTCATACAGAGCTGCTAGTGTGTGTAGGAATCGGAATGTTTGGGTAGGTAAAATGCACAAGCCTATTGACAACCTAAGTAATTTTCTTTCCTGTTGTACACATTGGCCTGTGGTGGAAGATGTGTGTTGGGAGATTGTCTCGGCTGCTGCCATGGACTGACAATTGCCAGCCAGGTCTGTAGTGAGCAGCTGAGTCTGGGGCAGAACTGGGAAGTTACTGTGTGGGTTGGGTCTGGATTGATGTTGTCCTTGGCCAGTATGTGCACAGCTGTGCCTGTAAGCTGAGACACACACACACACCTACAGCATAGCTTAGCCAAGGACTAAAGGCCCATAGCTGAGCTTAAATGGAGCTCCTGGGTGGGGGAAGAGTGCTGGAGAGGCTGCTCAGGGCAATTAAAGGCTGTAGTTAGTGCACTCAGGGCCTCTACGAGGTGATCCTGGTTACCTCAGTTGGGAGCTGCTCCGTGAGCAGCAGAACCAGTTCATTCCAGCTTTCCTGGGGCTTCTGGTGCCCTTGGCACTTCTGATTTGCTTTGGTTTTCATGGACATGACATATAGTCAAGGATTTCCCAGTATCTTTTAGAATGGTGGGGTTTTTTCTGGTGGATAAATTGATTGGTTGATTATACTGCATCTGCTTCTGTTTCTTCTTTGTAAAGCAAATTGAACTAAATTTACTAAATGGGGGGGAATTATGTATTTGTCTTGTGGGGTCAAAGCTAGTGCTGCTGTTTCTCAATGGGTTTGAGGTGTTTACTTAGTATCTGTAGTAAGACACTCCCCATGGGATTTTGTGAATATGTGTCCTAATCCAGCCGCAGTTTGTTTCTCCTCAGGTGAAAGTGGGAGGTTGTTGCCTCAGGTTAAGGAGGTCACCTGGGTCAGTACAGTATTTTCATCATAGCTGTGCTCTCACCTCCCTTGTTTGGTAGCACTCTGCTTTTGGAGCAGCGCAAGAGGTGTGTGCTCCTGCACAGAGTCTGGAGCCTGTCCTTTGGCATCTGGTGAAACGCACACGCTCCTGAACACCAGCTGCTCAGCTCTCCAGCTCCTGGTCAGACAGAGGCCACGGCTGTCACTGATGTAAAACATTTCAGGACTGGGTAAGGTTGGGACAAGGAATTGAGCCTACCCTTCAAGTACATGCCCATGTTCAATCTGCTAACTCTTTCTGCCTGTGATTTGTGCTCATCCTGTGGGCAGGAGCTAGTTTTAAACCCAGCCAGCTATGAAGGAGACTTTTCAGTGGTGATTTAAGAAAGCACTTGAATGTGTTGGATGAAGGCTCCCGTGGTTGCTTCTCCTCCCTCCCCTCAAGCAGCTCCTGGAGCTGCACTGGTACTAGCTGAGAGCTGAGCTAGCATGCTGTAAAGTCACTGAGATGCTCCATAATTAGTTGCTAGGGAATATGGAAGCAGAATATTAGCTGAACTACCTTGCCATTATTGTCCCTGCTTTAGCCAGGCAACTCTACAGTAGTTCTGGTGTCTCCTTATAATAGAAATATTACATGTGGGAACGAATGTGCTTTGCATGATCCTGTGTACATTAAGTTGCCTAGGGGAAACAGTGCTGGTATTCCAATACTGCTGTTCTCTAGTTTGCTCTTTTTCTTTCTGGAGTTGGAAAAGGATTTTGAAAAAGCAGTTTTTCCCCAAGGGAAGGCTGCTTTTACTGTCTATGCTGTGTTTACCTTTTTCATGAGGCATAGTAGAAGAACAGACCACAAGGAAAAAAAAAAAAAAAAAAGGCTTCCTGTCTGTGTTTGTTGGTTTTGCTGCCAAACTCCTTGTGAGACAAAGCACTGCAGAATTTGGGGCTCTGGGTTGTTTGAGATTTGGCTATGTACCAGACCAGTTAAGCACTTCAGTGTATTCCCTGGGGACATCTTTGAATTTTGAAGGAGCTTTAAAACAACTGCGTATTTGCTGCATATTTGCAGGAAACACCTCGAGTGAAATTGCCCACTGATATTTAGAACAGTGATTAAATTGGTGTTGAAGTTGTGAGAAATGCCTTTATTTAAATCCTGTGTGTGTGTGGAAAGGGACAGACACCAAATTTCAGTCTCAGCTCTTTTGTTCTTAGAAGCTGTTCTGCATCTAACCAGAAGGTGGAGAAGGGGAGACACAAAGGCAGTCAAAGCCACTGTACAGAAATTCTTTTTATTTATTATTCTTGCCTGGTGACCTGTCCTTTGGAGATCTGTAGAGGAGTCCTTTGGGTGTATCATGACCAGTGTCCTGCTCTGACAGTGTATGTTGATGAAAAGTAAATGGTTTTACACTGTGACTGAAAATAGGGTATTACTTCCTTCCCTTCCCTTTCTGGACTCACACTGTTCCAGCCAGCAGTCAGCCAGTCATCATCAGCCTGCAATCTGATGAATATCAAGCAGGGTGAGGGCAGAGCAGTGCTGGTACAACTGTTGGCCATACTGAGTAACTCTATCAGAGGATGCTGGAGACTGGATTACAAGATGACAGCAGTAAACTCATAGAAGGCTGTGTAACGGCTTGATTTTGGACTATTGCAGACTAAGCCACTCAAGCACTGGGTGCTCCTAACCTCAATTCCTGTGTGTCAAACAGGAACAGAAGCACTTGGATTTAAAATAGACATTTATATGCTTTACTGTAACTGTAGGGTTTGTCTTGAACCTTGTAGATATGATGTTCTCTTTCAGTTGCAAGGAGACAAAGTTCAAGTGGATACTTAGATTTGCAGCAGCTCTTTGTTATTTTGGCCATGATGGCAGTCTACAGAAATAAGACATCAACATGCTTTTAAATGTCCTTGATAGCTGTAAGATAAATATATTTGGGCAGAGGGCAGCAGCACTGACTGTCCAAGATGCCTACTTTTGGGGATTAACAATTGCAATAAAGGGAAGCCCTGAGCTCGAAAAATTATGGGTTATAGCCTTTCTGCATGATAAGTGTGAAACAGCTATGCTGTCAACAGACAGCTCAGGATTCTTCTCTACTTTATTGTTTTTACCAGTGTCTACTGTGTACGTGTTAGGCTATTCTGAAGTAGGCATGTTACAAACAAGTATGCAGAAGTGAGGCATAAATGCTATAAAGCATTGAGAAGAAGCAAATTGAGAAGAAGCAAAAGGATGCAAATAGATGCATCCTTTTATTAACAAGAGGAAAGATGTTTGTGAAAACTTTCAGATCAGTATTTCTAAGAACCTGTCACCCAGTGGCTGTGTGGAAGTAACTGGTGCTGGAGCAGAAGTGGTGCCACACAGCCCTGAGAAATAGGTAGTGCTGCTGTTGCAGCTGTGCTGGATGTAGGACTGTTACTTTTGGCTAGGAGTACGTCCACTCACGGGTAAGTATTGGCATGTTGGCACCTGCCAGAGTACACTTGTGTTGCTGTGCTGCCAAGGGAGACACTCATTTTGTTAAAAATGGGGTGCCTCATGACAAAGAACAGCTCACCTCTAGGTTTTGGTCCAAGGTACACACTTCCTTCTCCTGTGTACACAGCGCAGAGATGAGTTCCCTACTGGCAGTTCATGCATGACATAGTTCAGAGTTTTGGTTTGCACTCTTTGTGTAATTAGTATTAACTGTGAGTTACTAGAAACTGGCGTTCCCTGTGAGTATAAGCTGCCTCACTTCCAGGAGCCACACACTTCCAGGAGCTCTCTGTAGCTTGACACAGCTCTGTTGAATAGTTCACTGTATAATCATAGTGGTAATGCAGAACATGAAACAAAATTAGATTGTATTCTGCTTTTTTCTCATCTGTGCTGCCTTTACTTTTTCTTGCAGTGAGATCAATCGGCTGGACCTGGGCCTAATTGTGGAAGTATGGAACAAAGGACTGATATGGGATACCCTGGTTGGGACTGTGTGGATTGCTCTGAAGGCCATTCACCAATCTGATGAGGTTAAGCTGACAGAGAACCTATATTTGCTCCGGTGTTGATAATTAATGCATTACAAGTGTGTCCTGGTGCAGCCTAGACTGAGCTCCTCAGCAGAACTTCCACTTGCAAGTCAGGAAGGCTGAGTGAGCAGAGAGGGCTGTCTGATCACATTATTTTTGATTTTGTAGTGAGATCACAACTGAGAGCCCTTACATAGGGCTCTTTGGTCTCATTTCACTCGTGTTGACTCAAGAACTAGGGCCTAATCTGTTAAGGAACACAGACAAGTGTCTGAAGTCTGACTGCTTAGTCTTATGGTCAGATTCCTATGACTCACTGCTAAAGACCTCTGTCTTGTCCAGCTGACAAGGTAGGCCCAGAGCACATCTGCAGTATCTTCTTAGGGCTTCTGGTTATAGTGTTGGATGAACCTTGTGCTAATATATATGGGCAAAAGTAGGAAGTTGGGTGTGCCAATATCTGTAACTGCCCCAATTACTGAGTTTGGCAGTTGTTGCGGCTAAGCATTTTTAACTCAAATTTTAGAGTATTTACTTAGAAGATTATTGGATTTGAGCAGGGAGAGATAGTTTATATTTTCCATACAAGGAAAAGAGTGGGGATGTTCTGCAGTGTGGCCGTGAGGTCTGGCTGGTGCTCAATTCCTTTTGCTGTCCAGATGCTTCTTAGTCCTGTCTTTGAGGGTCTACCTTTGCAGTTTCACTGAGAAGGTAGCACTTCTCTTTGCTGCTGGCTCTGGTAGATGCCTCTGAGATTTGGAAGAAATCCAGTTTGGAAGAAAAAGCCAGTGCATGCTGAATGGATGTAATTTGATGTTAAAATAGGGTTGATAATGCTGTTAAACTCTTTCTGGACTGTATTAGTAAATGTGTGAGAGTTGGTGCATAAAGTTCTTCAGACTTGAATATTCATTCACATAAGGCCTTTGATTCACAGGAAGGTCCTGGGGAGTGGTCTACGCTGGAGGCAGAAGTTGTAATGAAACATGATGAAATCTGTGGAACCAAAAATCCAACTCCTCATAAAATTTTGCTGGACACAAGATTTGAGTTACCTTTTGGTGAGTGTATTTCCATAACTTACCCAGGGTGCTGAGAGTGGAAAGAAAGTGAGAACAGCTAAAGTTTTATAATCAAGTTGTGTTTATTCTCAGTTCAGTGGAGGTCATGTGGTTGATATTAATTTTTTGTTTGTCTTCTTTCTAACAAGATCTGAATAAGTATGAAATATTTGAAAGTCCCTGGGTGCTGGAATATTTGGATTAGGAGCATAGTGTTTCAGGATTGTGTAGTCACACATTTTCTTCCTGATCAGGAGCATTTGCTTCTTTGAATCTAGACAGATTTGGTTCTAGCGGAGGTCAAGTGTGTTGTTAGAGCTATTCTGTGATGAGTGCACATAGCCCTCTTAGACATGTGCAGTTCAGTTAGTGAAACATTAATGTTTAGTGCTCCTAAACATTATCATTAGCAGAGTATATAAATAACTTAATGTTGTAAGAACTGCCTTTCTGGCAATTACTTACGGTTGAAAAATACAAAATATGGAAAAGCAGCTAATTGGAGCAAACTGATCTCAAGTAAAGTTGTGTGTAATTTTAAAATTTTATTTTACTTAAGCAAACAAAAACAAACCCCAAACCAAATAAACTCCAAAAGCAAGGCCGTAGCCAGAATGCATCCTAGGTTAGCATAACTTCTGTTTCCAGCTCTTGGCTGATGCTTGGGATCAAGAGCTGAGATTATGTTTTTGGGGTTTGTGCTATTTTTTTTTCATGCACTGAACATTGAAGTGTTTCAAAGTGTCCTGCCATTGCAAGGCTCATCCCTCTTCCTCTGCCTGTTGCATCCTTTTTGCTGCAATGCCCTAGTCAGTGTGAGCAATTTGTATCATGCTCTAAGAGGGGTAGAGCATTTGTGCAGGCACTGGCGTTTGGTCAGCACTTGTCAGGATTGTCCATCTCTTGTGGGAAGAAGTTAGGACATCTGTGGGTCTCATACTCTGCTTCCTGGTGCCAGGGGGTGATGCAGGCTTGGCCCTGCAGGTGGACAGTCAATCCAAGTTGTGTTTTGTGCTGTGAGTGCACTGTTGTGAGTGTGCACGATCTCCTGGATGGTTGTACTTCCAGGAGAGCGCAGTGTTCTGTAGGAGCAGTGGCACTGCTCTTTAAATACGGTCCAGTGTGCAGAGGGGAAGAAGTACCTGACACCTCAGCTGTCCTGACAGCTGTCTGATGTTGGTCAGGAATCATCCCTCTTCCCCATGGAAATATCCTGATGTTCCGCTGCTCCTGTCCATGAGAAGTTTATTGTTGAAGTTACTTTATATGCAAGAGGAGGATCAAGCCTGTTTACCTCACCAAAAGCCTTGGTTCTTTGGTACAAGTGTTGAGGCTTCTGGAGGGACAGAAGAAGCACACAGAGCTGAAGGCAAGGCTTGTAGCCACTGCCTTCTCATCTGAATTCATTCTGCCGCAGTTGCTCGTAAACTGTCACTGCTTTAAGTTCTGGTGTCTCCCTTTTTATTGTGAGCATCCAAAAGAGAATTTGCTTTCTTTTGCCGTTCATATTACAGACTGCATTGCATTTTGAGGTATTTTTTTTAAGCATAAGAAAACAGACTCCATGTAGATATGTTAGAACATCTGAATTTTAAAAATCAAAGTATTTCAGGTAATAATGTGTTTTCTCTTCCCATGCCAAATACTCAAATAACAGGGATTCTGCACTGTTGTGTTGAACGGTTTTTGTTCTAGGGTGTGAAAAGTTGTCTGCCTGTCCAGGGTTTCATAATGTCCAGGAAAAAATGGGCACATGAGTTAGTTCTTCAAAGGCTGCTCTTCCCTAAAAGAATGCTGCAGTTTTTGCTTTGATCTCTGTCATGATGTGCCATGGCAAGGTCAGAAGCAGGTTGAAAAGCAGGAGGCACTAAGGGTGTGTCATACTCCTCTAGAAAGTGGCATGTACCCACGTCCCCTACTCCAGTGGTGCTTCCCCTCACACCATGACTTAAGTGTCTCCTGCCATCACCTTTGGGACAGAGAAGGATTCTGCACCATGAATTAGGCTCTGTCTCCTTTCTCTTGGAGGGATGCATGGAGCTCACAGCACTGCCTCTGCATCTATCCCAATGGATTTGCAGATCAGCTTCCCTTTAGCTGGATGGCAGCAACAGGGATTCTTAGTGTTCTACATGCTAAGATTCTTTGTCATATGAATTGGGAACTGCTGCTTTATCCTACACAGGGAAGTAAATGGATCACTGATGTGCTGTGGAAGTTCTTAAGTCAGCAGCTGGGCTGTAGAGGCAAGATTTTAATAACAGTAGGTTTGGAGTGACACTGAAGAACATTGTGTGTCGTGTTTTGTTTCCCAGGTGAAGATCTCCTGGATATTGTAGATGCATGAGAGCCAGAGTGATGTGTGGGCTCATGTACAGCTTGTGCTGCTTTTCAAGTTGGGTAAAACACTGCTGCTTGGGATAGCAGCTTTAAAAAAATCTGTGTGTTCTCCTGTTTGGCTGTGCTGCTGTGCTTTTTCTATAATTTCTGGCTGCTGTCTCATTTAGATGCACACAGATGCAGTATCCCAGGTTATTCAATGTATTTTAAATATTTCATTGTATTTAGGTGGAGCTTGAGAGGTTTTTAAGGGTTTGTAAAAGAGAATAAATTAATTTGAAAACCAAAAAAAGCTGAAGTCCTTGATGTAAAACATGATGGTGTATGCAAAGAGGTTTAGAAACTGGTTTGTTGTTTGCACTATATTTATCCCGGGTTAGTTTGCTGTTTCTGCTTCCACCTGATACATTCAAGATTCTTCCTTCCTGGTATCTCTTCTTCTGGTACTCTGGAGACAGCAGCTGCTAAAGCTAAAATAAGTGCAAAACATGCTGATGCTGATAGTGGTAGTACATGATGAAGACAACTTAGAGATTTTTAAAATTTTTTCTTTCATATAATGTTGTTTTCAAGTATTTACCAGGCTTGGAGTTGGGAAGCGGTCATCTCCTAGCAAAGGCTGGTGGGAGTTTAGCCTCTGCTTCTGGTGATAGAAAATAAACTTTTTGGAGGTCATGCAGGAATTAAACTTTGTAAATGGCTGGATTTGTAATGGGACAAAGAAAACTGATGGTGGGCCTCATATGTCCCCTGTGTGTGCCCTGTTCCAGATGCAGTTTTGCCTTGTGGTCAGTTATGTGACATCAGCACATGCTGTGCAGGGGTGGGCAGCTCTGTGGGCCCTTGTGTGTTGCATATCTCTGTGTGATGGACTGCAGTCCTGGGGAGCAGGCTGTCGTTGATGCTCTCTGCCAGCCCCATGTTCCTGAATGTGCAGTCTCACAGAAACAGAACGGCTGCAAATCCTCTGCTACAAAAATGTGAGAAAACAAAGAGTGAGAATGGGAGGTGTGAGGCATTATATTAACCAGTAGAGTGAGAAGGTTTGTGCTTGGTAGTCTATTAAAAATGGCAATAAACTGCCTTCTTCATGGCAAGAAGTGGTTGTTAGCCAAGGCAGGCTGGAGCCACTTTCTCCTCTGATCATATCTGTTTCCTCTTTGGAACAAAGAGACAAGGGAGGGATACAGCTTTCCTTGGGTGGTTTAGAAAATTTTCTGGTAGGGAGAGGGCAATCATGCTATTATTGTTTTGATGGAGTGAGTGTGTGTTGGCACAGATTTTTCAGGATGCTGCTTTCCAAGTGTAAAATTGTTCTGCTTGATAGCAATTTACTCTGTCCCCGTTTTTTAGAAGTGCAGTGACTGTGCAAATCCCTCACCGGATGCAGTACTCAGAAATGCTTTTGGCTCCCAAACTATAGCAGTTTGGGTCTGTGCCAAGCAGCTTCTAGTTCATAATTGGAGTGAAGATGCTTTTAGTGTTCTCAACACTCCCAGAGTGGGAGCATGCTGATCTGCATCGAACCATGAGATAGGGTAAATGTGCTTTGTTGTGTTAGTGTATTGGGAACTGAACAGAAAAAAAAAACTCAGCTCAGCCAAGTAATTTCAGTGAGAACTTACAAAGATTCCCATACATTGGAAAAGGGAAGAAATTTGGGCTGGGAAGAGGGGAAGCCAGGTGAACACTTGCAGGAAAATAGGGGGAGAGAAGGTATCATTTCTGCTTTCAGCACTTGTTCTCCCTCCTGCCAAGCTAGGTTTTGCCCCAGCCCAGGAGTGGCTACCTTGGGAAAACTCAGGAGGAGCAAGGTGATGTGCAAGGTTCTGAGCAAGGACCAGAAAACTTGAGGAGAAGAAAAGCTTTAGGGCTGAAGTGCCTGGTTGTTGCCAAGCTAAGAGAGCTCTAAGCAGGAATGCTGTCATATTTAGCTTCCTGAGGGGTTTAACTGAGTAAAGTGGTTTGTATGGATGCACCAAATTCTCCTCTTTTTTCCTTTGTCACTCTGACAAGTCCCTGTACTGCTGTGTGCCCATTCCAGGTGTTAGGGCACACACTTGCCCTGAGCAGCCCCACCTGGGGCCTCCACCCTCATCCCTGCTCAAGTGCCCAGGAATCCCACATCAGCTCAACCTGGAGCCTTCAATCCTGAGAGATGCTGTGGGAGTTGCTCATCCCCCACCCCAGCCATTGCCATGTCTGTGCCTGCTTATGGACCCTGCAGATTCAGGCCCTGCAGATTCAGGAGCTCAGAGAAGATAGGGTTCAGCTTCCAGCTGGGGATGGCAATAAGAGCAGGGACAGTAAAGCTTGCGGTGTTTCTGTGTTGGTTTCAAATTAATAAGCACCAAAAGATATTGACTCTACCTGTCTGTCTCCTCTCTGTTGTTTTTCAGCAATTTTGTTTCACTGACATAAGGCCCTACTCTTTGTGTTCACCAAGTGTGATGTCAGTGTGGTCTTGAGATGTCTGAGACCTCGGGTGGCCTCTCTCTGGACTAGTTAATCTTTTTATCTTTTAAACAGAAGTTAAGATAGTGCAGTAATTTCCATTGTAGTCAAAAGGTGAGCAGTGTTGCAGGAGCTGGCCAGTGGATGTGGCCTTACAAGTAGTCTCTGATCTCTGTGCTAGGGATTTCCACTCTGTGCATTCCAGAGAAGCAGCTTCAACAAAACTGCTGACTGAGGCAAAACACAACAGAAGCTTCCTCAAAAACAAACAAAAAAATTCTATCTCATTGGGATTTCTTTTGGGCAGGTAACTTGACTCAAGATGATAGGCCAGTTGCTTCATGTTTAAAGTTTGCTGTACAATAATTTTACTGATACTAGTATTGATGACAAGAGTTTCTCTGAGATCAGGAAGATGTCCTTACAGCAGCTGTTATCTGGACAGTAGCTGATTTTTATCTCTGACTTGCATAAGCAACAGGCCTGCAGTAAAGTCTGTCAGCTCTGTTTATGAAATGGGCATCTGGGCTGTGAGATAGTAACAGGAAATCCAAGAGACAAGTGTTGCTCCTTGATGCCTGGGCATGCCACTACACCATGGTTTTTGGAAGGCATTGAAGCCTACCCTGAGACTTCCTCAATTTCTGCAGTGTTGATGGTAGTCATTGCTTCACCCCTCCTCGGTCTCTTTAGTCTTAGTTTCCGGCTCCAGATTGGAATTGTTTGGGCTCTGACTTTTAGTCCTCATTTCATGAGGTTTTTTTCACCTCTTAGAGAAGTGATGTCTTTCCACGACAATTCTGTGAGCTTTGCTGTAATTTTTTGATTTCTTCATGCCATTGTTGGAGTTTGTCCTCCTAAATCTCATCAGGTTGCATGCTGATAGCCATTCACTTCACTGATACCTTCTTTCTAGATCAGTTCTGTCCAGATTTGCTTTGAATGCCAGCCCTAATTTGTGTGGAGACTATCAAATGAATCTGTGCAGCTGTGATCCACAGCCTGAAGATGAAAAACATGTATGTGTTTCTACAACTCTAGTAGTTGTGGAAGAGTCTCTCATGTTTCTCTTACCTTGTTTTCTGATGGGTTTTGGCAACAAAGTAATGTACTGTACATCAGAAAGAGCAGCTGGCTTTGTGTATTTTGGTTAAAATAAATTACTTTGGTCTCCCTCCAAGCAAGGAGAAATGGGTTGCCTTTTTTTCTATTTATTGCAGGTTTTTTGGAGTCAGATCCTAAGCTTCTATAAAACTTTCTCAACTGTGGAGTATTTTAACACCCTGTGTGGGTGAGGCTAGTTCCATAAAAATTCAGTGGTGTTTCATGTGGACATGAGTTCATAGTCCAAGGAAGTATCTACTGCTGAAACTTGAAATTCCACTAAATCTGGCATGTACCTGTTAACAGTGGTTTGTGTGCTGTTCTCTGCAGTGTTTTTGGGCTTGTTGCCTTCTTAGGATGATTGTTTATGTGACTGAGAGAAAACGCATGTAGAACAAACATTCTCTGAGAGTACAAGAAGAAAGCAGTTCTTGGTCCTTTCTGAAAGCATTGTGGGTTCCAATGGAATGCTCACCTGCCAATAAATCTTGTTTTTTTTTTTTCTGTGAGGCGTGAAAATGGATGTAACTTTTAGAATCACCTTTTCATCAGGAGGCCACCCTGTCCTGCTTCTCCCATTCTCACCAATGTGTAACTTAGCTTATCATTGTGGTGGTGTCCATGGAGTACAGTTCCTTGCAGGGAAGCAAAATTATTGGCTCTTTTTGAGGTCACCTGAAAGTGTAAAGAGCTACAGGAGATGGGAAAACCAGCTGAACTGGTATAGCACTATCTTCCTGTTAGCTTGCAGGGCTGGTGGTGTTTTTGTCAGGAGCACTCCCTCCATTTCCTGCCTCTGTGAGCTTTGCAGTTTCAGGCCAAAAGTAGCCAGATTTCAGAAGTTGCTACATTCTGGGATACTGAGTGGCTAGGAAAAAAGTCCAAGCAAAACAAATCCAAATCCTTTTTCTTTTATTTTCCAATGTTTTCACACCACTCCATCCCTAAATAATTTTGTGTTAAGCTTTTCGCAGTAGGTTATCTGCATCTCTGAGCATGTACTTTGAAATGTGAAATTTTGAGTGGCAGAAGTCAGTGTTCCATTAGGACAGTATATTACTTCATGGTGTGAAATAGAAAATAGTTACCACAATAAAAGTGACAATGCTTGCTGTCAGCTTGGTAACTTTTCTTGACGGTGAAAATTATGTGATTCATTTCACAATGAAGCTTTTACGCAGTAAAAGTAAGAATGTGCTTTCATGTGAATATGACTGCCTATAACACTGTTTATTCCCTCAAAATATTTGGCTTATTGCTGGCAAAGAAATAAGAGATCATTCATTTTTTGGTAGCTAATTTGTGTTACACCAGGAGGTGTGCTATTGGTGTGCATAAGATATGCTATTCAAAGGCTGCCCTTGTTCTGCTGGGATTATAAAAAGCCTCCAAAAGATGCTGTTGTTATGTGTTATCAAATATAAGCAAGTGTATTAAAATACACTTGCTGTTGTGAAATGGCTCTCCATCAAACTAATACTTGAATTAAATATGAACTAGTCTGTCTTTCTCTTTCCTACCTTCATGTAAGTGTGCATTTGGTTAATCAGCTTTAAACAAGAAAGCAGGTAAGCCCTTGAACTGTGCTGCTATTTACAATGTTTATTTTCCATCTGAGTGCTAACATAAGACAGTCCTATTTCTTAAAAAAATCACATGTGGGTTTTTTGTGTGTGATCTTTAATAGTAATGGTGATGAATGCAAAGTTTCCTGGTTAATAAGGTGGTGTGACTTACTCTTTTGACATAGATATCCCTGAAGAAGAGGCCAGATACTGGACCAGAAAATTAGAACAAATAAATTCACTGGGAGATGATGAGGTAAATATCTAAATTCAAAGAATAATGTAGCCCTGAATGTCTTGTAACTAGCTCTTATTCTTTTTATTAGATCCCTGTGATTAGGGTAAATACTAAATGTTGATCATTTACAAGTCTTACAGAACTCTTTTCTCAAGTATACTGTTTAGTGTTAAGGAGGGGAATATTTCTCTACATGCTGGAAGTGCTTGAATAATGTTTTTTTCTTGATGCGAATATGTTCAAAGGAAAGGCAGCACCGTGCTTTACCCAAGCAGACAATGAAACCATTTTTGACAGGCTGTGGTAGGTTCTTTTTGTGAAATCAAGTCAAAAAGGACTTTTTTTGCAGTTGAGTGTCTCTTTGAAGAAGACAAAGCAAGATACTGAATCTTTATTTGAGCTGAGGACTGTTGGACGTGTTGGCTTTTGTCCTAATGCAGTTGTTAATGACTCGGTTTATGTGCATCTTGTATTACAATAAGTCATAGTTATAGCTTTGGTTCCCTGGCTCTGGTGTGTACTTGGCTAAGCAGATATAAAATAGAGGTTACTTTTTTATTTCTAAGAGAGACTGTTGGATGACTAAAATTTCGTTTGCAGTTCATAGTGTTTGCAGAATAAGATTTAACATGTTAATGTCTGTACCAGAAATGAAGTCTATAGAAAACCCCAGTACTCATGTGTTGATGTGAACATTGAGTAAGAGCATGGTGTTGGTGAAGCCTTTTTGACAGGTCTCTTTCCATAGCATGTGTTTCCATAGCAAGATAACTTGCAAAATATTTCGCCAATGTAATGACTTTAGGAGATTTTTGTTCTGGGATCCTTCATCTATTCTTTTCTGTTCATTATATGAGTGATCTGGTTTACTGTGCAGATGAAGGAAATACGGTGGATTTTATTTTTTACTGAGGACAGACCAATATTCGGGTGGATAAAAACTTGAAGAATTTAGGGCAGCCTCTCCTGCCTTCCTAGAAGTTTGAAAGCCTCTAAGAATCGATGAAAAGCCCAGTCTGTCAGTTGTCCTGTCAGTGATGCTGCTGTGATGCTTTCCCCGCTCCCGCTGGCTGGAGCAGCAGTTCAGGTACTTCAGTGAGACACAGGTGCCCTCTAGTGCTTCACCGAGCTGGCACTTGCTGAAAGATATCTTGAGCTTTCTGAGTCTCCCTGCCATGCCACGCATCTGCTTGCTAACTGCATGCTCTTATCAAATACCAGTAACAAAGTAATATCTCCGTATTTGTGACCTAATGATTTCAGATTTATTATGGATGTTCCCTGTGACCAGGGAGAAAAAAGCCTGTGCAGGGCCTGACTTCAGGTGGTTCTTCTATAGTTCTCCACATTTGCCAGCCACCCAGAATGGGGGAGATCTTCCTTGCATATTCCCCTAAGTGGCAGTGACTTGTAGCTCAGGAACTTCCAGAGCCAGAGGCAGTATCCTTGTGGTGAACAGCACTCAATGGATTTCTCTTTTGTGGATGCCAGTTGCTCTTTAAACGCACCCAGATCAGTTATGTTTTTGCAAAGGAATTCAGCACCTTAATTGTACATTGCCTGAAGAAATATCTTAATAGCTCTGAGCAAACAAACCCAGTGTTTGAGAAACCAGCTGGAGGCAGTTTGTTTGGAGAAATTAAATGACTGATCCTCATGCCTTCAGTCCCTGCCTTCAGCTTTACAGACCACCTTTTTTGTCACCTTTTGGGCTGCAGAATCCTGGTCTGCACAGTGTTTTTTAGCACAAGACAATTTTGTGCCTTTGTCTTCTTTGTTTTTAGTTCACCTATCTCTGTTTGAGATGATGAATGAACAGACGAAAGCTGCACAGGAGTATTGAAGAAGCAGGTTCATTTGAAGTTCAGATGGTGTCATAGAAAAGGCTTTCCAGCCTCTCTTCCTCCAAACACTTAATACTCCATTTTCGTTTTGGGACTCTTGATAGCCGTTGGGCTGATGCCTGAAAAAGAGCAAACTGCTGCCATTCTGGGATCTCTGAGGATAATAATTCAGAACCCACTGCTGTCCTGTGCTACTGAAATTGCTCATCAGCAGACTTCCTTTCACCACTTTGTCAACCAGTCAGTGCTGTGAGATCCGGCAGTTCTTGTTTTCACAGTCCTGATTAACTCAGTGGGTTGGCAGTTTGCTGATGATAAGACTAACCACCTTTCAGGATCCCTTGTGCATTTTAAATAGCACAGATTGGAAGATAACCGCAGCGGAAGTCTGGGGGTTGTCACCTTCCATGCACAGTACTGGTCATTAATCCCTACCAAATCCAAGGAGAGACTGTCTGGTGGCTGTGTTTTGCACAGGCTGCAGCACCAGCTTACTAAGTTTGCCACTTTCTGTGTTGTCAGATCTTTTTTTCCTAGCAAATACTGTTCTCATTATTTTGGTCAATTGTCCTAATTTTCTCATATCTTTATGTAATACAAGATAGAAGAGAATAACAAAATAAAACCACTGTCATTCCCCTAGGGAACACTTTGATGCTGTAACAAACAGCTTTGTAAAAAGTCAAAGCTGGCTAATTGAAATATCTCTGTGTTCTCTAATTTAGTATTAAATGAGATGAAAAATTCTTCACTTTGGATGTGAAGTGGATCACAGGAGAGTTTGCAAGTGTTGGCTGGGCAAACATTGTGTTCTTGCATTGCCAGGTGCATTAATTACCTTACTGCTGCCATCTCCTACTCTGGATTTGCTGTGAGCCCACACGAGTTTTGAACTGCTGAGGCTGTGCTGGAGTGTCTAAATGTAAACAGGCTTATTCCCAGTTTGGAGCTCCCTGTCACACTGGCATTGTGCTGTAGAGTCAGATCTTTTCAATGTCTAATTGAAGGTCTCAGAATTAGTAAGAGGGCCTGTTCTTGTTCTAAAGCAGACTTCACCTTAAACAGAAGTGCACTTGGTAGCGTCATTTTGGCACCAAAAAAGAGGACACTTCTGGCAGTGTGTTTAAATACAGATATAATGGTGAATATATTACAGATACTTTGCTTATAGATATTGTGCTTTGATAATACCAGGGATATTTTCTCTTATGTGTGGCATGCTGTCATAAAGTTACCACTTGCTTTCTTATCTCTCTATATTCCTTCCTATTTTTTCTTTCCTTCCTTTAGTATCCCTTTCAGGAGGAAGTCCAGAAGAAACCATTGCCCAGTGCTGCCTCCCAGTGTTGTAAGTTAGACTTATTTCTTCTCAATATTTTTTCCTCTTTCGATGTACTTGATTTCCTTTTGTGGCTAGATGTCAAGTGATGATACATCTGACCAGTGTTTTCTTACTAGAAGTGCTTCAATTTCTGTGCAGCTATGAAAAGCTGTGCTCCTCAAAATACTGCTCTGCACCTTCTGATGCCAGGAAGTGAAATCAGGCATTGAGTCTTGGCACTTGTTCTTGTCCTTGTGTGCAGTAGGAACAGCAAATGTGTACAAAGTCACTAAGATTGTCAGACCCTTGTAATAGTTATACCAGTAAGAAAATGCTGTGTTTTTTCATGTGACTATATTAGGCTATGTTCTGCTAAAACTTCATATGT
Source organism: Pyrgilauda ruficollis (assembly GCF_017590135.1). Taxonomy (NCBI): domain Eukaryota; kingdom Metazoa; phylum Chordata; class Aves; order Passeriformes; family Passeridae; genus Pyrgilauda; species Pyrgilauda ruficollis. Next base: position 341,624 of record NW_024521429.1, on the reverse strand, counting down.
TAAATATAATTTTTATTACTGTCTAATGAAATTTTAAGAGAGACAGAATAAGTGGAGACAAGTACTACTGGTAGCCTTTTAAAATGCACCAGAGGTTTGTGTACTTGATGTCTAATTTCTTCAATATTACTTTTCAATGCTGCGTTGATGGATGGAAAAAATATTTTTACTAATTTCTGCTTATCTTGTCTTGCATTTTTTATGCTTCTGAAAACATGGATGGAAAAATAATATAGCACTTACTGTATCTGATGATCTGCAAAATTAGATTTCTGAAACACTACTTTTAACATACAATAGATGAAAGCTCAGTGATGTCTCTTGTGAATGTCTTATCTACTTTTGGCAACAACATTAATAAAATTCAAGTCTCATAATTTAAACAAATCTTTTATCCTCTAGTTCAAATCCTTTAAGATGTGGATATTACACATTGCAGCTGTTTATCTGTTAGGCTGATTATAGGTTCTCCTCAAAACTGATAACATTAGGAAATGCTAATTACTGTTTACCTTTTTTGAGTAGAATTAATATCTCTGTGTACTATTGTTATGTTATCTTTAAAGTATCTTCAACAACTCTAGACATTAACCAATTGCCTAGGAAACCTGATTGTGCTGTGTAGCTGGAACATGTAGAACTCTATATCAAAGTATTCCAGTAATGCTTTCATTCTAATTCATTTCAGGTAACACTTTGTGTCCTCCCTTTTTGGGAAAAATATGTAAAGAATAAAGCAGAGGTTTTTTGTTTGTTGGGTGTTTTTTTGTTTGGTTGGTTTTTGTTTTGTTTGTTTGTTGTTTTTGGTTTTGGGGTTTTTGTTGTAACTGTTATGCTGTTGTTGTTCTGCTTTCGGGGTTTTTTTTTTTTTTGTTTGGTTTTTTTGGTGTGTTTTGTTTTGTTTTTTAAATGGTCCAAAGGTACAGTTGATTTGTTAAACCTGTAAATAAGGAACATTTTGGGAGAAACTAATATTTTATTAAATCAAACTAACATAGTATGTAGAACCCATAATGTCAAAAAGTCAAAGAAAAACTGTCTGCTGTATGAAGTGTCCAAGAAATGAATGTGTTATTTGCTGAGATTATTTTCCTGGCTCTGTGCCCTGGGTTTTCCGTTTGTTCGAGGGAGGCTGATTTGATTGAATCTCCCAAGTATTGAGATGTATGGATAAATTAGAGGGAATGCTTCTATGTGGGGAAAATAGCTGCAGCTGTTCCCACATCAGGGTGCTTTTACATCCCCCTGTAGCTGGTTTCTCCCCTGGAGAACCAGCTGGGCTCTTGCAGACAGACACAATGAGAGGCAGCACTATGGCCACCCTTGTTGTGCTGCCTGTTAGCAGCCTGCGTCTTGCTGGGAAGTGACCTTTTGTAATACTCAGTTGAAGGCCCTGTGGTTTGAACAATTAATGTCACGTAGGAATTAATATAATCATTCATGGGATTAAAACACTCATTAGAATGGATGTTAAACATTTCATAGCAGTCTGTTGTTAATGTATTTAAGAATTTTCAATAAAGCTGATGGCACTGCATGTACTTTGGCTTGTTTACTGCCTGCAAGTATCTGATATCTATGAATATCTATTTACATGGAAAAAATACAAAATAGACATTTAATATAGAGGTTCTTTGGAAAAATGAACTCTGCCCGCATCATCTTGTTCATAAGAGTTGTCAGCTTGCCTCCATACAGCACAGTCCTTTGAGATTCAAGAGGTTAACACAGAACATGCACAGATTGTATCTCTATTGAAAGCTGACCTGACCTTTGCATGTGACACAGGAGCTCAACCCTTTTTACACAGGAGCAGGGTGGGTGTCCTTTACCACACTAAAATGTGTTCAATATGGAATGTTATTACTTACCATGTGGGTAAGTAATTGGTAGGTGTATTTTTGGATAAAATAAAAACATCCTCAAGAACACTTATAAGGCTCATCCAATTTTCCACATAATTTTTCATTTTCATCATCTCGATGTACCAGATGAGTTAGGGTTTCTGTTTGGAACAGAACAGCAAACTAAGCATTTATTTGGAAGAGGAAAAAAACGTGCTCAGTGTGAGTAGGTTTTACTCCACAAGATTGTTTTCCCAATCCTTCAAAAACCACAAAATTATCTTAAAACCTGAGGCACTATAGAACAAAAGTTTTGCAAAACATTTTACATAGCTTGCACTTAAAAAAATGATTGTACATAACTGCATGTGCCACCGGTGCCCTGCTCAGCCACTCTGGGCGCTCTCAGAAGACCATTTTGATGTCCTTGCTCCAGCTAGAGAAAATTCTACTCCAGCAGGCAGGATCGAGTTCACTAATTAGGAAGATACATGTCCTTGCATGTTAAAATTAGATTACACTTCTGCCCTCTTCTGCATCTGTGCTTTCCACATATCTTTTACCTTTTCCAAACCAGATTTTCTTGTGGTGGTTTCCCACTTCCTGCAGGGATGCAGCTTTTTCTGTTATCTCCCCTGAGCCCAGGGGGGAACAAGCAGGATGTGAAAGAAGTTGCCCCATCTGAAAGCCAGCCTCTGATCTGGGGGTGGGTTTTTGTCCCTGGGCATGTATGGGCTGCTGCCTTGGCGTGGTGCCATGGGAAATCTCAGCCCACACTGGGAGCAATAGTTTCCAGAGATTGTTGAGCTTTCAGGCTCCCTTTCATAGTCTCAAATGCTGTTTTGTTCTTAGAAGACTCTGACCCATAATTTCTGAGGTAGTGTGGGATTTGGGCTTCCTACCTATTCTTAAATGAGGCAGGTGGTTCTGTTGCATGTACAGTCTTTTCTAGGCCCTGCTGATTTTGGCACTTCTGCCTCTTTCCTTCATTATAGTTAACCATTTCGTTTTTAACTCCTAACTCCTGTGCATCCCTATGTATTCCTCCTGCCCCAGAAATCTCATGTGCTTCCAAATGACATAACTTTCAGTGATCCCAAGCAATAAGCAAAGCACTGGAGTGTTTGTGCATCCTGTTTGGTTTGCCTTTCTGTTAAATGTAGTCGTAATTATTAATGTTTTGATATGTCATTGTTAGAAAACTGCAGCATCTCCATATTGGCTTTTACCCACAGCCTGAAATTAAATGTAAATTGAAAAGAAAGCAAGGTTTTGTTGTCTGGAAATTCACTTTAAATTATGCAGATTGAAAACATATTATTTGATTACTTTGGCATTGAGTCAATAAGCTCTAAGTTATTTATTGTGAAGAGTTACAGAAACGTTTTCCTTGCATGGTCAAGATAATTTCTGGACACATAAAAGTCCATTATAATCCATAAGTGAGTCACACTGTGACTATTTTAAATGCAACTCTGACTTGGATCAGTTTCAGTGCAAACTGGGATGAGAAAGATACCCTGTATCTTTGCAGAATCAATTTGGCAGACTTGGTTAATATCAGCTGCTGTAAATACTGCCCTACACCATTTGTCAGGGAGTTTACAAATCTGGAAGAGAGAAAATTTGTTCAGTATGATTCTTTGGAAAGATAACCTAAGTGTCACTTATTGTCCCTTTTCTGCTTCAGTGTTTTTCTTCCATTTCCTTTTAGTCCTTTTCTCTGTGAAATCGTTGGTTACTAGGGCTGTGGTGTGTGTTGATGTTTTGTTGTGGGTTGTTTTTTTGGTGTTTTTTTTTTTTGGGTTTTTTTTTTTTTTTTTTGGTTTTTTGTTTTTTGGTGTTTTTTGTTGTTTGGGGTTTTTTTTTGTTTGGTTGGGTTTTTTTTTTTTTTTTTTTTGGTTGTTTATTGGTGGTGTTGGGTTTTCTGGTTTTTTGGGGGGGCTGTTTTTTTGTTGGTTGGTTGATTGATTTTGGTTTTTTTGGTTTTGTTTTTTTTTTTTTTTTTTTTTGGTTGTTTATTGGTGGTGTTGGGTTTTCTGGTTTTTTGGGGGGGCTGTTTTTTTGTTGGTTGGTTGATTGATTTTGGTTTTTTTTGTTTGTACATTTGTTTGGGTTTTTAAATTTTTTTTTTCTTTTTGAGTATGTGTGTGTGTTTTATTGTAAGTTTTGTTGTGCTTGTTTTTTATCAGAAGAAGGTAAAAATTTTGCTTGGCTCTGGATAGATACCAGCAGTAGGTTGGTACTGGCTACAAAAGAAGCAATAGCTTCTCATATACTGTTTTACTAGTAGAGAGAACCAAAGCCAGCCTGTACTTGGTCTGCCATAAGATGAGAGAGAAAAAAACAAGATTACATCTCAATGCTCTTTGGTACATGTGTGTATGCACATGTATACAGAAAAAAAATGCTGCAATTGTTTTAGATACATAAGCAGCTTTTTATCTACTTAAAATCTGGCAAAATGTTTTATACACATTCTAGGAATGGATGCCAGTTGATGCTAGATCAGTTTGTTGTGGTGACCGACCCTTCTTTGCACTGATATTTGAGAGAACCAAATTTGCAAAATTCCTCTAATTCCTATGCATGCACCGGTATTTCAAAGGTACCACAAAGGCTGACTTTGAGAGGTTTCATTCCTGATGCTCACTGGTTTTCTTTTTGGGAGCTCAAATTCCACTGGTACATTGGGAAGGCTTGTTCATTCCCCTGAACAGACTGATTCTAATGCTGAGATGATGATGCTTCCACTGGCACTGATGAAGAGTTTTGTCTGCTTAATAGACAGATGATTGCCTTCCCTGCCCCTTACTCCCCTGCAAGCCCCCAAACACTGATTTTATATTTGTGCTGTACTGTGGATGCAGCATTTTCTGCTGCCATTAATGTGCTACTGGGCTGGGGGTATCCAGCCCTGCTGTGGGGTGAATGACCATGGCACAACAAATGGCAGAGAATTTGCTTATTTTCTTCTTTGGTAATAGTATATTAAAAAAGATCTGCTCTGCCAGTGTCTCAGGGCCAAACAGTATCAAAACACTTAGACAGGCCAGAATGTGCCACTTCTGGTTGTTCATAGAGGTGCATGATCTGTGACAGTGCAGGGTCAGGCAGCATTGAGAATGCTGGGAGGTGACCCTGCCCTCTGTGTTGTAAAGGTGTGTGCTGTGCATCAAGATTCTTGCTGGTTTTTTGTGGTACCAGCCTGATTCTGCACTTAAACAACAGAGGTCAGCAGCCACCTACAGCATCTCTAGTCCACACCTGTTTGGGAAGGGTAAACTAATCATAATAATGTTTATTTTACCCTTCTCAAATGTAGGTTACAGTGAAGATCGTCTTGCAGTCATTGTATAGCTGTACTCTAGTAGGAGTAGAACTTCTGGCTGCAGTGCAGTTACAACTTGAAAGACTGTTCAGTGTAAGTGTAATTCAAAACAGCACACATTAATGGCTTTATTTATTTATTTATTTATTTATTTAAGCTAGGCCAGGGAAAAACTGTTTTAGTCCATACAAGGGGAACCATTGTATGAGTTTTTTTGTGATAGTTTACAGATGGGCAGGGAAAGCTAGATCCTTGACCTCTCTGCTTCTGGGTGACTGGCAGAAGCTCCTTTTCCTCTGTGTTTAGGATAAATCCCCTCTGGGATACTTGTTTTACTGTGGCTTTGTGGCACTCACTCTCTGGACTGACTGAAGGCATGATAGATCTGCTGAAAGGAACACAGATGCAAGGCTTTATCCTAAAATATCTGCCTGCAATTTTAGGATGAAGCTGTTACTTCAGGACTGGATATGCCTAAGGAAGAGTACTCAGCATATGGAATTTATAAATAAAAATACTGGTTGTATTAGGAGATTTTACAGTAACGAAGTTTGATGTACTGCTGAACTTGATAGAATTCTAGGGCTTTGGTTTTGCTGCTGATCCTCTAAATATGGTTTTTTAGTTGTTTTTTTCCTAGAATATGAGCTGCATTTTGAAAGGTGGTGACAAGGAAGTAAAGTTTTTAGTTTTAAATAAATCCCAAATGTAAGGTTCTTACTGAAATGTTGAACCCCACCAGTACTTACAAGTGTCTCTATAAGCAGTGATCAGACATAGCAAATATTTATTTAAACACTCTAGCTTTCATAATTTGTCTAGTGCTCTTCATGAAAGCTTACTTTTCTTCTAGTGCAGTTTTTTTTTAAGGATTTGAAACTTTATTAGTCATTGTTTGATATCATAGCAATAGGAGCAAATCAATTTGAATTTTGTTATGACAGTGAAATATAAACTTTTTGAAAGTTAAAGATTTTAAACTAGTAGAAAAATGATTCCCCAACTTTATGCACAAGCCATAAATATGTGTCCTCCAGCAGTGAGGTTTGTGCTTGAAGTCCAAGATTAAAAGTCAGGAGAAAAAAAGGCACCAAATCTTTTATCTCTGCTGCTGTAGATTAAATTCCTCTTTGCTATTATGCATCTATGTCATGTTAGGGGATCAGCTATAGTCCAAAACTGTATCCAAAACTGTATCTCAGGAAGGGGTATATAAATCTTGTCTGTAATGGTGTTTAAATCTCTTAGCCAAATAGTGTGTGACCTGGTAGCCTGATGTAAGACAGGGCAGCCGCCGCGTTAGGCATCATTGCAGTGGTAGAAATTGCAATTTTCCATTGAAGATAAATTAGGTGGTACTCTGCCTTTTTACTATGGTTAGTGATGAGTTGCACAAGTTTGTGATAACTTAGTGAGTAGACTGGAAGATTTGATGATGATCCAAGCCCTGCTTAAGTTCTCAGATTTCAATCTGATTTTGTTTGGCCAACATAGTGATGGCCAGAAGGGCCATCTTGTTTAGTGAAATAAAATACTCAAAAATTTCAGCATAAGCTGAATGTGGTGAACTGGGGAGCAAGGGGAGCACTCCAGTGTCACACTCCAGTACCTGTCCTTGTCTTTGTCTGATCCTTTTAGCTTACTTGCCTCTTGTGCTTTCTTATCTCCTTTTATGCAGAGGCCTTAGCCCTCGTCTGGAGTGTTCCAAAACTGAGCTGGAAATGGTGGTACTTGTTATGAAACCTTCTTTGGCATTGTGCTTACTGAAAGCTTGACTGCCTTCTAAAAAGCTATTCAATGTATGTTTTCTATTCTAGAAGCTTATTCCACTGAAATACCACCTGTTTAGTTTTGGGAAGTACATGGAACACAGGAGGAATGTAGATTTTTATGGAATCTGAGATCTGTTCACACTGTATTGAGAGTATTAGACATGGGAAAAAGAAATTTTTTAAACACAGATAAAAGAACTGACCAGAACATTCTGCAAATGGTACTTTATCAGAACCAAATATACTATCTTGAGTTTAGTTTGCTTTTATAAACTTACTTAGATGATTTCTGTTTGTGCTAAATGTGGGATATAACAGGAAGATTGAATAATTCACCAGCATGACTGTAAGTAGTGGTCAGCAGCAAATGATAATGTTCTAATAGGGATAGTAGGTCCCAGCCAATCTCAGAGGCTTGTAAACAGAAATGAAACAAAATGGCATGCAGGCAGTCAAATTAGCTGGCATTAAAAACTTGGAATATTCTGCTTTTTTAGTGTCCCTGCTGATCCACGCTTGACAGTGTGAAGTGGGGAGGAGGAGATCCTCCTTGAATGGTTGCATAACACAGGCACAGAACAAGCATATGTTATATTCAACTAAGTGGGAACTTAGATGTGCTTTATAAAATGTGTTAATGACAAAAATGTTTCAGCTTCCAAGGCACCAGGCTGCTTGCATTCCTTAGTCCTTAATTGGAGGTTTATATGAAACCTCATTTCTTGAGTACTGAAACTTACAGATACAAATAATGTGATAACCAAGACACACACTGTTAGTATTTATGAACACATGGAGTGACTAGTCTGACTTGTCTGTATCATGTATTCCATTGTTGCTGTATGTTGTTGTATGGTTTTGGATTTACAACTTCCCGTTTTCTATCTGTCTGGACTTCTTGGTGTTTTTAGTTTGAGTTTGTACAGGTTTCAATTTGTTCCAAAGGTGATCTGGAAGGGATGATTTCTTAACAAATCATGGTTATGAATATTTCTTTTATGAAGCAGAAAAACAACTTGAAAAGGCTAAAAAGAAATTCTGTTTTCATTAACCTTCAAAATATCAAGACTGTCAACCCAGGTCTTCTGCGATTATGCTGAAGGACTGAGATATATACTGTTAGCTCCTGAATCTTAAATGAAGCAGCATATGTGTTGAATCTTTAATAAATTCATTTTTTTCCAAAATGTTAGACACTAAAGTGAAGTGGGTGTCAGTAAAAACAAACGAAAGTGGAGTTTTGAGCTTCTGACTGAAAATCCCTTACTCTCTGTTATTGCATCTCTTTATCTTAGCTCCTGCAGCTTTGCTTTCCCCAGTCTATAGCTGTAGCATACCCTGGTCAGCCAAACCCAGCTTCTCAGTGTGAGAAAATGTTCAGGGTAAGGAGCTGCTGTCTAAGGGCAGCTGCTCCTCTCCTTGCCCTGCCCTGCTTGGCATTGGCTGCTATTTGCCTTGAGTGTGGAAAGTCTGTGGGACTTTCATGCTGTTCAAAAGGAACTTGGTAGCAGTGAGGTGGACAGGTAAGTAGCTGGCCCAAGGTCATCGCTGTCAGTTTGAGGACTTTTTTATCAGTGGGCAGTGGTAATGCTTCTCCTCCAAGGACAGACCTTGTATCCATGAGGGTTGTTAGAGTTAGAAAACTTGGTGGTTTTCTCCTTGTTGCAGTTTCAAACGATGGGTAGTGTTTTGCCAGCTATCAGGCCTTTTTCTGTCAGGGAGGTGGTGGTTAGGAACATTCTCAGCTGGTTTCAGAGATCACTCATTCCCTCCATGCAGATTGACTACAGTGGTTTGTGGCAGTCTGGGATTTTTATCTTTGTGAAACCTGGAGGACAGATAAGCTCCATTTCCTGTGTCGTTTTTCTTATCTGCATAGCAGCTTTGGAAATTTATAGTTATCTTCTGGTGTTTCTTCCCCAGTTGCTCTGGGGTTTTACGTGTACATTCATTTGTGAATAATAACCTGCATTTCACTGGCATAGAGCCTGACTGCATTAATGCTGTGTCACTACAGAATTTTTCTAGATCTTTGATAGTTATACAAGCTGCTAATATTTGAATGTTTCTTACTTTGCCTCTTACTGTTCACCTGTGATACAGACATTCTGATGGAAGCATGTGCTGGGGTTGCTATTACCTGTGTTAGTGTCTTGAGATTTTCAGGAATGAGACACACGTAAGCTGTTGTTCAACTTCTGCATTTAATGGGAACTCTTGGTTGCAGCAATTCAAAGCTCAGTGCAGGGCTCTGTCAACCTCTCCCTCTTTCCTCAGTCCCTTTTCATATGTTCCTCTCTACTGTCTATTCTCTCCCTGCCTTTGGTTTCCATACCCTTTTTCCTGGTTGTCTCCCCTTTTCATTTCTTTGCCATGTCTTTTACTTCAGTTTTCTTTGCCAGCTTGATCATGTGTTCCTCTTTTTCTTCTCCTTCCCCCCTGAAATAACACTCAGACTTCTGTCAAGCCTGGTATTTAGGCTTTTTGTCTTGAAAAACAAGCCTGAGGTAATGGCTCTGTGATCAGGGTCATGCCAAGAGTGTTAGGTGGATCCTGGCAGGTTTCTGATGTATTTGGATACATCTTCATCTCACCAGCACACCTGGCTCAGCTGCATTGTTAGTCTTGCTGCTGAGTGTCATTTGTCGTGTCTCAGTCTGTAGATTGTGTCCAGCATTATACAGTGGTTCTTTCTAAATCAGCACCATAAAAATTTTCATTCAGTTTGTTCCATTTAGTGAGGGCTGCTTCCTTTAGTGACCAAAGCAAACATACATGTGTTGCCTTTTTTTTTTTTTTTTTTTTGTTTCTCTGACTACTACTATAGGAACTGGAAGGTAATGGTCTACCTTTGAAATTCTGCCAGACATAAAAGTGCCACTTGAAGCTGAGCAATGCCTGTATCTGTGCCTGTGCAAAGCACCACACGTGTGCCTAATCACGTGTCAGAGCCTAATCCAGGGACCGTGAACTACTGATGTGGGACTGTACATCTGAGGGACTGTGTTGATTTGTAGACCTTTTGTTTCTGAAAAGAAAGGAGCAATCTGGTTATACCGCTGATGCATCTGTGTGCCTGGCTGGTGGTTAGAGATGGTAGCCAGGACAGAAAGCTCTTGCTCGTTTTCTGTCTATGTTGATGAATTTGTTTACTGTCAGCTGTGCTTTATGCATCAACACTCCTGTAAATGTAACTTTTTAAAGTGTTTTTTACACTGTCTTCTAGAAATTTCTAGAAAGCATTTCTGGAGTTGCAAGTTGTGTGCATGATTCTGAAGTGATTTGAGGGCTGCATGTACTGGTTTGTTGCCTCCATGGTACTGCATATGACCTTGGGGTGACAGCATAGGTATTGATAAGTAATGTCTTACAAACTTGCTGTGCAGCTTTACTTGAATCTGTTTTCACCTTAAATTTTAACATGGAAAGGTTTGCTTACTGTTGCAGGATTAACTTCATGGGTGTTTGCCTTAGAATGTTATGAGAGCCCTTAAGGTTTTTACCAGTGTGTGTATCTGCCTAACAAAGTACTCTTTCCTTCACATTGTTTACATGCACGCAGTTTTTCATGCTGTTATTTTTGAAGTGATGCTCATCAGGGGGTTAACTTTGTTCTGGAAAGAGGGCAGGAATGGAAAGATGAAGTGACTTCATTTGCAGAGTTTAGCCTGGAATCAGATACTGCTCTAAACTGGGCCCTGGTTTCTGAGACATTTGAGTATGCTAGGGAATAACAGTGTTTAACTGCTCTTGCTAGGTTGACTGATAAGTGTTTTGTCTACTTGTGTTAATAAATGCATGATTGCTTATCAATTCCAAGAGTTTATAATGATCTCAGTTTTCAGAATGTCTGATAAACAAACTGGACATGAGGAGCAAGCCCTGACATAAACTTAATGTTGTATTTGTAAAGAAAAAGATCCCTTAAATTTTCAAGCTCACAATCTGTAAGGCATTTTAAATACATGAAAAGTATGCTTGTGGTTTGTTTTTTCTAAGCTTTCTTTTTCCATTCCTATTCTTTTCTGCCATTTGTGTTACATGCAGGCAACTGGAGTTATTTCGGATGGGGAGAGCAGCTGAGTACGTAACAGTTTGATTTCTTGCAAGCTTTCTGATCGTATAGTGATGCAGCATGCTCCAGTACAAGGAAAAGTGGAAATATTCATGCATATAGAAAGTCTGTTCTATTGTATTTTCTTTTATTTTCACTTAGTCTTCATATTTATGTGGATGGATGGCTGTTCATTTTTTCACTTTTTAGCTTTGTTTTGGTTATGTTTCATATGAGTTGCTTGTGCCTTCTACTGGAATTTGAGAACATGATGGTGGAATTGGACTATTATTCTTGTCCTATAAAGGTGATTCTAGTCTTTTGCTTGTGTGTGTCTTCTGTGTTGGTCTTCATACCTACGTAAACCCAAATCAGTGTTTGAAGTAAGGGAAAAACACAAGGAAATCTGTTGTCATTGTCTTACTAAGATGGGATATGGTGGGAATATATTCCAAATACTACAAATACGAGTAAATCTGAAAGAAGAAGTGACTGTTGCACACCAGTGAGGTTGTAGGTATTATGTTCAACCTCAGTGGGACAAGTATCATGGCAAAAGTTGCAGGGCTTTGGTTTCACTAGTGCTGACCAGCCTGGGACAGGAAAAACTCAGATACTGCAGCTGTCTGTGATCTGTAGAGCTGATGCCACACCTGGAGACTGGTGTGTTAACTTCTGGTTACGCTGCAAAAGTTTTGTTCTTTGTTCTAGAAAATGTGCCTTGGCTTTCTGAAAGTGCTACAGATGCTAACAGGCAAGGTTGAGCACAAGCTCAAGATACAGTGTGTGGCTTCCGTAGTCTATAGAACATGCAAGGGTTGATCCATCGGTCTTAAAACAAAGGTGTTTGTTCCACATTTATGAGACAAGAATGAGAGTGTTGCTTAGGGGAGCATGCAAAGAAAGGTCACTGTGGCGGCATCCAGCAGGGCAGAGATTCTGCTTCATGCTTTTCCATTTTTGACATAATGGAATTTGGAGAGGACGCTCTTACTGCTTCTGAGACTAATGTCCAGCTAATGTTACAGTACATTTCATATGTGGGCCTGTTCTGCATTCTACAAGTCTTCCACTAGTGACTTCCCCATTTCTTCTCCCACAATATTTTTTGTCCGCCTTGTTCCCCTGTCTTTGATCAAATGTAAGTTCTTTGTGCATCGTCAGTGTTGACCAACTCGCTTGTGCTGTCAGTGCTGGATGTCTCAATTGTTTATTCTTGGAGGTGTGATAGAATAACCAAGAGGTAACTAATTTGCTTTCTTACACTAATGAAAGAAGGACTAGTGCCCTAAATAGCTTTATTTCCCATTTTTGGGTATTTGGATGTGAAATGGGGAGTTTAGGCATTAGTCAGTGAGACGTCTAGGAGGGCTGTGTACATGTATTTCTCCTGTTTATCTGGAGAGTCAGTGTGTGGTGGGTTTGCTTTAAAAGGTCCCTCCATCCTTCCCTCCCCTTCTTCCTTGCTGTGTGTCCTCTTTGAAATCATTTTAGCATCCTTATAGTCAGCCTTGGGGCACTGTTATTGGTGTTTCCAAGTGAACTCCATTAGCTTGACAATATAATGAAAAATATGCTTCTAATTGTAACATTTAAAAAGCAGCTGAGAAGGAAGCAGCAGAAACAGCATGTTGGTAGCTGGAAGACTTTTTCCTGGTGAGAGCTTCATGCAAGAGGAGTGCTGTAGCCCAGACCCTTGTTAGTTGGGCAGAGGGTGCTTTAGGAAAGAGGCATCTTGTACTGCTGACCTAGTTTCATTTTAGGAAAGGGAAAGGCTTGAAGAAGTAGGGTAGATGTTCAAGGGAGTCTTTGCACTTCAGCCTGTCAGTTCTGTTCTTGGCTGTTGAAAGTTTCAGCAGCAGAGTATTTTCGAGTGAGAAAAACAGGATTATGAAAGCTCTTAAACTGGAGACTTAGTATTGCAAACATGCTATCTTAAAAATATGCACATTTCTAATGTATTTTTAAGCTATGAGGGCAATACAATGAACTAATGATCTGCAAAGTTCCATTTAAATAATTTCTTAAAATCTAGGCAGTTTTAGCATAAAAAGATATAAGAGAGCCTCAAAAAACACCCTTGTGTCCTTTTCAGATTTTTTTCTTCCTTCTTACTTCAGTAGTCCTCTTTCAGCTAGTATGCATTTTGGTGATAAGATTTTAGAAAGCGTATTTGTCAGAAGTGACCAGTGGTTCAGTAGATGATGGTGTAGTGGGATCTGAGACTTGAGGAAAGAAGCTGTTGGCAGCTATGATGAAAAGAAGTTTAAATGGATGACGGGAGGGGAAGGTGAATTAATTGCAAGGCCCATGGTGTAGAGCTGGCAGAGACTTTTGCTGACCTGGAAGTTATTCCTTCAGTTAGTACACTTTATTTTCTTCCACCATTATTAAAATAGACAAAAGCTGTGAAAAGCTCAGTGCTTGTTTTGGAGAACTAATGAGGGGTTTTGTCCAAGATTTTGCTCAAGTTTGTAGAGGATAACTAAGCTTAGGGCACTGGACATCAGCTCCCAGGGGCTGATGTACACACTGTGCTAGAAAAGCAGAAGACAATTCCAACTGAATATGTTTTGAGAGGTGGTCCTGCTGTGTCTTGGGACCTTAAACCAGGAAAAAACACTTTTTCAGGTGCATTCATCCAGCCACCACTAATAATTTTGCTGCTAGCTTTCCTTCCTGTCCTGAAGTTTGATTTAAAGAAAGCTGCCAGAGGCTAAAGGGGACTAGTTGAGCTGGTGTAGCAGGACTGTCAAAGTGGTTTTGAGGTCAAGATATTAAAAGCACTGTATGTGTTCTACCCTGCAGCAGTCATGTTATAACTTCTGGGGGCGGGAGTTAGGGGGAGAATAACAATCACAGAAGGTATCTCCTTCCTTGATTTTCCCCATTCTGTGAAATCCTGCTGTGTGATGTGACTGCCCCAATGGGTTTTCTTCTTATGCTGCCTATATGCATGAATATTCAATAATGAAACATGAACAGCATGCTTCTGTCCTGCCCTTCAGCCTTACCCACAGCTCTCTACTCAGTAGGTCCAGTGACAAAGAAACAGTTTTCATCCCTTGGCAGCTCTTTGGTATATGTGAAATTTCTCAAACTGGGGTAAAAAAATTACTGTCTTTTTATGTTTATTGTTATGCGTCTTGCTACCAGTTTTACTGATCTTCCGAGACTGAGACCAAGTTCCAACTTTGCTTATAGAAGACCTGTTTGAAGAAAACTACTTGAATTTATTACGCCATTTGTGTTGTGAGGCATATTTTGCTGAAACACAGGCTGTAATGCCTCCATTTGAAGGGGTGCTGCATCCCCAAAGCTACTTCTGCAAGTTCTTGTCAGTGTCTTAATTAAAATTTAAGCATCAGGTATGTTAATGAATGGGATCATCAATGCTATATGTTAGCATTTCAGAAAACTTTGTTGCAAAGGAAATGTGTGCTGTAAGCCACATATGGGCCAGGTTTTAATGCTTTTGATCAGGCTGAGCAATGTCTTTGTTTGAGAACACTTCTGTTAAATAAAGTGAGAGTGCTCATAGGGTAGTTGCAGATCAGCATGACTAAGAGTTTTTTGAGTTCGCTCTTATTTATGAGTTGAGGATTTGTGTCTGGTATTAACATCGGTGGATGCTGTTAGGATTGTGGGGCATACAACAGAGAAAAACCTTGTTCCTGCCTCATGAGCCTTGCATCCTTTAAACGTGCCTCAGGGAGGCATTTTGTGTCGTGACCTCAAAGAGACTTCCTCCTGCTGCAAACCAGTAAGAGCTCTGAGAAATTCTGGTGTTAGCTTTTATAAACATACATGCTCTAAATGTTTGATTAACATATATGCTAATCAGCTGTTTTGGGATGCTGCTTAGAGATACTGTGGTTTATGTCAGAAATTTTTGTTTGATAGTGCAGAAGTGAGATGCAATGGCTGGTTAACAAATCCAGGTAGTGCTTCTGCAACATTCTGATTCATTTGGAATTCTCTGAGCCTGTCAGCTGGTCGGAGTTACTGACCTATAGAAACAGTGTTCTGCTTCCTAATGAGCATAACCGTGTAAGTCTTTGCACTCCCAGTATCAGTGAGTCACTGGATTCAGCTTTTTTCACCAAATAATTTTACTACTGATTCGTAGTTTTTGTTATACATTTGAGGCTAGCTAAATTGTTTATCCCTAAAGCTGTTGGTCTGGTGACTTTTACCAGATCTTAAACCTGTATCTCTGTTAGGCTGCTTTCAGCCTCTACAAGTGCTGTGATGATTATGGAGCCACAGCTGAAGAACTTTCCATCATACCAGAGTTACTTAGGCTTTACCTTAAATGACAGTTTCATCTGATGGGATGAAGAAATTAGTTGAGCAGCAAAGTGAGGCATTAAAAGACTTCGGAGTAGTGTGTTTTCTGTCCAGTAGAAGTAATTATTGTTCATTAGATGGCAGTGGCTCAAGTGTTGAGTAATAACAATGACATTGCTCAGCTGAGTAATAGCTTGTTATTCTTGTGAGGTCAATATGAGCCTTGTGATTGGCAAATAGATCAGCCTTTGCTCCACAGGCTGGAAGTTTGGTGCTCCTCAGTGGGGTTTGGCATATAAAATTATTTCTGTGTAGTAAATATTGCATATGTTTCCTAAGCACTGAGCTGGGATAAAATTGATGGACACTGTGCTTTTAATAAAGCTGAATACATCAGCATATGATTGATACTGATTTCTCTTCAATTGACTAGAGACTGACAAGAACCCTGCAGCATTTAAACTACAAAAAGGCAGGACGCTTAACTCCATTTTCGGTGTGGACAAGCAAATTGAATTGGTTCCACTTAAGAGTGTAGAGCAGGGCTTTTTCAAGTGGCCCATATTTTGCAGATGTTTACTGCTGCTGTTCTTTTCTCCTCTTCCATCCACTTTCGAGTGCTAATCTTACTGTCTTGTGAAGAAACTGAAAAGATCCCCAAGAATAAATTTTACCTCAGATTTAAAACAAAAAAAAGGAAATTGAGTTAGGGGTATGGGAAGCACCTGTGGAAGAAAAGGGGGTTCCCTGATGCTGCATTCCATCTGCTTGGAATTTCAGCACTTAAATGCAGGGTTCTTTAAGGATCTGGCATGTAAAGAGCACTTTCACTTTATTGGTCAGCCTCATGATGAATGACTGTGTAGGACACACACCACTGGATAGCCTACCAGAGAGGGCTTTAGTTTGATTTAAAAAGTCCTTTTTAAACAGACTTGGTGGCAGAGAGAATGAATAATGGCTGATCCTTATTTTCTTTTGTTCCAAGCATGTTAATGGTTCACTCCACTGCCTTATGGTGTGTGTATTTCACTTTAAGCTTGCAAAGATAATCTTGCATCCTGCACAGCCATACACAATCATATATTTTTGATACCTTACCTCAGTATAACTTGGCATTCTCCTTTCCCGAAGGATTATGAAGCAGAAGTGCTTCTGCAGGGAGAAGGACTCACTGGAAAGGAGCTTTTTCCTTTGTGAAGGTTATTGTTAGTGTTAAGTATTTGAGCTTAAGCTAATTTACCCATGTGTGTTAAATGTAGCAATTTTCCCCTATGAGAAGTAGTATAATTGTTTATAGGTAGAACTGCTCTCCCAGTTCTTCTGATTTTCCTACTGAGTAGTTTCCATTAATTTATCTTAACTTAAACTAATACTAAAAAAAAAAAAAAAGGCATACAAAAAATCCAGAGCCACAAAGTTCTGGTTTGCTGAGAGTTCAAGAATGCTGAGAAGAAAGGACAGTATTACAACTTAAAGGTGGAAAAATTTTCAGAAAGAGCTCCTTTCCACAAAGTGTTTTTGGGTTTGTGGTTTGGTTGTTTTGTTTTTTTTTTTTTTTTCTTTTCAAATATCTAAAGGTTCATTTTGGCAGCTGCAGAGTACCTGAAATTTTGGGTGCTGGGGGTTTTTTTTTGTTGTTGTTTGGTTATTTTTTTTAGTTAGAGGGGGTGTTTCCTTTTGTTTTAAATAAAGATGTCTTAATCTGCCTATTAGTAATGGTTAAAGAAAAATAAACTGTAATAGGAAGGGGGAAAGGAGGGTGTGGATCTAATCAGTGCAGTTCCTTGGTGCACACTTGAGAGAACTGGAGGTTATAGCCAGCTCCCAGATGGAGATACAGCCACAGCAGAAATAGTGGTTTATTTGTCATTCTTCCAAAACTAAACGGGCTCCACTGTCCCAGCACGGCAACTTCAGAGAGCTGTGCCCTTAAACTGCTTTTGTCTCTTAGCCTTTGAAGATGCTGACAGTGCTGTGGATGACCGGGACAGCGACTACCGCAGCGAGACGAGCAACAGCATCCCCCCTCCGTACCACACCACCGTGCAGCCCAACGCCTCCGTGCACCAGTTCACGGGCCCGGCTCGCCTGCAGCAGCAGGGAGTCCTGCGGGATTCCTGTGCCGACTCCCTCCAGAATTATGATCTGGATTATCGGGAGCATGTGGCCGCCAGGTGAGTTCTCTGTTATAAGTAGCTCTCCTTTCCCTGTTGTTTTTTCCACTGCAGACCATGAAACTGGCAGGGGAGGGCAGATCAAGGGTTCTAAAAGTCTTCTGGTAGGAAGGTGTGTTATGTGTGTTGTTGACCCTGGGATTCTGCTGTGAACCAGGAAAAATCCATGAGGGTATGTGTTACACCAGATCTGGCAGTTTAGGGAGTTACTTTTAACAGATATGCTCATCTTCAGGTGATTTGCTCTTGGTTGTACTTTCCCCTTACTCTCTGAAGGCTAGAGTAGTGAGTACTTGCTTCTTCTGGTACCATGGCGTAGGTGTGCCTCTCAAGCCAGTGAAAGACGTTCTAGCGAGTTATCCTATTGGGACCTTCTTTCTTGATGCAGATTTATTTTATCTTCTGGATTAGCTCCAGTTCTGTTAGATCTGCCAAAACAATGTATTCAAGAAGAAAGTAACAGATTAGTTGTTGGGGGTTTTTTCCTTCTGTTCCTGTTACCATATAACACTGTTGAATGGTGTGCTTTCTCTTTAGATTTACTTTCAGCTGTATGAAGGAGAGTTTGTTTGCTCAGAATTTTTTTTTAACCATAATTCGGTGGTTTCACAAGTGTTTATAACTTGTGGAAGTATTGAGCATTGCAGCACGAGCTTACCAGGATCAATGGCTGTGAGCTAGAGCTAATTGTGCAAGGTGAAAACAGAAGATTTTGGACAGTGCTGCTAATTTTGGTCAGCTTGCTAAGAGTGGTTCTGTAGAACAGGCTACAGGCTAAGCTCCTGCTTCTGCCTTTGGTGAGGAAGGAACAGGCAGCTACTTAAGCACTATCACAGAGGTGCAGAGTTTTATTTGTATTATATCTGATTTTCTTCTGCCTTATCTCCCTTGGTGTGAATGTTCTTGTCTTCTGAAGTCTGAACCTAAATTCATTGTCTTGGATGGCTGAGGCTAAGTTTTGCCCTTCTTGATGTACGGTCATTAATGGTAAAGGGTGAAGTTTAATGGTAACATCTAATGTTATTACTGTTACTGAGGTTTCAAGAATAGAAACAAATGTGCTAACAAAATGCATTTACTGCAGTGTGATGTGTCATTCCTAGTGCTCTCTTCCTAGTTCATGAAATGTCTTATATATAAGCAAGTTTTTCCCTTTCCCATGTGAGTCTGTGCTGCTGGCTTGCAGTGGTAAAATTGCTGAAGATCTAACTGAGAAGATGAGCTGAGGCTTTTTCTTTTTGGAAGAGCTGAGCTGAACAGTGACGTTGGACCCCCAGTGAGGGGAAGCCAGTGGTGGTGGCGTATTTTTGGAGTTATGTGATTTCTTCAAGTGTTGTTGACAATACAGGTAGTTTTTCATAGCTCACTTTGCTTGGAGTCAGTGTGTGAGTTTGTATCTAAAAGATAAATGTGTTTGTAAGACCTTCCAAAGAACCACTGCTGGTTTGAATTTTTAGAGAATACCAAGCTGGAATATATTTCTTTTTTTTTCTCTGATTTCCTTAAGGTATTGATGTAAAAGCATCTGGACTGATGAAATTTACTTTAAAACCATAAACTTTGTAGTTTGCTATGGTCTAAAATTACTTTCAGTCCAGAAATGCAAATCCTCAATGGTGATCTGAGCATTCCTGATCCCATGGACATTTTCCACATGCCCAACAAGATTCTTTGCTGCATATTTAATCCTATAACATAAAATATGCAAATAAGCTTTCCAAAGAAGGTACGTGGGATTCTCTTGCTTACCAGAAAGGTATTTCTAACAAGCTGGCTGAAAAGAAGTAGTGGGTAGATCTGAAATATTTTCAAAACAAAGTTGTAGCTGAGTATTGCAGGAACAAATTGTATTTGACTTTTGTTCCTAGCAGCTCTCAGTGCTTTGTGCCACGCAATCACCTGATGAAATCACTGTTCCTGGCAGACTGCAGCTGATGGTTGCTGTGAAAATGAGGGCTTGTAGGAGGCTCTCCTGGGCAGACCCAGAAGAACCAAACAAGAACCTGCTGAAACCTGTCTTGAGCTGGGCAGAAGGTTGTCAGTGCCAAAATGCCTCAGCTGAAGCTGTCTGTTCTAGCACCTGGGTTTTTTTCATACAATATTTGGGTTTGCATAAAAAGTTCTGCTTCTCTTTATTAGCTGTTACACGTGATCATATTCCTTTTATTGAAGTAATGTATTTTCTTCCAACCTCTCCTAAGGATGACAAGCAGTAATATTGTTATGTGTCCTTGGAGTGTGTTTTGCTGCCAGCAACCAGTTTGGCTTCAGAAGAGTAGACATCTTTCCCTCAGTTTTGGTTGGTGGGGATTTTTTTGGTTTTTTGTTTAGTTGATTGGTTGGTTGGTTTTGG
>NW_024521429.1:13679-321790 GCF_017590135.1 Pyrgilauda ruficollis | reverse complement strand
TTTTTATTTTGTTGTTTTGTTTAGTTTAAGCACTAACTTTTCTTTGTAATGCTCATTTTCTTTAACTGTTTGTCCTCCATACCTCCCTAGTCTTACTCAGTACAATAGCATAGATTCCACTATGAGAGTCCACATCTGAGTCTTTAGATCTGCCAGATGAATGGGTTACCCTCTCTGCACCTCCCTACCTGTCTCCCAGTGTTGCTGCTTTGAAGTGTTCTTGTGGTACATTTCAGCTGATACTTGCTGTTTGCCTCAAGTGTTTTTTAGATCTGTAGTGGTTAAATGCTGGGCTGATGTCTTTTTCTCCTCACACATGTTGGGTTTCTCATCATTATTTCTAATAAAAGGGATGCTTTGTCAAAGAGCAGAGGAAACACATGGAAGGAAGGAAGGAAGGAAGGAAGGAAGGAAGGAAGGAAGGAAGGAAGGAAGGAAGGAAGGAAGGAAGGAAGGAATTTAGAAAGATTAGAAAGAAAAGTAATTTTCTTTATGCCTGAATTAGTCCATTCTTTTGGTTCAGCATTTACAGATAATGGCTTTTGAGACATTCATGTAGTGCCCATTGCCTTTGGGTGAGTTCTGGAAGTGCTTGATCCAGTAACTATGGTGGCCCTGGGAATCTTTTAAAAGAAAACTATTTCATTTACCAGCTTAAAATAGGGAGCAAGAAGTGTAATTAGTGTTCTAAACTGTGTATAACAGGATTCATTTAAAGTAATGAGCATCTTTCCAATTAGTATAAGTTAGCTAATACTGTTGGAAATGCAGCACTAAAGCAGCAGTAGAAAATGCAATGACCCCTCTCTCTTTCAGGACTATCCCATCTGTAGCCTGTGTTGGCATGCTCCATGCAGCTCTCATGGTGAAGACTCTTGGATTAGCAGTATCCATAAAATGCCTGTGTGCCCTCTGTCTTTTCCCGTCTGTGGCACTGGGGGATCAGGGACACACATGCCCTCAAAGTCCTCCGTTCTCAGCAATGGATGATGTGTGGCAAAGCTGCATCTTTCAGATGATCATGCTGATGTTTTTACATCCACTTTCTACCTGTTTGTGTGTAAATTGTCAGAAGCTGTCCTTGTGAGGTTCAGATGAAGAAGAAGTTTCCTTGCTACTACCCTTGGGGCTGTTGAATGATTGAGGTTATCCTGCTGACCAAGGGATAAGAATTAATCCCAAAATCCCAAGGGTCATTTACTTGGGTTTCTAGGAAGCATCAGATTGTTTCCCAGCTTAATCCATTCTCCCAGAATGAACAATTATAAATTGCTGGATCTGTTCAGATGCATTATAAATGGAAAATACAGGTCCTGAAAATCATCTGAGGCTTATGATGGGCTAATATCCAGGGCCAGTGTTTTATTTTTCCTGTCCAGTAACAGCTCTGAGAGTCTTAATTTTGTGTTGGTAGGGGTACCTTGAGACCTTAAGCTGCAGCAAGAGCTCTCCCAGCAAAGAGGGATGGTGAAATAGCTGAAACTCCTCTTGTTGCTTGTGCCCACAGTTTGCATTTTGTCCCCTGTCCTCACTTGCCTGGGATCCAGTGACTCCTAAGTCTCCACATGAAATCTCTGCTGTGTTGCCACCCCTGGGAGATACAGGGTCCCTGAAGGCTTTATGAGTACTGCTAAAACAAAGTCTGCAGCCCAGGGTGACCGAAATGCAGGCACAGCATAGTGGAATGGTGCGCGTGGGCACTGCATCTCACAGTAGTCCTGTTGCTGCAATAAGTGACTTCTTTTCAGCATGCCCAAAAAAGCAACAGCAGAGTACTGGTGCAGCCAAGGCTGTGTGCCCTCACTTGATCACAAAAAGCTGTTCTCCCTTAAAAAGGCACTTCTAGATTTTGTGCAGACATAACCGATGGAATCTCACAACCCGTGCTGCTTTTCTTGACTATTTGATTGAAGTGTAATGGTGGTGGATTGGAAGGTTTTCAATTTTGTTATTTCTGAATGTTGCAGATTTTAATTTTCGTTTATTTAATGCATGTTTTTCCATTGCTATTTTTTCTGTCCTTCCTATAGCTTTTTTTAAAACGGTTGTTTTTCCCTTCCTATTTTTTTTTTTGCTGCCTCTCTTCCTTTCCCTCCCACTCCCTTTATTTCTCATCTTAGAC
This sequence comes from Pyrgilauda ruficollis, assembly GCF_017590135.1. Lineage (NCBI taxonomy): Eukaryota > Metazoa > Chordata > Aves > Passeriformes > Passeridae > Pyrgilauda > Pyrgilauda ruficollis. Next base: position 319,668 of record NW_024521429.1, on the reverse strand, counting down.
AAGGATCTCTAGCTAGAAATGAAAGAGTCAGGATCATTCCATTTGACACTGAAGATGGAGAAGAAGAACAGGAGAGTAACTATGAAGAGCTAGGAAAACTGATAATAGAGGATTTCTTAGAAAAAACTCATAAAACTAGAAGTTGGCATGAGAAAAATGTGAAAAAGATGCAAACTCTCTCGAAAAGAGAAAATTTAAATCACTGTGAAAGATCAAGATACTGCCAAAATGTGTATCTGGAGTCAGGGTCTGTAAATGTCCCTAGATATCCTCAGGAATATGACACAATTGATAGAAGAAGGAAAAAGAAACTGCGATACAATTTTGAAGAGAGAGAACGAATAAGCCTGCAAAATAATGGAAGTCTGCAATTTCCTGTTGAGAAAACAGTTTATTTCAATGGTGTGGCAGCTGGTTCTGAACCCATTGATGATTTCCCAGTATATGATAGAATTAGAAAATATACCAGGAACTCTGAAGGTAATGGGTTGCCTGCTTATCCAGTCCTGCGTCCATACAAAAATGGGTTAATGGTTAAAAGTGGCAAGTTGCCCAACAAGCAGGGGATGAACCATGAGGACTCACTTCACCTGAGTAACAGTGAGGACATGAAACACATGAGGATGTTAGAGAACACTTTTGTGCCTGTTGATTTCCTTGAGGAATTTGACAGCAGTGCTTCTGATGAGTTCCAGTACTCACCTGTTTCAGATGATGAAATGGGGGAACTTTCAAGAAGATGGTATGATTCTGACATCAGCCATTTGAGAAACATAACTGCTAATTTCACTGCAAATATGGGCTCCCAGTTAAAAGATAACTCTGATAAAAAACTTAAAACTAAAGAGAGCAAGCGTGATCATCCTGTGCAAGATTTAACACTGTCACCTGTTGAAGAACCCAGTGAGGAATACATAGACACAATGGATGAACTTCAGTGTCTGGTAGAATCAGTCTCTGAATATTTGGCTGAAAAGGAGGAAGAAATCAGCAAATTTGGTACATTGCCAGAAACAAAAAAAAATGTTGAGAATGTGCCACTGAAGCAGGATAATGCTGATAATTCAGCAGAAGCTAAAAAATCTGAGCAGACCAAACATCTTGCTGCAGAGGAGAGTACCAAAGGCAAATCTGAATCTCTTCCGGACTTGTCAGGTGTGAAAAATACAGTGAATTCCCTCTTCAGCTCTTTCACAGAGAAGGTGGGGTCAAGCACAAAGCAACTCACAGCATCTGTTGAAAAACTTGTGTCTTCCACTCCAGAGAATACAGAAAACAAAAACTCATCAGAAGGTGGAATCTTGAATGTATTTACCAGTAAGGCTAAAAGTGAGAGTTCTGCCTCTGGAGGGGCAGGAGATAGTAAATCTGACACCAAGTTCTCCATTCAGTCTTTGCTACCACCCCAGGTGAGCGGTGATAAAAGAGCCCAGAACACAAACTCCAACAAGCCAGAAACCACTGAGACAGACAGTAAGGCTTCTGCACCACATCTTCCCCAGCAAACACAAGGAAGTTCTGCCGACAGCCAGCAGAACCAGCATTCAGTTGTGAATTCAGTTCTAGGCATGTTTAATCCTTTAAAGATCTTCTCTGAGAAGGAAGTGCCAAAACAAGAAGTCACAAAAGAGGAGCACACCAAGGACAGCCATGCTGTGAAAGCTGAGGAAGCAAAAAGGAGTGAAGCGCCATCTGGACAAATGTCAGCCAGGACCAGCAGCACTGTTCCAGAGGCACAGAAAAGTGAGACCAGAAGTGAGGCAGAGGTAAATGCAAGTAGCACTTCTGTGTCTTCCATCTTTGGCAGGCTCACAAATTCAGTCAGTTCTTTCAGTCTGAAAGCCAATCTTGATGGTCTCTTGGCTCCCAAGCAGCCGGATGTGCCACAGAAGCAACCAGATTTGCATCCTATTACAAGTCAGCCAGGTGCCACTTCGGTAGATGGTGCACCCACAGCCAGGCACCAGCCTCCTGCAAAACACTCAGAGGATCAGCATCCTACAGGCCATGGACTGGCAAACAAGCAAAACAGAGGTAATGTGGAACCTAAGTCGCAGCCTCAAGATCAGGGTACAGTATCTGAAAGCTTTTTTAGCCCACTCAAAAAGTCTTTCAGTCAATTGTTGCTTCCTTCTGCTGAACAACAGAAGAAAGAAAGTACGTCTGAACATTTTAAAGACCATAAGTCTGAGGAGGACATAAAACAAAATAGTTCATCAAAGGAAGAGCACTCATTTCCTTTCACTGGAAAACTTCCTTTTATCAGTGGGCTGGGTTCATCAGCGAAGCAGGAACAGAGGAATGAGAAGGGAGGCTTTATGTCATCGTTATTTAAATTTTCTTCTGCAGAAAATCTAGCACCTACACAGCAGCAAAAAAGTCATCAGGGTTCTAGTGGCAGTTCCCTGCATGAAGGCAGAAACAGTAATTCAGGAAATGCTGTTTCAATAAAATCTAGCTCAGTTCCAAATTTATCAGACAATAAGGAGGAACTTTTACAAAGGAGAAACATGACTAAAGAAAACATATCTACTGTCCAGGTAAACAGAAAAAAACACCAGGATAGTGCCTCTGCTACCCTTAAGGCCAAAGAAGAGCAGCAGAAATCTAAGAGTACTCAAGAAGAACCTAGAAACGTAAAAGGAGGACTGATGAAAGAGAGAGTAAATGCAACAGACTTAAGCAAAGGTTCAGTTGAATCCACCTCTTCAGCCAAAGGGTCAGAAGCTCCAAGTACAGATGATACTCAGAGGAAGAGCACACCAGGTTTTCTTTCTGGCTTTCTTCACATTTCTTCAAATGAAAATACAGCCAATCAAGACTCAACTGCTAAAAGTGAGGGTGATAGCCAGAAAAGCACTTCTCCTGGATTATTTTCTGGCTTATTCAGGCTTGCCTCAAGTGAAAACTTATCTGAAAGTAAGCAAGAGAAGACAAAACCAAATTCTCTGGGCTTCATGAAGCTTTTTGATAGAGGTGAAGATTCTAGCTTGGAGACAAAACCCCATAATTCAGGAATGGCTTCTGACAGTCAAAGCAGCACTGGAGAAAAGCAGGAATCTTCCAGCTTCTTAAAAAATCTTCTGCCAAAACCAAAGGAGAAGCAGGATAATGTGAAAACAGTGGAATCTTCCAGTACTGACCACCCGTCCACTGCAAGAGTAAGTAAAACAGCTGAGCCTCATGTTCCCCAGAGTGGGCGTCCTGTGCTCCCTGAGGCCCTAAATCTGCAAGCCAACGTACAGGACTTGTCTGGAAAGTCTGTAAATAGTAGGCATATTCCTCACCAGGATGCAGACTCTAAAATTCTTTCAGCTCCTTTAAACAAAGGATCAAATGAATCTCTCAATTTGACTAATAAAAGCTATAACCCTACGGAGCAGTACTCAGCTTATCAGGAAACAAGGAGCCATTCTAGCTTTGAATGGGAATATGAAGTAGGAGGACTGGCTGACACTCATGGAATAGCAGTGCCAGTTTACTACGTGTTAAACCAGAACCCTGTTCTGCCCCCTCAGTTCTTGGACTGGCCTGAAAATGACGTGGTAATGAATCTTTGTAAAAAGGATGGGAATGCAAATGTGATGGATTGGCAGACTAATGCCAATTTTGATGGACAGAGTCTAGATTTAAGCGCGATGTCATATGAATCATTTGACCAGTTAATGTTTCAAGACATTTGTTTAGAAGAAAATGATGCATGGACTGCTAATTCTCTCAGTGAAAGCTACAGTAACTTTCCACCCTTCGAAAGAGACAGCAGTTACTCATTTGAAGAGTTGCCCATGGATTTGAGCTACTCCTCTGGCTGTGATGGAACGATGTGGACACTAATTGACCAAGACACTTTAAGTATGGATGAAGGCTTAATGTACTCATCCTATAGCCGGGAGTATCAGGAGTGGATAATGATGCTTGAGCAGGGTGTGTGGTGGCCATCAGAAGATGGTGATTGTGGATACTACATGTACAGTGACAACCAGTATGTGTATTCCCTGCTCACTGATCCCACTGGACAGTATGTCTACGTGTGTGCTCCTGAAACTTATTCCTACATGGACTGCTGGGATTATAATTTCCAGATGGATTCCATTCCAAGAGCTGTGCTGGAGGACAACACAATTGCTGTTTGTGGTTTCAAAGTCCCTCTTGGCAGTGAAGATGAACTGTTCTGGTTTGCTGAAGAAGAGTGTCTAGATGATTATACAACAAATAAACCCCTGGATTTGTCAGTAGCTTTGCAGAGGAGTGACCAGCTAATGAACATGAATTTGGAAACTTTTTCACAAATGTTTGAGGAGTCAATTTATTATCAGAGAGAGCAGCCATTAGATTTTTCAGGTTATAAACTTCAAAAACTCAAAGTAGATTTCAGACCTGAGAAAGAAACCCCGAATCATTCAGAGGAGCCTCCATTAACCCTTGATCTCAGAACACATTCCAGGGCAGCTTTCAATAAATCTCTGAGTAAGGAAGTCCACACCAAGGAAGTTGGTAAGGCTGTCCCAGTGACAACTTCTGGGTCATCAGGATTCTTTGGATTCCAGCTGTTTCAGTCTACTCCTAAAGCTGAAGAAACTACAGCATCTACTGAAAGAGTAACAGAAGCAAAAAAGACTGAGGAAGATAAGAAAACACCAGTGAACAAAGTTAGCTCCTTATTTTCTGCTTTGGGTGGACTAATTGGAAAGTCTACAAGCCCTGGCTCTGAGACATCAGAAGATTCTACCTCAAAGAGAACAGACACACAGTCAGTGTCATCTGAAAATAAGGCTGATGTTTTATCACTTACACCAAATAAAAAGTTAGATGGAGAACAAGCTGGGCAGAAGTTTCCTGTTACATCAGAACCAAGAAGAAATACTTCGTCAGAACTTAATTTAGAGGTTGCTAGAAATGAAAAGCCAGAATTACAGCAGACTGAAAACATCCGTGTTAAAAAACCAGGGTTAACAAGATCTCCTTCTATACTGAGCCAAACTGCTGCGGATGGCAGGCCCATACAGGAAGAGAGACCTGTTAAAGCAGCTCCATCTTCCAGGCGTCTTGAAAGGCATGCAGCCATTAATGAACCAAGTCAGCCACAGCCACCTACGAGCCAACCAGCCACTGAGCCTGAGGAGACATTATTTAAAAGTGCTCTGAAATTGTTCAGTCTTGGAGAAGATTCTCCTGCAACCTCAACTGCCAACAAACCCCAGTCTTCTGGATTTTTTGATTTCTTTAAAACACAAGTAAGCAAAGTGCCACAGCCGTCACCAGAACTAGAAAAGAGGCAAAGTAATAAACCAGAAGAGGTGAAACAGCCAGAACAGAAGGAAACCTCCAGCATCTCATCTTTATTTGGATCCCTCGGAGATCTCTTCAAAGTGGAGCCTGTGTCTTCACAACCAACCTCAAGTACTACAACTCTGCCAAAACCCAGCAGCAGAACTGTGACTGAGTCAAGGCAGAAACCTGATAAGACTGGGGGTCTTCAGAGTGCCAGTATGCCATGTCTGTCCTCCACAACCAAGGAAGAGGTGAAAACAGAAGGCATGGACAAGCCAGTCTCTCTTAGCCCCAGGGTGCAAGAGGAACAACGAAGTGAAAAAGCCATGGAGAAGTCTCCTGAGAGTAAAAAAGTGCCTCCTGGAAATGTTTCCCAGAAGCCAGTGAGTGTAGGTCCCAGAGGAAGCCAGCTGGGCCAGCCAGCTGGGCAGCAAAGCAGCACACCCACAGTCGCACCAAAGCAGCAGGGAGGTCGTGTAGGAGACACAGTTAATCAGGCAAAACCAAAGCCAGACCAGACGCCCAAAGAGTCAGGTTTCAGTTTGCCATTCAGCTTCTCTGATATCACTGCTCCAAAATCCCAGCCAGCCAGTAAGAGCATATTCTCCTTCTTCACTGGATCAGATGAACCAAAGCCTTCAGCACCTGCTGCTGCTCCTGCTGGTGGGAAGCAACAAGAAACAGAGGGGCTGTTTCATCTGCCCTCCTTCTTTTCCAGTAGTCCAGCTCCTGAAAAGAGTGCACCTCAAAGAAGTACTAGTTTTAGCTTCTTCAATTTGACATCCTTTTTGGATGAAAAGCCACAAACTACTCCAGGACAGGAAAAACCAGCTAAATCAGTGAATTCTAAGCCACCAACTGCTCCTAGACAGGAGAGTAATACAAAACCAGCTAAAACAGTGAATGCTAAACACATGAAGCAAAGTGTTCCCACTGACTCTGGTGTCAAAACCAGCAGTTCTACTGTGCAACAAGATGCAGACAATAAAAAAGAAGTTGATGATATTATTGCAGCAGTGACTGGCAAACAAACGTCTAATGACCTCATGATCCCAGACAATAAATCAGAAAAGCTGGCAGTGGACAATGTAGAAAGTATTGCTGCAGTAACTGAAGAGAGTGGTTTAGAAAAGCTTCCACAGGCCAGTGGAGAGAGTGACTTAGGAAAGCTTCCACAGGCCAGTGGAGACAGTGGCTTAGGAAAGCTTCCACAGGCCAGTGGAGAGAGTGGCTTAGAGAAGATTCCACAGGCCAGTGAAGAGAGTGGCTCAGAAAAGCTTCCACAGGCCAGTGAAGAGAGTGGCTTAGGAAAGCTTCCACAGACCAAGGACACTGCAGTAACCAGCTTGTCTGTTGCTGGTCCTTGCCTTCAGATTCCCACTGTGCAGGAGGGTTCTCAGGACCAGCAGAGTATTTCCCCAAGGGCAGAAGATGCTTTGGGTAATATGGAGAAATTGGACAGTGTTGCATTTCCTACTGATGAAGAGCCTTATTCTTCCAAAGAGCAAACTTCTGAAAAGGTTGATCATATCATGGCCTCAGGTGATAAGGTGGATTCCCAGGGTCTAAATGACTTGAATAGTATGAGTGACATGAAAAATGAAGTGGTCTCTGAAGAAGTACGTGTACAGAATGAGTTGCCAGAACAAAAAGTACCTGAACAAATGGACAGATTCCAAAGGGCACAACAGCCACGTGTTCCTCCTAAAATGCCAGAGGCACCTAATTTGCAAAGCAAACCAAAGGAACCTGAGAGTGATAAATCGGTTCTGGATTCTTCAGTTGAAATGTTTTCAAGTTTCATGACAAAAATGAAACCACCTAAAACATTTTCTGGTTTCTTTTCTCAACCTCAAGCTACTGCACCTCCACCTGCACAGAAGAGGAGCTCCTCTTTCTTTGGTTTCTCATCTCTCCCAAGTGGCCCAGCACCAGCTTTCACAAATGATATATTTGGCATCTTCAAAGGTCCAAAAGAATCTCCAAAAGAGATGCCTCCAAAATCCACCCCTAAACCTCAAAGGACTGGTGTGAAAGATGTCACTGGGTCTGTTCCAGCAAAAGACTTTAGGGAGCCAGAAAATACAGCTGCAGCCAGAGAGTCTAAAACAGATGTCTCTGCCTCTGTGAAGAAGGATGTACCTGCTTCAACAGAAGAGAACTCCACAGAAGAGTCTCCTATGGAAACAGAAACTGAGGAGAAAAAGAGCTTGGAAACCTCTAAAGAGGAACCTTTGAGTGCCACTCCAGAAACAGGAGTTTCTAGTGAGAATGAAGCCCTTGAGGTGCTGCAGCAGGATAGTGAAGCGCAGCCCTCTGAGGTGGTAGATGCTCTGCCATGCCAGTCTGATCTCAGTGGTGCAGCTGATGCAGTGCAGACTGAGGCTCCTGACCAGGCTGATGTAGGTACTTCCCAACCAGATGTGGGGCCTTCAGGTGTAGCAGAGGAAGAAGCTGCTCCTGCAGACAAGGCAGCCACTGACATCCTTCACACTGGCTCTACTGATGAGCTCGCACTGGAAATGGAAGCCCAAACTAACAGGGCAGACACAAGCCTTTCCCTTTTAGATGAGAGTGCTACACTTGAATCGGAGCCTGCTGTTGCAGGGGATCAGGCCAGTGCTGGTATTGATCAGCAGGACTTGATCAGTAGTAATGATAGCAAACCCACAGCTCCAGCTGATGAGCCCGGTGTTCATCTACCTGAGCTGAATGAAGAGAAGACAAGTGAGGTAGAAAAGCAAACTGCTGAACAGGAAAAACACTTAACAATTAGTGAGGTGCCTGCAGAAGGGATTGCTTCCAAATCTGACGTGAAGAAACAGGGTAAAGTTAACAGTGTTGCTCCAGATACAAGCAGTAGTAAACCTGTCTTTGAAATACCAAACATACCCAGTTTGCCAAAATTTGGCTTTATGTCATCTTCTGATAGTGGAAAACCTTTTGGGTCATTCTTCTCTCAGCAGCCACCTTCTGCTAATAAAGCAGGAACAGATGAGGGCCTAGTGTCCAGTTTTAAGAAACTCTCTATGTCTCTGTTTGAAGGAGGTGGTGAAGAAAAGGTGAGTAAGCCAGAGAGTGCCCAAGGAGCAGTATTTGGGAAAAAGCTAGATTTCTCCTTTCCCTGGCAAAAAGATATCAAGGAGACCTCTGCCAAAAAGGAACCACATGCACCACCACAGGCTTTGTCAAAACCAGATGACAAGGTGTTAGGAACAGTCAGTTCAGAAGAAAACTCAAAATCTGCAGTCTTGGATCAAGTGACTGACGCAATTATAGAAGTGAGGTTGTCTTCAAAGCAGCCTGATGCTGTAGACAATGAACGTTCTGAAGAGCCATCTGGTGCAAGCACTGTTGATGATACATCCAGCAAAGAGCTGGGAGAGAAGCTTGACAAAGACTCAGAAGATCAACAGAATGTGATTTCAGGTGAACTGCAGGAAGATCAGGCAGAGGAGCATGTGCCAGACAAGCCTGAGGAGAGAGAAACTGGGCTTGATTCTGCTCCTGATGGAGCAGTACTGCATCCTGACACACTGGCTGCAGATCTGCATAGCGTGGAACAGCTGAATGAGAAAAGGCTAGTTACAAATGAGGCATAATAAATGGGATTTGACCATTTATAATGCAATGCTGCAGCAGTAGAGAGTGGCCTTGGTGTCTGGTGTTTGTAGCTCAGTCCCAGTCCCCTACCTGTTGTAGTGTTTGTGATATCTCTGGTGGTTGTCATGGACAATATGGCAAACTGCAGTCACTAGTTACAACAAGCCTTTAGACCATTTCTCACCTTTTCCCGCTCCTTTTCTGTAAGTGTAATTGAATTTCCCATGTTCTTATAATTTGTCCCACTGAATGAGATGTTCTTAGTGCTAATTTCATTAGCCTTTGAGAAGTTACAGTCTTTGTGTGTTAATTCTGCTGCATACAATTCACTTTGCTTTCTTGTTTAGTGATAATAATATTGTATTTGATAAGAAGAAAGTAAGAGGTAGAGTGTATTGATAGGGAGGAATATTTTGTTCTCAAAATGCAAGGTAAAGGTTTTAAATTTTAGAGAGAAATTTAACTTACTGATGATACATTATAGAACTACTTAGGTTCACTTTGTATTACTGAATATATTAGAACACTTTCAGAAATATCAGTGAAGGTATTCTAATGCTTGGTCTTCCTAAAATCGGTACAAAATTTATTTCATGCAGTTATGAAAGTCCCTAGAGGAAGGTATCAGTATTTTATGAGTGCATTCAGTCCTGTCCATGTGCTAAGCTGCAATTGCCCTTAAAAATCAAAACAGAGGCCTGCTAAACTTAAATTTAAGTATATATATATATAATTCTGTATAATGTAAGTGAAACTTGTTCCTCTGATCATACATACATCTGCATCTCTGCACTCACAGAACTTCCTGGCTCCAGATTCTTCCAAGACTGCAAGAGAAAAATATGAGTGTTGCTTAATTCTTGGCCATAGTTTTCCTGACTGCATGAGAAATCTCCATCTGCTGTATTTTGTTTGAGGATTCTAGGAATTCAGTCCTGAAAGTGGTGTCTTGAATCACAGAGGTCACACCCCTGTGTATGGCTTTTCTTTGAAAAATTTTTCCACTTTTGTAGAAGGTTGTAAGTTGAAGGTCTTGACGGTCTTAATCTTGACTGCAACATATTTTATCATGAACTTTTAATACATAAAAGTGAAGTTAACGTTATTTTTTAACAACAGTCACCTTAAATAGATGTGATAAAGACCCCAACTGCAGCAAAACTGCAGAAGACAGAAACACTTTCACTCTGAATTGCTGTGTTTCCATTATTATTCCCATCTGGTTATTAGAATATCTTCACTGCAGTTTGTAGCTGGTGTAAGGTGATGCAGTAGTTGGTGCAGCAAAGACCCATGTATAGAGCATATGTGAGTGTATACATATATACATATGTATATATACACACACATACACATATACATATATATATAAATATATATATATATACAAAATAAGTATATATGGTCTGTATACTGGTGGATTGTGTATTGAGTATTTCTACTGCCTACCAAACTTTTGAGGTTCACAAATCTACATTTACATAATAATCATAGGAATATAATAGTTAAGTATGACTTCATAGCATGCCTTTCAGTAATATTTCATGTACGGCTCAGTTTTTTATATGCACAGGTGTTTTTGTGTCTTTCCAAGCCACTGTTTTTTCTGATGGGACTTTCTTACTCTCTCATAGTCCTGCTGGCAGTAGTAGATACGGCTCCTCTTGCAATGTCAGCCAGGAAAGCTCTCACCTCAGTGAGCTGGAACATTCCCATGAAAGTGCCCACGGCTCTGAGCAGGAGGATGATCACCAGGAAAGGCAGTCAAATCACTCTTACCACAGTTCGAGCAGCTACCAGAAGGATGGTCAGGCGTGGCTCAAGGAGCAAGAGGAGTCTCATGGCAAAGGAGAAGAGGAGAAGTTCTGTAAAACTGAGGAAAAACCTGCAGACCATTCTGCAGCTAAGTTACCTCTGGAAGTTGAGAAGCCCAAGGATGTTGATGTGGGAGTCCAAAGGAGGTAGGTGAAGGTATTAACAAATTATTTTCAGCTAGTTCAAAGAGGATTCTTCAATTTGCTGTTTCCCAGGGCAAATTATTAAAGGCTGCAAGTACGTTGTTCTTGCAGCCTTTTCTGACAACTATATTGGTGTTGCTGATCTGTGAAACATCTATTGTAGAGGACTAGTTACTTATGGGACATTGGCTAAGCTGAAGCTGTGTTTGCCTTGTGTGCAAAGAGGAACACTTGCTAAAACTGTGGTTTTTGTGTGTGTGTGAAGAGGAACACCAGCTTGGAGCTCATTTGCTGGATTTTCTGTTTCTGGTTTGATGAACGTACTCTAGCTCCAAAATAGCTGCTTCCATTGCTCATGTGGGATCAAGTTTATGCTTGTACAACCAAGAATTACGTGTTTTCATGGTTAGAGCTTCACTAGTTCCATTCTTGCGGACTACGACCATTGGAGTTAGTGTTTATGTAGTTGTGGGTTGTGGAGCATGAATAGACATGTTGCTCTGACTCACTGTGGGAGCTTTTCTTGTCCTTGTACTTTGGCTTTCCAGGCTGTCAACAGTATTGAAAACAGGCTTCAAAAGTATTTAATCTAAGTTTGGGTAAGTAGAGTACTGGGTTTTGCACAGGTTTTACAGAAATTTCAAATTTCACTACTTAAATTTGGGAGTGACATTTTTCCTTGAGTCATTGCAGCCACTGGATGTGGTTTTACTTTCATAAGCATGAGGGATTTTTTTATAATATAGTTCAGTTAGATCCATGGGAAGATGTCTGCCCGTCTATATCCTTTGGAGGGTACAGCTGGTGTCACTGCTTGGATGACAGAATTAACTACAGGAGTTCATGTGTAGGCAAGCCTTACACTAAAGATGAAAAGAGGGAAACAAGAAGAGAGAAGTGTTAAACTGTTTTTAAACTCTGATTCACTTTCCTCTTTTCCTTACAGAGCAGCAGGAGTCTTGTCCCAGAATGGCTGGCCTATATTTGTTCACAGGAAAGGTTATTCACATAGTCTACTTCAGGCTAATTTTGGCATCTAACTTGGATGCTCCTGCCTCACTGGCTCCCTTTCTCTCCACCCTCTGGGCAGTGCTCTCCTGTCTCCATGGAACAGGCATGGAACTGAGCTCTGAGTGTTGATCCTTAAAGCTGCACCTGAGCTAGACCTGTAGCATGGATGTGTTTTGGTTTCATCTATGGGGTTGTTTTATACAGACAGCACTGTGGGGTGGGTGCTTTGCAGGCAGGAGAAGCTGTTTATTTTTGTGATTTACACCTCAGCAAGATACATAAGCAGGAATGCAATCAAAGGCCTAAGGTATCATAAGCTTAGGGACTGCAAGATGTGCTGTGAGGCACTGAGGTGGAGTGTTGGTGACAGATCTGCCTGCTCTCTTGAAAAGCTGTAGGAAAGAGTGGAGTGACAGAGGTTCAGTGCACAGGGGAAACTCAGGGCTGAGGCCCGTGGCCAGTGTTTCCAATAAAGAGGGGCTGTACATTTGTAGCAGGAGGAGTAGGAAGGGGCAGTGGCTAGAAGAGAACTGCAGCAGACATTGGGATATAAAATCTTCCATCTGCCTCTTTGTCTGTAATTATGATCCCATTGTGTTGCATTGGCTTGATCTGGTGTCACAGACTGCTTTTTTTTTTTTTCCTCATGTTTGCACAAACATCATCTTCCTCCTGGGTTTGGATTGTGTACAGCTCATATCATAAAGCTCATCAGTTTCCAAGGTGGTTCCTGAGTTTAAGGAAACCTGTCCTTTAGCTGCTCACTTCCCAGAGCACAGGCACAGCTGTGCTGACTGGAGCCTGTTGTTCCTTCAGAGCTGAAGCTGTAATTACACTATATGGTTGAATCTTTAATGCTACAGATAAGTATGTTTCATGCAGTGATTTCCTGTTTCTTGCTTTCAAGCTACCAGGGTGACATCGAGCCACCACCGTTTCCTCCAGCAAGAGCCCATTGGATTAGAGCCATTAGCAAAGTCCGACTGCAGCTTCAACAGGTAGGATGGAGTATTGCTTTGCTCCTTTTCTGAGCTGCTGTGGCTCAAGGTTTCACTTCTTTGATGTAAGGCACCTCTTAGAGTTTCAGTGTTTTGGAGACAAAAATTTTATCGAATGCTTTGTGTAGGACTGCAGCATGTTGTGATGGTTTTAGAGCTCTCTGATTCTACCAGACATTTTTAACATCATTGTGTGGAACTAGAGGTGAATATCAGAAAAGATGCAGAAGCTGAGAAATTAGCTCTGAATTTGTAAATAATAATAATAATAATGGTGTCTAGGACTTAAATGGTTTATTCTAAATTGTTAGAAATGAAGACTTTTTCCAAGGCAACTTGAGGATAGCTTGTTAGTTTTGTAGGAGTTATCTGTATTATTTGTCGTGGGAAAATGTTCCTTGGGAAACTTTGCATCAAATATTTTTATATATACTTATTGAAAGTGGGTGTATAGTAAGTCTTGGTATTTCCATCTCATGAAAGTAAGATTTAAAAATAAATAGTCTTGATTTGGGAAGTCAAAAGGAAAAGGTTGTGACATTTTCTATAACAGTATAAACACTCTTGTTTTAGAAAACAGTATTTAAGAACCAAAGAAGTTGAATTTTTAAAAAAATTCTTACGGTTGTATCCATCTGTATGCCCACAGAAAGATAACATATGGTGTTCATGTTCCCTCAATTTCGCCTGCTTGCCCAAGTGCAGAGTTAATATTTTTCACTTAGAAGTACTACTTTCTTCTAGAGATGGCTTGTTTTGTTTTTATAAGAGATTTTACAGTTTCTGTCACAATCAGGACTTTCTCTTGTGGGTTTTTGCAAATATTCAAGAACTGATTGTTGTTGCTTTGCATCTTGGGAGGCATAATAGATTTTTTTTCTTGTTCTGTCTGGATTGTAAATGCTTTTTCATCTAACAATGGCTTCACTTCTGAGTAGAGAGGATTTAGGTCAAAACTCTCAGTATAACATGGAAAATGAAGAACATTCTGTTTTTCTGAGAGGGTAGAAGGGCCATAAGGTGGTTCAGCATTGTTTTGTGATTCTGCTGAATTGGAAGGATGACATGCTTTGAGATGATTATTACTGAAAGAGTAGTTTAGTTTTGATAGCAAAATGTCATTATTTGCTTTGCCTTGAGCACTGCTGACAACTATTGATCAAATTTTCCCTTAAACCAAAAAATGTAGGAATTGGAACTTTCCAGGAGCCTGCCCTGGGGCTTAGCTGCCTTTTCTGTCCAAAGACTTTTCCTTACCTCTTCTCTAGGTCTCTCTTGTTCCACATAAATCCATGTCTTATGATTAGGACAATAAATACTGGAATTGTAAAGGGCTCCTGCAAAAACAGGACAAAGCCCCACTTGCTCTTCTTGTGTTAACTAGATGTTCTTTTTCTTTTAGTCTTTTCTTGCCAGGATTTTTAGGCATTTTTCCATCACTCTGGCCTTTTTTAAATTCTCCTACTCATTTCTTTGTTTTCCCTGAAGTGCAGTGTCCAAAGTTGAATGTAGAAATCCAGCTGAGAGCCTGCTCATGTGCACTATAGAGCAACCAAGACTTTGTTCTCCTGCCTGTGGTCCTGATATTCCAAGATATACTGGCTGTCCTGCTGTGATGGTGCTTTTTTTATCACAGGCTATCATTGATGTATGGTTAGCCTTTTACACTTTCCAGAGCTGAGGTTCTGTCTGAAAAGGGGTTTTGTCTGTTGTTGCATAGCCTATCTTTGTGTTGGATTACAGCTGAATATGGCTTTGCACTTGTCCTTAGAGAATTTGGTTTTTTTGGATTTGGTTTTTTTTTTCATTTTGTAAGCCCTTTGTTGTCTGTGTCTTCCTTACTGTTTACGTGAGCAAATCATTCAAGCTGTCTGTGGCAAAGCCAAAGCTGATTGCCTGTGTGCTACCAGAGTTGACTGAGGGATCTTGCTTGGTACATTCTTTGAATTTGGCTACCATGATTATCAATTTTTTACTAGTATGTTTGCATCTATTTTAACAGCTTCATCCAGATCCCAAGGTATAAAGGTTCTGTTATTCTTTCTCTACCCTTTAGAATAATTTAGCTTGTCATAGAAGAAAGTTCAATGCATTTGACACAGTTCTACTCTTGATGAAACCATGCTCACACTTATTTCTCTCCTTTTCATGTTCTAGAAGATTTACAAATAATTTGATTATTTGTTCCAGTCTTCAATCCCCACAGAACTGGAGTGTGTGTGTGTGAAGTTAGTGCTTTTATAATTATACAAGGCTTTCTCTTATTGTTTTTTAAGCATAAATACCTGCTTTGTCTTTTTCAAATCTTCAATATTTCTCAAATTCTTAGTGCTGTCTGATTTAACAGACAGATAAGGTGGTTATTTCATTTTTTTTTCTTTACTGCAGCCTCTTTTTAATAACTTTCTGAACCTTTTTTCTTTAAAAACCCCCCACAACAATCCAGTGTTAATTCTGTCAGCTGCCTGACTGTGCTTGTCCCTTTCACCGAAGACCTGAAGCAATTAAGGCATCAAATTTCCAGCCTTCTTAATAACACCTGATGATTCATCTTCCTATGAATGGCATCCATCCTTTATTTGTCATATTGTGTGTTCATTGCTAGGTGTTTAATTTTGTGCTTCAGCCGTTTGATTCCTTTCTTGTGCAATCACTTTTGTCTTTAAAAACTTCTTCAGGAAGAGAGTTCAAGCCCTCCTAGAAGGCAGGAGGTTTCTTCACTGGGGCAAGTTCTGATTTTTGTCCAGTGATGCTGTTTAATTAGCTGTTAACAGCTTCCTAAACTCCCTGGTTCTTTAAGCCTCTTTCTCTTGAGCTCCAGACACTGACTTTCTGAGTTTTTATTAGTTTGTGTTCTTGAATCACGTAGTGTTTTCTAGCTTGTCTAATTCCTTTCCTTCTAAGGTATCAGGATGACTCTCACAGTTTGCTCAGATGCATTTGCATCCTCATTTCTCTCTGCACTTATGCTCAAATCTAGAAGAGCATCTCTGCTAGTTTCTTTCTGCACAAGTTGAGTCATCAGTTTGTCCACAGATTTTGTTTGAAAGTCAGTGATACAAAGACAGACTTTCTGATGAGGATCAGGATTTTAAAGGTCCCTGTGGTGATAGTCTAAGCAGGTGATTCTCTTGGTAGCTAGAAAAGATCATGTCTCATTTCTCTGGTCACTGTATTAACATCTTTCCATCTTCCATCAATTCCTAAGAGCTTTCAGGAGGACTATCCTTGTTTGTTCCAGCACTTCAGAGCAGGTGGTTATGTCCTTAGTGTTGGAAGGAATGTTTTCAGCACATTTCTGTGTTCCTCTTTCTCCATGTGCCATAACATTTCATGAACACACATAGAGCTCCACCTCGCAGATCTGAGGGGCTGGACTCCTATCACACAGACTAATAAAATGATTCTTGCAACCCTTAATTGTTAATGATCTGACTGAAATTTGAAAGAATAAAGAAGAAGTCCAAAAAAGAAAAAGACCCCCAAGAAGTTCCCATACATGATATGATTATAAATCCCCTGAGCAATTCAGCCTCCTACCTGGGAAAAGATTAATATTCATGTGAATAATGTACATGCATCCTACATTCTGACCATGAGTCAGAGAAATGTAGTATTTTAATTAAGACTTGACAGTTACAAAATGGCACAGGAATTTGTAACTGTGCATGTTGAAAAAGCTTTGTTGTAGTGTGCATGTATGTTTTGTTCTTCACTTCTGCTGTTTTGCTTTTCTCTTTCTTTGTGAAGAGGAAACTTAATTATGCTAGAATCAACTAGGGTTTTCAGCCCTGCAAGGAATGACTCAGTAATCCTCACCTTCACACTTAGAACTTCGACTACAAAGAGGGATTAATTGATAGTTCATCTGCTGCAGTCCCTCAGTGGGAGCTTCTTTTCCAGAAGAAGAGCAAACACGTAGCTATTGCATCTTCAACTTGCAGCCCTCAGTGACTGAAATAGCCTCCAGCTAGGGACACAGCTATGTGACTTCTAAAATTATACAAATTTGAATCTGACTTTTGTGTAACAGAAGAACTGGCAGACCAAAGAAGAGCAAAAAATCAGTTAAATCATCAAATTACCTCTCTTACCAACTCTTTTAAGTATATTTAAATATTAGAAGAGGGTATGGGAGCTGGCATTTTCTCCATTTACATTGAATTTGTTGAGGGGGGGAAAAGTCTTATGCATAATTTTCCTCTCTCTTATGTCAGCATATTAAATACATCAATTTACTTGTTTTTGTTTCAAAACCAAAGTAACAGGAGCAATGTTTCCGCCTTTTTAAAATAATACCATTTTATACCAATTATTTTGATTTAACCTTTGTCTTTCCCTGTTAAATGTCGGTAGTCTGTTCTTCTTGATTGATACATAATCAGGTCACAAACTGACATGGCAGATGTAGTTCATGACAGTAGTTTTCTGGAATACGAAGATCACTTGCAGTAGCAGGGAATAAAGGGGGTTTTTCTTTACTGTTGCAGGTACCCAGTGATATCCTTAGTCTGATTTTCTCATGCTCTATAGCTTCACCTCTGATCAAGCACCTGCAAATATTTAAGAACTGTGAGGGTCCAATCTTAAAAGGCCTGATTCTGGGAGGGTGATGTGTTGGTGATTTTGTAGTGTGAAGCCCTATTTTGATTTTGAGAAAGCAAGCTCTTAGTGCAAAGCACCACTATTCCTTTCATAAGCAACAGTGGGATGCTCTAAGGAGTCCTTGCTGGACTTAAAGTCATGGTGAAGAGATCAGCAGGGTCTGGTGCCAGTTTTGGTTGCAACTTTGATTGTAAGTTATCTGCCTGTCCCTGTGGGAAATCAACCTCTACATGTGAACCCAGGCACTCTGATCTGGGTCAGTACCGTCAAACGGTCACAGTACCCTCAAACCAGGTACTGTGCACCTGTGGAGAACAAACTGTTTTGAGCCAGTCAGCAAAAGACTGGAAGCTGTCCCTTTCTACCTCTCGTGGATTTTGCAGTCCATGCAATAATTTACTTTTGGCATTTTATTTCCCTTAAGCTTTGTTGCCTAGGTGTCTCTTTATCAGTCCCGTGAAGATGAGTAAGCTCTGCATTTTCAAAGCCTCCCACACAGTGGCAAAGAAGCAAACTGAAGCACTGTGGCTCTTAACAGAGAGTTACTAGAAACTTCTCTTCATGCAGAAAAAGTACATCCCCAGTTAAATATCTTCCTTCTTTTCTATCTAATGATCTGTGGACGTCATCTTAACCTTCACCAAAATACCAGCATTCCTGATTGTTATAAATGAAAATTGCGAGTGAGCCAATTTTAATAAAAATATGAAAGATAAAATTTATTTCACGACCATAGTAACAGTCCGACAGCCACCACCAAAAACGGACAGCGTATCACCCCCGGACAGTGATGCGGGTGAACGTGGAACCTGTCTTCGCTAAGATCAGATTCTCCCCATCCACACACACCGCTTCAAAGACACAGTTCTTATATTGTTTAATTTGCCCGCGGCTAGTAGTCCTTTGTCTCTTTCCAAGTTTCACATATTAAAGTTGGTTTCTTTTCTCTGTCCCAAGCTGCACAAAAACCTTGGCCAAGAGTGGAATCGTTGTCTTCCGGTGTTCCCGTAATTCCGGCATTCATGTCCAGGGTGCCAATGGCCCTCAGATAGGCATTGCCCCGATTTCCCGGACCCGGGCATTCGGGGTTCAGGTGTTAATGGTCCCCTGATAGGCATCTCATCTCATCTGGTGCCATCCTTTGGGCGTAGGGTCATTGGCCACTTCCCGTCTTGGCAGCTACACCCTCCTTCTCATGCACATGTCCATCTGCCGCGGTTTTGCCGTGTGTCTCCAGGCTGGATTTCTTAACCTGAATGGAATGAGAGGGGAAACCCCCTTCCCCTCTTCCCTTCCCCGGGTTATTTCATTTGTATTATTTGATACACTATTTATTCCCATGAATTACTACCCGTATTTCTAACACTGATCAAGTGTTCTAGGGATCAGTGTTGGTGGGGGTCTGTAGAACATTCTTGTGGTCATGAATTTGCTGTTCCTACCCTCAGGTGGAGATCCTGTTGGTCAGGCATGATCCAAGGATTGCTGCCAGCAGTACTGCAGACTGTCTGGTGTTAGGTGGCTATAGTAGTCAAATCCTTTCTGAAAATACAGCTTTTAGATCTCTTAGGATTGCACAACAATAGTTACTTACAAAACATTCAAATACAAAAGTACTGGGGACTGTCTCCTCATGCCATAATGTTGGTTCTCTTTGTTGCGTCTGAGTTTGCAGGCTGGCAAGTCTTGTGAGACTCTCCAAAGCCCTTTGTGCCTTTCCCCGGAGGCAGCTTTTAGTGTGGGGTGATCCCCTGGTGTTTGAACAATTTATGTCTGTTGTTGCCTCTCTGTCAGGAACAGCTCAGCTGACAGCCTGTGCTCAAATGAGGGAAAGCTTCTTTCTTCTCCAAATGTCTTAAATAAAATACCTGCATATTCACATCTGTTTGGAATAAAAACCATTTTTATTTTATCCTTTCTGAGATTCCCTAGGAATCTATAGGAAATAATATAAATTTTTAATTTACAGTGAACGTTACAATGAATGTTAGAGCAAAGTGATAATTATTTGTATGTACACACCAGAAAATAGTGTTGTGCCTTCATTAGCTGCTGTTGTGATTTTTGAGCAGCTGTTTGATAACTTTATCTCCAGTGGAAAAGATCAGCAGCTTTTCCCCTTTCAGAGTAGTTAAGAGAAATGGTCTCTTGTGAAGCAATGTGCAGTGTTTTCCATGATGACCACAGCAGCTCGGAGCCTGCTCAGTTGCTCTTTCTGCACGCTTCTCCAAACATTCATCTCTGCTAAAACCAGTTTTGGTGTTGATGATCTCTATAACCTAGCACACTGGGCATCGTTCCCCTTCAGTTTTCTCAATATCTTCTTGTTGCTGGTTAGAAAAATCCCCAGACAGATTCTGGGGGTTTTGGTTCTCTAGACTTGTGTTGTAAACTGTACGTATCTGGAAGTCAGAATTGTTTTGAAGCCTTTAAATGGGAATCCAAGATCACTTTGATTTTCTTCCAAAGTTTATTCCATTTATTTCGTTAAAAAGAAAGAGAAGGTGTTTGTGCAACATCTGGGATATAGTTCACAAACATGGTGTGTTCCACAATCAGGTGCATCTCTTTCTTTGTGGCATTATGTTCAGGTAATCCAGTTTACTGCACTCTGTGCTTCTCTAAGGTCATAATGACAACACTGGTTGCAAATGGACTGTCATGATACCTATTTATTTTCTTAAGGTAGGTATGTCTAGAATAAGGGAGGAGCAGGACTCTTGTTCCTCATCTAAATACTGAGTGACACTGAGATTTTACCCTGGGTTTGCCGTGGTTAGAAAAGTGCATTGACTGCTAAGATGTAACTCTGCTTCAGGGAACAACTCTTCTCTGCACTCCCTCAACTGTTTGGACATCTTAGACCAGAGAAATACTCTCATTCAAATTCGTTATGATCCTGTAAAGCAAGTTTTGATTGTGAAAAGTTGGTGTTTTCTGAAGAAAAAGGTATCTTAGTCACTTTTATTCCTCTCCATGTAAGTGTATTTCTGCTGATCAGAGAGCGAGATGTGGGCGGCAGCAGTGCGCTGGCAATGGGGATAGATGACCTTTGTCTTGTACAACTCCTAGATTCTTGGTAAGACTGTGTATCCCTGATTTCTGCCTTTCTTTCTCTGGCAACATTTCTCATAGGCTGTCGGGTCACAGCAGTTTCTGTGGTGGTTATGTCTAGAAACGACCTGAGTGTGGCAGGCTGAAGGAACTGTCGGTGTGCGCATAGCTCATCCCTCTGAACTGAGGTTAACTACAGTAGGCTCTTTTCTCTTGTCTGATGCTGCCCAGCATCAGCATTCACGTTTGTACCAAGACTCTTCCAGAAACCTTCTTGACCAAGTGATTGTCGTTTCTCAGGACCTGCTGCAGTGGTGAATCTTTCAGTAAAAATGAAACCCAGATCTTTATGAAGGGTGGACTGAGTCCTCTAAAGGCCATAGAAGAACACTAGAAATGGAGCTGAGACAATCATTGCCACCTTATGCAAAACTCCCCCCTTTGCACGTTTTATGGGGCATATAACGGTGAACAGAATTACAGCAGTGTGCTCTGGTGATAGAGTTTGTGTCTGATTTGGAATGGGGCTCAGAAACCTGTGGTGTCCTGATCACCTCAACATGACACTCATGCCTGTGCTTATCAGGAAAAATTGCGAGAGTTTCATCTGACACTGGAGTAAGCCAGTTGGTTCTGCTCAAAATAGGGGTGCAATGGGAGAGGTGGGTGGGGGGACTCCTACCTGCCACATACGCAGTCCTTAAAAATAGCATTGGCTGTTGGGAGAGCCAGACTTCACACTCTTATTTTTAAGGATCTGTGTGGGAGGAGGGGATATTTCCCAGTTCTGTGTATTACTGAAGCAATCTGTACAAGAAATGCTGCACCAGAGAGATAGCAGTGGGCTTCAGCTTTCAAAGCACAAGAGTTGAAAAGACGAGCTAACTAGCACTGGCTGAGAGCATCATAAACGAAGCAATAACTATTCGTGCAGTGTTAGCAAATGCATTGAATAATAACATAACTTCACAGGAAAAGCCAGAAAGTCAGAAAAAAGGGGCTAGGAGTTTACAATTTTTTCTTTTATTGCTTTTTTCTCAGTTGTCTCTTGTTTTCCAAGCTGTGTTGTTATACAACTTGTTTAGATGTAGGGCAGGGTTGCCTTGCATGCTTCTGAGCCAATTTTTGGCGTCACATACGGGTTGTGTAACTGAAGTCTTCCAGTACCATGCATCCAGACTGAAGTGAGGTGATTGCTTTGTCGTCCCCCTGCATTGCAAAAGTGGTATTCAAAGGTCAAAAAGCTGTTGATATTGCATAATACAATGCCTGAAGACATCAGTGCTCCAGTTCTGCATGGTTCTACATAGCATGTAAAACCAAATCATAGAATCATAGGATGGCTAGCATTGGAAGGGACCTTAAAGATGATCCAATTCCAATGCACCTGCCATGGCCAGGGACACCTTCCACTAGACCAGGTTGATGAAAGCCCTGTCCAACCTGACCTTGAGCACTGCCAAGGATGAGGCATCCACAGCTTCTCTGCACAACCTGTGCCAGTGCCTCACCATCCTCACAGTAAAGAATTTCTTCCTAATATCTAATCTAAACCTACTCTCTTTCAGCCTGAAACCATTTTTCTTTGTCCTATCGCTTGTGAATAGTCCTTCTCCATCTTCCTTATGGGCTCCCTTCAGGTACTGGGAAGGCCACAATCAGGTCACCCTGAAACTTTATCTTTTCTGGGCTGCACAATCCCAACTCTCTCAGCCATGATCCATCCCTCTGATCATCCTGGTGCCCTCCTCTGGGCTGACTCCAGCAGGTCCCTGTCCCTCCCGTGCTGGGAGCCCAGCTCTGGATGCAGTGCTCCAGGTGGGTCTCAGCAGAGCAGAGCAGAGGGGCAGAATCCCCTCCCTGCCCTGCTGCCCACGGGGCTCTGGATGCAGCCCAGGACACGTTTGGCTCTCTGGGCTGGCAGTGCCATGGCCGGGGCATGTGCAGCCTCTCACCCACAGCACCCCCAAGCCCTTCTGGGCAGGGCTGCTCTGGGGCTGTTCATGCCCAGCCTGGGCTGCTACCAGGGGCTGTCCCAGCCCAGGTGCAGCAGCAGCTCTTGGCCTTGTTAAACCTCATGACATTCCCATGGTCCACTCTTCAAGCTTGTCTGGGTCCCTCTGGATGGCATTCTATTGTTCAGGTGTGTCAACTGGAAACAGAGTAGCATTTTTATTTTCTGCATAGAATTTAAGCAGGTCTTGTGGTGCAGGAAACTAATGCTGCCTATTAGGATGTAGTTCTTACTGAGTTAATAAGAAATTCCTTTGCATCCAGACTAATTTCTTGGCATTCAGATGGGATTTTTAAGCCATCTGATAGACACACATGTACTGTCTGCTGTCTGCTCATATTTAGTCTGGATAGTTTTGGGACATTGTGGAGGACCAATCAGATGAGCTAGATTTGGATCAAACTGTGGGTTCATTTCTATTGCTTTGATGGTTAATGACTGACGCTTTCAAAAAGGCTTTTCAGTGATTCCCCATTGGTTTAATTTGAAATCTGGAGGCGGTAAAGGTGGGACTAGTTCTTCTTTTCCTTGGTTTTTGAATCTGTAGGAAAAGGCCTGCAGCCTTTCCTGGCAGTCTGTAAGTTGGGTTTATAACACACCTCCTCTGCTGAAAGGCACTTGAGAACATCAGTGTATCAATATCTGTTCTGCCGGAGGAATTTCCTGAGGTTGTTGACAGCTCTGTCGTTTGTGTGCTGTAAAACTAAAGATAATTTAGGCATAAAGCTGGGGTGAAATCCCAAATGCAGCTTGAAATTCTCATCTGTTGCTCAAGCTTGCAGGTACCAGATGCTGGAAGGACTGAGGTAAATCTGAGTGAAGTTTATTGGGGTGCTCTAGACAGGGAGTCTCTTGCTGACTGGGTGGCTTTTGCTCACAGGTTTGCAGAATGATGTAGTACCAGGTGAGCAGTGGTGCTGCCCTCTGGACTATGGGGGTATGTGCTCAAAACAGGAGTGTCCTGTTTAAGCTATATTTATGCATTGGGTCAGTAAGAGGGAAGGGCTATTCTGGGTAACTGTAAACTCATTTAGTCTGCCCTCACTAGTTGGGCTGTAGAAATAGTTATGAAAAGAAAACTTTGCCTGGAAAATGGGAAATTACTGAAATTAATTGCTCTGTGCTCCATGCTACGCTGTGGCAAGCAAGGTACACAACAGGTTTCTTCTGCCTGTATTTCTGTAATATTTCTATTATGGCATCAAATGGAAATCAAATTATTTGCAGAAAATGGGAACTATTGCAAACATCAGAGAATACAAATTGGAGAGGGGACATCAAGGCAGCCCAGGGTGGGAAGGTGCTGAGGTTGTGTGAGATGAGACCAAACAAGTATGGCTCAGCTTAGTAGACTGGAAGCTGAGAGCAGATATTGCTGCCATGTACTAATAGAGCATGGGAGTAAATATTGGCAAGTTTGCAGTTATGTAAGTGAAAGGTTAATGTTAGCACAAGAACAGAAGGGCATAAGAAGAAACCCGGGCTGGAAATCAGAAAGTGATTTTATTAATTGTTAGTGAACAGTTCCAAATTGGTTTCTTTGCCCTTTCTAATTAATCTAAAAAGAGGTCTTTTATGAGTGCTGTTATATGACAGTTGCCTGTGGGAGCAGAGAACAGGGACTTCATCATCCAGACAGCCTCTAAGTAGGCTGTCAGAGATGTCCATGGAACCACAGCCTCCGTCACTGTTCCTCTGAGCGCGGCCTCCCTGTGTTCACTCTACCCACCTGCCTGCCTTTGCTGTCAGACTGCCACACTGCAGGACCCTGTGGGTTTCCAAACACAACCAGAGGTGTGTAGGAGAGGTATTTGCTACTTAGAAGCTCTCACTGAACTGAAATAGTTAAAATAATGTTGCAGCCCTTCTTGAGGTGGCTTTTCCATACAGTTGCACAGCAGATATTAAGGATGCTAGACTGCCTGAGGGGTTTCTTGAAGAATGGGTGTTCTTAGTGACTCTGTGCCTGCTAATGAACGTGTCACAGATACAGCTTTGTTTTCTGATGGATATTTAAGTGGTAATTGTTCAGAAAATATGGTATAGTTTGTAAACAGGTTTGTTCTTAAATCATATTTTAGGAATTCCCCTGGGGATTTCAATTTCTTACTTACGCAGTAAATTGCAATTGAATTCATAGTCATTAAAAGTTTTTTTTAAAAGCTAACACTTGAAAATTATTTTATAGGAGAGCTTGAAAAGCAATAGAGACAAAGTCAGGGATATGCACTAAAAAGGATATAATAGAGCTGTCCATCTAGGAGCAAATTTAGATAAATCAGTTCAAGACTGAATTCATTTAGCCTCACTTTGGTTAATACTTTAGGTTGTTGCGTACAAGACTATTTGAAATACAAATAGAAATTTCATTTGCTTTATGTGAAAGATCAGTTTATTTTAACCAAGTCTCCATCTGGGTTTTATTTTTGTTAATGAGTCAATATTCACCTTGTATTTTAAGACAGCAAACACATTTTTGAGAAACTGTTATTGAGAAACTGAGAGTGCTAAATTTTAATGCAATTTATTTATATTTTTCTATTTTTATTCAGTGTATTTTGTTAGTGCAACAGATTGAAATCATGCAAGTTTTTTTTGTGGTATCTCATATAACGGGTAGTTGAGGGATCCAGTTTGGTCTACACAAATACCTATGGATTGGCTGGTGTATTCACTCTGAATTTTGTTAAGCCTAATTTAAGGAACTCAATTTAAAGCAAGTACAACTCTCCTTCATATTTTGTGACATGGATACATGTTACTCCTCCAAATTATATCACTTTATTTTTAGCTTGCAGCAGTAATAGCTTGTTAATATACAACTGTTTACAGCTGCCAGAATCACCCCTTTTTAATCTGGCCTTTATGCCCATTTCTCTGGGAGGGTGGAATGGTTTCTGTGACCTGGGAGCCCTGAACAGTGGCAACAGATATAGGAACAACCCCATCATCCCTGCTCAGTATTTGGGTGTCTGCTTTGGTCCAGCTGTGCTTGCCCCTCCCATCACAGACTTTTGCCAAAGGAGCTAATTGGCCTCTCAGTGACTTGACTCAGATCAGCTGTATTATCAAGGCCTTGTTTGTAGTGCAGTTTTTGTCCTCTTGAAGAGGCTTTCTTAGTCCAGGCATTTTTATTTTTTTGCATTAAATTTTTTCCTCTGTTCCTCCCAGTTAGCAGAGCAGGCTGACTGGATTTCCAGAGCCCCTTAGTTCAGGCCCAGTGTGAACCTGTCAAATGCCTTTACTGGTGGTGTGAAAAGTGTGTCTGAGTTTATTAATATGGGGGTGGTTGCTGGAGTTGGCTTTATCAGACCCCTGATGTGGCAGTTCTTTTTTTCTTGTTCAGTGTCTGTGTTAATGGTGTCCTCAAGAGAGTGGCAGGGGCTTGTATGGGGTTTACAGCAAGTGTTTTTGGGACATTTGGGTTCATTAATCAACTGCCGCCTTCTGCAAAATTATTCCCACAAAGAGAAAAGCATATTACTTAAGCCAGGACACATAAAGGTGAAGATAGGATAATAAACAGTGTTTTCTCCTTAGTTTTTGAAATCTGGGGCAATATAGTAATGAGAAGGAAAGGGCTGGTAGTGGACACAACCTGTTATCAGAGGTGGGTGGGCATTGCTTTGTAGGATTTTTAGTTGTTATTCCACTGCCGTGTTATTACATGATGCTGGACAAGCCATTGTGCTTTTGAAATTATTTTTCCATTTCCTCTCTCTCAGATCCATGAATTCATTTCTGGTTATTTTATTTAAGATTCTGGAAATGAGTTATCAGAGCAGTAAGTGAAGTAGCTGAAAAGCTGGACTTACAGTGCTTCATATGCTCCCAACTTAATTACTTTGAGAAATCTGGGGTTTGTTGTCCTGAGATGAGTGTTCAGAGAAGAAGCTCTTGACCTGATACTGCCCTTGTACTTCAGTTGTAGTGGGGACTTTTTAACTTCACAGGTATGCTGTCAAAACACCAATTAAGCTTGAATTACTTTAGTAATATGATGGGGCGTGCCCCTTAGCTCACTGCATGTAATGGTGGTGTAACTGTGTGTAATGGTAGGGTCTGGCTGTGATACAGTGGATAAAGCATGCCATCCTGCTTTGAGTAACACCAGTGAAACAGTGTTAAATAGTTTCTTGTTCACTGAGCTGAAGGACACCCTCTTCTAGCTGAGAAAGGGGGTTTACCTTCAACCAGATAAAGAATTGTGGAGGTTCATATAGAGTACTACCTTATAGGATCAAGGCGCTTACTTCCTTCAGCCAAATCCCTGTGTGTTGGATTGACCTTGCAGAATGCATGGACAGTTCTGTGAGAGGCAATTTCCATGTTCTCACTGTCAAGCTCAGGTAGGAGAAACGGGCTCTGCAGTGTGTGAACTAAGCTGTTGTGTTGTGGGAAGCAGGGTTGTCCTGCAGACCACCTGTGGGGAGTAATGTACCCTCACGCCTCTTAGCCAGCTCTGTGTGTTAGTGTGTAGTTTCCTACCTGAGGTAGGCTCTGAAGGATAAAGAGCAATAAAACTGAGATGTGAAGAGATTAACTAGACCATCTATCTTCTTCCAAATCATCCCGGAAAAATGTGTGCACTTCCACTGGGAAAAATGTGTGCACTTCCACTTAAAACCTTCTGGGAAAGAGATTTTTTAGCCTCCCTTGATAATCTGTACTCACTGCTGATTAAAAACTTTTCCAGGTGTCTGACCTAGCTGCAAGTTAAATCTGTTATTTCTTTTTTCTGTATTTACAATAGAAATGCTGAATAGTTTACTTTCCTTATGCTTGCCTCAAGTTCATGTTGGAAAGCTGTTATGTCTGCTTGAGGTCTAAATTTCATATAATCTTGCAACCTTTCATTCCCAGGTTTCTTGATCAAAAAAGCAATTACAGCTCCAACTGAGAGTATAATTACAGGTTTTTCTACACACAGCACATGTCTGTGCCCAAGATGCCTTTGCATTTTAGGGATGCTGATTATTTAATTAGATGTGCAATTAACACATTGATTGTAATTTTCCAATTTCATAGGATATCAAGTCCTTACATTTTGGATGCTGTTAGGAGGGAGAGACATGTAATTTGAAGGAGGAGGCAGCAGAGGGAGAGTTTTCTCTGCTGTAAATGCTTCCACACTGCCTGTTGACTTAAGGTATTTAAGCTGACTCCAGTCTAAAAACCAGCATAATAGCTGGTAATAGCTGTTTTCAGAATGGGGGTATCCAGCTTGTTAAAAGTTTCAAGTCTGAGCTGCAGAAGGCACCATCATTTTTTCAAGAGTCTGTCTTCTAATTGTACTTCATAGTGAAAAGTGGAGAATGATTATTCAGTTGGAGAATGGCTTCTGTACTTTCAGATGGGCAGCCAAAACCCAGGACAAGAGCTGTGTGGTTATCCTGATATTTCCAGGAGTATGTAAAGAAGGCTTTATGTCTGTCGTTGCTGGGGCAAGGAGACAACATTCTTCCCACAGCCTGTCACCTGAGACAGCTCTGCTTTTAAAGTCTCATCACCCTGATTTTGAAGGCTGCTGTGGGCTGTGATGAGTGGGGTTGGCATTGTGTCGGTGACAGCTTCTGACTGGAGCGTGGTGTCTGGGAGCCAAGGCTTGTTTGTGCCTTCAGTGGTTGGAGCCTACTGAATGAGGAATAAAATAGCCTTTTCTGTGAAGCGTGCAGAGCTGATAGTGTTTGGGTTTTTTTTTGTATTCCAAAATCAAAAGTGCAAACATCCTCATCAAGACAAGAAGGGGATGAGCAGGTTTAGCACTTGAATTTAAAGGCTGCCTCACATCTCTGAGGAAAGGCATTGCCATTGTAACAATGATGCCTGTAAACAAATTAAGTAGAGGATGATAATATGAGGGTTTCTGACTTTATGACCAATACCCTTAAGGACTTTACACCTTAAGACTTCTCATGTGAGGCTAGATCTGTTCAGCCTCTGGAGGAGTTTTTTGAGTGATGTGTCAGCAGCCTCAGAGAGACAGAGATGGGAGAATGCATTGCAGGCAACTCAGAGGGCTCTAATTACACCCTGACTGATAAAGATTGCCCTAAACTGTGAAGGTGTAAAGTTTGTGGCTCTTAAAAAATATCAATGCTGTGTTAATTCCTTTTTTTCAATTAAAAAATCCAACTCTTTGAATCTTATTACATTCTTGGCCTTGAAAATACTCTTCATTCTCAGCTACTTCATTCTCTTCATTCGTTTCTGTTTGTTCATATATGTTGATATCTCAAGGTTCAGCAGATGTCCTTACAATCAGATGATGTTAACATACAGTGTAAACGTCTTCGCTGTAGAGATTATTCAGCCAGTGGTTTGGTCTCAGCCATTCACAACAAATGAGCTGAGGTTGCGTGTCTTGGGAACATAAAGTCCTAATACCTCTGTATTAAAATAAAGTAAAAAATCTGTAGCATTTTTTTCAATGAGCGAGTACCATTCTCATTGTCTTCCTATAAAGAAAATAATTCAGCTTGTATGAGAGGAAAAGATAAACTTTTCAAAGGGTGAGAACTCTGGAAACTTTGGGGTAGATTATCTCCTTCATTTTTTTTAAGTCTTTCAATGTAATTTCATTATCAGTTTCCATGGTGCTCCAGGTGCTGTGGGAAGTACCTGTGCTTTTCTTCCCTTCCAAGTTTGTATGTTGCCCTTGCCTTAGCCTTTCCTAAAGGGGAAAGAAAGCCATTAGTGCTTTGAATGGCACTTTATTAAATTTGTTCTTTCATCTGACACCAATATCTTAAGTATATGCTTCATTAATGTATTCTGGAGCTACTGTGATGACAGCAGCATCATTGACAGGGCAGTTTGAAATGCCTGGGAATATACAGTCTCATCACTTCCAGGCTATGTCTCAGCGGCACTGCTTGGGTTGTGTGATGCACAGCTCCTCAGAGCTGGTATTCATTGAGGACAGCTGCCAAACAGCAGGAGGTCACTGCTTTTTCATTAACACTTGTCTTTAGACTGCTGGTTGATTTAATCTTCTTGTGCCTTTGAAGAAGATAATAAATAGCATGTTTTCACTGCTGAATAAATTGATAAACTTTACTCTGTGCATTTGAGCTTGTGAGGTCCAGTGTAGCACTGATCTCAGGCTGCCTTACCGAGAACTCTGTCTTCAGGGAGATGCAGCAGGCAGTGTCACCTGGGACAGATGGTTCTTATATTTTTCCCAGTGAATAAAAAATGAGTTTTAGAAAGCTCTTGGTTCAGAGATGTCCAAGGCCATTTGTGAGATGAATTAAACCTGAGAGTGAGTTGGGCATTTTTCCCTGCAGTTCTAGACAAGACAGAAGAGTCAGTGGAGAAAGGCTTGACTTCCCCCACTTTGTTTCTTTGTTTCATCTCTCTGTGTAACATTTTTATCCTCTAATTTCCATAGCCACTCATTTTTCTACTTGCCCCAGACCAAGTAGAAGTGTTCTTGCTTGTCTTCCTGCAGGGAGAAGGAATGTAAGTGTATAAGAGGGAGGAGCTGAACCTGTGCTCGAAGAGTGCTCATTTTCCTTTGGTTAATCCACTCGTGCTCATGAAGGAATTGCTTACATTTTACAATTTTATCAGTAATTCAGTACTTTATAGGAAGTTGAAATGAAATAGATAATGAGGATTAAAAAAGAAGAAAGGGTAACGTATACCTCGCAGACATCAAAGCATTTGGCCTATATAGCTAAGCCAGGCTTTATCAGTTTTAATAATTCCCTGCTGGCTCAACCTAAAATTAAAATCTGTTGGTGAATTTAAAAATTGCAGTAAGAAGTATTTAAATTTTTAAGTGGAAGTTTATTTCTCTAGTAGAAAGCAAATAACTCAGTGCTCTGAGCCTTAAGGTAAAGCACACACTTTCTCATATACTTTTTCTATGTGCAAGTCATGCCTATTTTACTCATGAAATTATCTTAATTATTTCAGAAAAAAAAATCTCTGACAAACAGAGTCTGTCTCAATATCCTGTGCATTAGGTAAGGGATTAATTATTCGAAAGGTGTCATCTTCCTTTTTTCTGAGGGCACCTGTTTTTTTATCTCTTTTAGCCACATTGTGAGCTGTGGTAAGGCCAGTGACATTTCCCAGCACTTCATTGCTCATGACCTCCTTTAGTAATGTCCCCTTTTTGTGTATATTGAGACTTGCTCACTTTTCCATGTGTTTTTCTCTCCTGTTCCTGTAAAACAGCCATGGGAATATTGGCATTTTATGCGGCAGTGTTTGGAAATTTTCACGGGCTCTTTGTGTCTCAGGAATTGTGGCTGGAGCATTGTGTGTGACTCTGGTACATTTTTGACTTTGGTGTGTTACTGTCTGGTACTGATCGCTGCAGGGTTATGGGCATAGACCAAGGAAGAAAAGATGGGAGGGACCGAGGCAGTGATGGCAAGATGACTTGGCTCCACTTGTACGAGGATCCTTGGAAAGAAAAAACCTGTGAGGCTGTCTAGTGGATACTTCAGGTGTTGTAGAGTGATAATATTTTTTATTTAAAGTGTTTGGTGGATACCTACTATTTTATTTTTAAAGTATTGCTATGTAAGAGACCTCTTTTCAAGATCTTTCTCATCTTACTCATAGGCAGAGCTTTGAAGATTCTAAGTGCTGTTCAAATCCTGGATTGCATTTTATTTTCTCAGCTGGGCAGAATTCATCCTTATGTGGATGAATTTGATGCAGATCTTCAACTCTGAGCTCAAGGGCTATAATTGCTGTGTTTAGTAGAATCATTCCTATTGCAGTCGGACTCAGTGCTCTCAGTTGGGCAGGAACCCTGCTTTCCTGGCAGAATGCAAACATATAATGAGATGCTCAGGGTCAGACTCTTAAAATCCTTTAAAGCTAAATCACTTTTCAAAATCTGACCTATACTCCCTGCCCTGCAGCAAGGGAAAGAGCAAAAATGAGAGGGTGTTCTGGGAGATGGACGATATGAGTGACCACGAGGAACATAAGCCTTTCAGAGGATCTGAAAGGAGGCTGGTGGCATGATTTCTGTGGCTGGCTGAAAGGGGCAGTGCTGTGGCTGCACATGGAAAGAACAGGGATACAGTTCACCAGTGTTGCTGCTGAGACAAAGTATTATGAACTGTGGCATTAGTCTATATGTGAAACTTGTTACCCCAAACAAACAAATGAGCTGGGACATCAGCGTGGCTGTTACCAGCTGGCACTACTACATCAGGGTGCTGGGATGGAGCTGTGGGAGCAGAGGGTGAAGGGGCCAAGACAATATCCACTGCATTGGATATTTTCCTGGACTGGATAGTGCCCCTGCCCCTGGTGAGGGCAGGATGGGGAACACAGGGATTCTTGTGGAAGAAGTGGTGAATAATAGTTGACATTGGTGTAGGTGAGATATTGAAAGGGAAGTATCGTTCACAGCAAGGCTGGCTCACGAGGAGGTAGGAGGTATTTGAGCAGATGGGAGGATAGTGGCATTTCCACAGCTAAGTCATATAGGCCTCTTCAAAATCCCACCCCACACTGTGAAAAGACACTGTTCTGAAAGATGCAGTGAGTTGTTCTTGAGCAACACCAGCACTCACAGAGTGCCTTTGATGCTAGAGGCAGAGAAACAGTATTTGGGAAGGAGGTGGGTGTTTGTGATGGGTGCAAGAAGAGGGGGGAGAGGATAAAGGGAGCATTTGTGGGAAGGGGGATGTGAACTTGGATCAAGTGGCCAGCAAGGTTTTCTCAGTGGCAGTTTGTTGGATGCCTCTGAAGCAGGTTGTGGGGCAGATAAATGGTGCCTTTAATTCAGGCACTTCTTGCAGGATGAGTGCCTGCTGCTGCTCACTCCCAGGAGAGAAGTGTCAGTACAACGTGAGTGGATCTGATTCTGTGCACAACACTTCTGCAGTCATTCTTTTATGTAACAATGTGACTTTTATTTTTGGGAAATGAGAGATCAACGGGTGTTCAATCCCCCACACTTGTAGCAGAGCTGGTACTAGTCTTCCTTGGAAACTGGATTCATTTCAGCAAGGGCATAGCTGAATCTTGTGGGTTAGTCAGGGGGTGAACAGGAGAGATAAAAATAAACCTCCATCTCAGAGCTGGGCAAAAAATCTTCCTGGAGCTGGTTAATTATGTTGAGTCCTGGGCTTTTTCCCCCAGCCCCCCTTCTCCACAGTCCCGCTGGATGCCAGAGCGCTTTTCCAGCAGAGATCCGCTCGCTGCGCTGCGCTGCCTGCTCTCGTAATGCCAAAGGAGTGCGTTTTGTCTTTAGTCAGATTGGCTCCATCAGTTCGTATTTCCTTCTGAATGGATAATAAAGTGGAGAATCATTTTGAGGCGAGGAGTGAAGCGGGGAGGCTGCGTGTGTGAGGAGCTAGGCAGTAGGCAGCTGACGAGGAGGAGTAAAGTAGCTGCACAGCTTTCTCTCTGCCTCTGAAGTACAATATTTTCTGTTGAGTCACATCTGAAGAGAAGGATGAAGTTTTAACTGTACTTGGTACAGCCTGAGAAGGGGAAAAGATGCACTGTGGTGGGGAACTAAAGGATTTCTGTTGAGGGATGCTCCTGGAAACCAAAAGGATTTCTGCATTTTTAGCTTTTGCAGTCATTAGCTTCTGCTGGTTTTTGCTTTTTGGATTTTTTAGTAGCTGTTTGCATTTTTTATTCCCTTCAACATGCCTTCAACTTCACGTGATTTCTCATCCTAGTGCTGCTGTGGAACAGGAAACTCTCGGTGCCTTTAATGTTGCTTTCCCTGATACCTCAGATGGGACACCAACAATATGTTGATAATCTCCATAGTGAAAGTTCATTATCCGGTGAACCTTTAACAACATTAGGAATCCTTCAGGACTTGTATTTTCTATGAGAGCAAGCTGTTGTATTCTGTAGTTTTCTATTAATTCTATAAATTTCCTTTACATTTTAATCTTTTGTTTTATTTTGAAGCAGCAAGGTAAGTGAAAGATTGGAACAAATGAAGTGCCTGGGTATAAACTGCAAGTAGGCAGCAACCAAGGAGAATTGCTCTTTATTTTTAGAGTGAGCTCTCTGTGTGTATGTGTGTGTGTTTACTTTAGCAATACAATAGCTCCATTGGAGGCTGACAAATGTGCTTTGTAAAACAATTTACACTTAGTTTGTTCATTTGTATGCTCTATTTCTTAGTTTTTGATTTCACCCATTAGACACTAATTGTAGATTTCTTATGACTGGTATAATTGAGGTTGTGTCTGTTTACTTCTCATACTTCTCTGTAAGGAGGGTTTGTATCTCAGCTGGAATTTGACATTGAAATCACTATGGGAAGAAGAGTTAAAGGGAAAGGAGCGTAGGGATAATTTAAATTTGATCATTTGAGAAACAAATAACTTGAAGTAATAAATTACTAGTTTGATTCTTACTTAAATGTCATTTAGAAAAGGTTTGTTGTTTTTTTTTTTTACACAGAGTATTTGTCATTGGCCTGATTTCTTGTGCTGAGAAGCTTGTGAGTTGATGAGATGGAATGACTGGCATGCAGGAGTGATGAGGATGCTGTACAAGCTCGTGAATCAGAGCAGATGGTGTGACTGTTTTCAGATATCTTTTCAGTTTTCATTCCATTTATATGGGCAGGTTTCTTTTGCTAATGGAGCGAGACTTTTGGGGATAAACCTAAAGACTTGATACAGAGTGCTAAGGTCCTCAGTCCTTGAGATGAAAAGGAGAGAGTTTATAGAAGTAAAGCTGCAGTTTTAGCCCAGGAGGATTTTAGTTGCCATGTGCTGCGTTTTAATATCATGAGCTGTAAAACCCTAATTATTCCATTTGCTGCATATGGTACCTTCATCCAGCCTGGCTGAACACTGCCAAGTGTCTGTCCTAAGGGAGTGCAGAACAGGTTAGAATCAGTGAGTAAGATTGTGTAGAACCAGACTGTACCAGGGCTGTGCTCTCGCTGCCTGACAACAGAAGTAGGGTCTCCTAATTCATTACCCTGTACTGGTGAGTGCTGCCTGTGCCTCCCCCTGCCTGAATGTCCCTGTGAGCTGAGGCACTGTCGCCTGAAAAATCAGCTCCAAACATCATCAGTGAGTCATCATAGTTTTGAGAAAATCCTTACTGCTAAGTGGTTCATGGTGGTTCTTGTCAGAAATGCAGGACTTGGAGAATTCACGTTGTTGGTCCAGCAGTAGTTCAGCATTGGGCTGTAAGTTGGATTGCAAGTAGAGGAGAGGCACAGCACGTTCTGTTTCTGTTAGTCTAGGCAGAGCTCTTAGCATCATTCAGCATTTTGGTAACAAATGCATGCAAACCTTATTTAAGCCAGAGGTACTGTGTTTGTACTGCTAGTGTTGTCTGTTTTCTTTCTGGTAGCTGAATAATCAGAAACCTTTCCCCAAAGTCTGGCACACATTTCTAGAGTTTTCATCCCATGGCCAGCCAACTTGTCAGCATGCCCTGATCATTTTGTTTCAGTTCTTGGAGCTTTTTCCTTTAAACAAGAAGCTGCTCTTTGATCCTGCCCCATGTGTTCAATATAATGCTTTGTTCTTGGGATCCTGATTTGGGATAAATCTGTTTTAAGGAACAATTAATGCTTTAGATTGTCATGGGCAAGCCATCTACTGGTGATTGATTCACCTCTGTACAAAACCCCCATGCTTTGGAACTACTCAGTTCAGGATACTGTTGAATTTAACTATTTCCCCATTTGCTCTTAAACTACTGATAGGTGCTGCTCAGGTTTTGTATTTTCTGGAAAGAAGTGAAATA
Source organism: Pyrgilauda ruficollis (assembly GCF_017590135.1). Classification (NCBI taxonomy): domain Eukaryota; kingdom Metazoa; phylum Chordata; class Aves; order Passeriformes; family Passeridae; genus Pyrgilauda; species Pyrgilauda ruficollis. The sequence goes on along the minus strand of NW_024521429.1, from coordinate 284,437 downwards.
ACTTTTACATAAGATAGATAGAAGCAGCTGTAATGTCTGTTTTCAGTAGTCAGTTATCCCTTGTGCCTTTTCCTCAGCACAGGGTTGTCTCAGAACGAGGTGGGTGCCTCTGAGTTAGCTTGCTGCTCACCACGCATGAGCCTTTGCGCTGCCATGGTCGGCAGCTTGCAGCCTGTGCCTCCCTTTGTGCTTGGGGACAACCCCTATTCCTGTCTCCGGATGCCACCTTTTCCTGGCTGCCAGGTGGTGACAGACCTCATTTGTTACTGCAGGCGATGCATCGCTGTGCCAGGCGCTGCTGCCTCCAGCCTGCAGGAAAAGCTGGGATAGCAGGATGCAGGGGGAATGAGCACATTGAAGCACTGAGGAACGGAAGGGCTGCCTGGTGCTGAGGTGCCCTCCAGGGATTCCCAAAGCAGCTGGACTTAAAGTCTGGATGTCTCAGTCCCACTCCATCTGTGCTCACAGAAGGGATGCTGTCTGGATGGACAGACATTAAGTCCCCATTTTACAGAAAGCTGAGACACACTTAACTTCTGAGGTGTCCTCTAAATTTGTAAGAGGGTATTAAGGAGTTAAGGCAGGAAGTGCTATCTCCTCAAACTACTACACAGTGATACTCTTCCATTGCACTGCTTTAATTTTATGCTGTTTTGCAACAGAAGTTTTTACATTGGTGAATGCCATGAACCCGCAACACTTCTGTGGGTATTCTACCCTCATAGTTTGTGATTTTTACTGTTCCTTTACTTAGTAGCTACCCTGATAACTTGCTGGTATGGCAAAGTATTATTCAGATATGGTTTTTTTTTTTTCCCTTGGTCAGCAGGCCTTGTGTAAAAGGTGAGAAATAACTGTGATGTGGGAGGTGCAGAACTGTGTTATATGCAGTGTCCCCTGGATCAATTTTCTGCCCTGAGAATGACTGATTGACCTCACCTGACCTTTTGTCATTTCTGTCAAACTGCTCCAGAAAGGTTTTAAGTGTGGGGGTATTTTCTGAAATGTGTCAGGTGTGAGGGCTGGCTGTCATTGCATTGAAGTGTTTTGTCATAGTTTTTGCTTAGCTGCATTGAAATAAATGCTGTAGGTACAGATACAGCCTATAAAATATATTGGAAGTGTTTAAAAACTTAAGAAAGTTCTCCAGATAGGGCTGGGATGTGGTTTTGCAGCTAGTGCGGTAATTCCTGAACAGGAAATGTTGAGGCTGGGAAGCAGAGGGACTGTGAAAGGGTTACCAAGGGACTAAGTAATAGTTCTTCTCCTCACATTGTTTTGTGTAAAATTATCATCATCCTTTTGTAACTGCTGTGTTTTCAATGGCATGAATGTATTTCCTCTTCCGTCCACTGTGGAGTTCCATGTGTCTCTTCTGCATGTTACTTTCAGCCTGAATGTCCTGAGGTGAACGTATTTCTCAACAATATGTTTTGTTCTCCAGCTCTGCTGCTTTTTGCCCAGGTTTGCTCAGCTTGTTGTTCTGATTATCCATGCTAGGACTCAAAAGTTAGAATTTTTGTTAATTATCAGAAGAAGGTTTCAAGAAAGACACATTCTCTACAGCAAAGCAATAATTCCATGTTCAGGTATGATCCAACCCAAAATTAAATCTAATTATATTAATTAGAAAATTGCAGGCTCATCTCCAGAAGTCAAACAGCAAAACTGATGATACCCCTTCATATCTCTGTCAAGCCTTGTTAGGATTCTTTTGGCAATTATTGTGTTTAAAAATGCTGTAATATTCTCAGGAAGAGTCAATGTTTCAGCATGCTGAGTGCTGGGGCGATGTTGCTATGGCAGCCTTAGCCATGATTTCTTTCTCTTCTAAATGCCAAAATTTTTTTCCCCACAATGTCCTGCATTTTAGATATTGGTATTCTTCATGTTTAAATGGCACTTTATAAAGTAGCAAGACCGTTTATGAGGCATTTTATTTATTATTGCTTTTCCTACTGTAATTGCTAGTAAAGGTAATGCAATACCACTTTGTGTGGATGATACTGCAAATATAATCTAATCAAAAACATTTCACTCAGTAGCGTGAGTCAATAGCCAGAAAGACTGCTGTGAAATGTTTTTCTGATCATAGTTAATTGTTTTTATAACCCTTCGCTGTGTTCCTTGAACACCACATCTACCCTGAGGTACCAGCACCTTATAACGTGATGCTGTGGTCTAAAGGTATTTCAGTATTAACCTTAGTGTGATGAAAACCAGATAGCCATTAACAAGGGGTGTCAGACATTGGGATGAGCTGCCCATGGGAGTGGTGGAGTCACTATCCCTGGAGATATTTCAAAGACATATAGATGTGGCACTCAGGTATATGGTTTAGTGGTGGCCCTGGCAATGCTGAGTAAATTGTTGGATTTTATGACCTTAAAGATCTTTTCCAACCTAAACAAATCTGTGATTCTGTAAGATAAACATATCTCACTTTAGCAGAGTTTTTGTGCTCTCACCCCATTTTCTTCCACCAGAGTGCTTTCAGCCTGTTCCAGTGTGGAGCAGTGCTGAAGACACAGAATGCAGCCTTTGTTTTGAACCGTGCTGGTCCAGTGTCTCACAGAACTGAAGATGCTGCTCAGAGGGGGTTGCAGTCACCTCCCCTCGCCCTTGTGAGAGCATGGCTCTCTGTTTTATGCTGTAAGCATAAAACATGGCTGATCCCCAGCTGATCAGCAGAGATAACATAATTGGATTTTATTCCTTCATGGGATTTCTCATGTTCTTTTTTTTCTCATTCATGGATGCTGGCATGACATGCTTGTACTCCTGTTGTCATGGCAAATCGGTATGTCAGGAGGAAAAGTATCTGTTTTTCATGTCTTACAAGGCTATTTCAGAAGTGTGTCCAGTGACAAGGTAATAAGATGTGCAGTGTTTGTGGTAGCTTACCTGTTTCCCCTCTCTAAAATCCTGATATGTCAGCTTTGTCTTCATGGGAATAGCAAAAATAACCCAAACATTGCCAGGTAAAGCAACAATGTATTCCTTATGTTGAGCTTGAGGCTGGCTCTGTTTTGGGAAGTTGGGGAAGATAGAAGTGGTAGTGCCTGTGCATGCTGCTCTCTAGCACGTACAGAGACAGCTGAACTGAGCATGGAATTCTCCTGGAAGGAAATGTCTGCTAACAAGGCAGGCAGAACAAACCGTGTGTAGTCAGTGAAGGCTTGCAACATCTGGCAGAACACCAGGATCCAAATATTATTTCCTAAAATACTTGATTTCTTGTTATATGTTAATGTGACTCCTGGAGTGATCGTGGAAGAGAAAAAGACTTCAGCAGGGATTTGCATCTAGATTAGATTTTGGGTTTTTTTCCTGGGTGAACCTGCATTAACTTTTATTGTCACTTCACATGTCTGTGCTACAAAAGAGCATGGCTCTAACACAAACAACACAGAGAAATGAGGGATCTTTATAGGAAACAAGTTGCAGAGCAGTTAGTCTGGAACGTGGAAGGGGACAGGAGCACGCACACAGCCCTGGGTGGAGAGGACGTGGCAGGAGGTGCAGAGACACTTTGGGACCAGCCCACAGAATGAGTGAATGCTTAGAGCTTCAGGTCTGAGCGTGGGCTTGGGGTGGGGAATGGAGGGCGGAAGCATGCGGGAGAGGGACAAAGAGGGCAATTCTTTTACTTGATTCTTGGCATTCCACTCAGTGGGCAGTGATTTGATCTTTGGTGGTAAACAGTGATTTCCGTTTGTTTCCACCCACTGTAGAGAGAGGTAGAAAGGCTTCCCTCTGAGCCAGAGCTGCTGTCCACGTGTTCTGCTCTGGCCTTGTTCCCAGCTTAGGAGGAAGCAGTTTCTGTCCTTCTTGGGGAAAGATGGAAATGTACTGCTGGTATTTGTTGAAATCAAAGATGTGCTTTTGAAAATCTCCAGTGAAGTAGATACTCCTGTGTGTGTATGTGTGTATAAACTCACACACACATACACACACACACCTATTATATGCATATACCTATGCCACAAATACTGTATGTAAATAAAAATGACAGCATTGTACTGTTTGCCCTGAGCTCCCAGATTTGGAATGACTGCAATCTTGCAAGTAAGTGTTCAGCAGGAAAAAGTGATTTCTGTAAAAAACTGCTGCTCTTGAGTGTTGTAGCAGACAAAGGAAGTGAGAGTGAGCTCTGTCTTGAATTGATTTTTTTTTTTAACTCAAGTTATCATTATGCCCCTCTGGTGCCTTGAAAGCTGTCTGCAGAAGGAAACATGATGAAGACTGAGCTTTCTGAGGGGAAACCTTGCACAAGCATATGTAAGCTTTTCTCCTAGCACTTGGAGTTCAATATGCTGGATAATATTTGAAATTAGCATTTATGTGTGCTACCCTCAAGCAACACGTGTAGGGAGCCACAGCTGTGGAGCTCTTTTTCTTGGCTGCCATTGAATCCATTTGCTTGCTTTCCAAGCAATTCTTGGAGATTCTCCAAGCTATTCTTCTCTCTTCACTTCTTGTGACTGGTACAGAAGTGATTTTTTTTTATGTTAAATATCAGTTACCCACTCAAGTGAAAGTGGCTAAACTGTGTAAGTGGTGGAAGAAGAGAGTCTGAGAAAATGTTTCTTGTCAGCTCTGTTTTATAAGGAAATAGTTAGATTTAAAAAAAAAAAAAAAAAAAAAAAAAAAAAAAAAAAAAAAAAAAAAAAAAAAAACCCACCCAAAAAAAGCCCCACCAAAAAATCCCAACTAATTTTTCTGGGCCAATGGCCTGAAAAATTCTAGAAAATTAAAACCTACTTTCTTTAAAGAAGCTGATAATCAATCTTACAGAGAATTTGTTTAGCCTACAAAAGGGCAAGTATTGCCTTTGGTATAGAAGTTAGCTGAGATGCTTGATGGGAAAGCTTAAACCTGAAGCACAGATGCAACCTCTTTTATAGCATATTAATTAAGCTTTTATTCTAGGGATTGGTATTTGCAATGCTGCTTCCTCCAGATCAAAAAACACTCTCTCCCTTCCTGCCCACAAAGTGAAACAATAAAAATGAAAGAAAGTTACCATAGGTCTTAAATAAAACAAGAATATAAGAAAGAATATGTGCTTCAGGCAGCAAGTCCAAACTGAATCATCAAATACAGTTTTGTTCTCCAGTCACCTTGCCTCCAGGAGGATCCTGTGTGGGTCTCTTGTGTTCCTTACTCTCTGGAGGAAAAAACTGGTTGTATGTTGCTTAGTAAGTATGGCAGTAAAAGCACATGGAAGTTCAAAGTCGTTAACATTGTGGGGTTTTCTGTTTTTATTTTGCTCATTAGAAAGGGGATTTAAATTGGGGAAAATAATCAACTGCAAAATCTCTAGAGCTGGAGTAGAAGTGACATGCAGAAGCTTCATGCTGTCAGCTCAGCCTGTTTGTGCATATGCTGAGTGTAGCATATTTAAATGCAGGTTAGTTTGGGAGCTTGCAAGCTTTGAGGTTTTTTTTGTTTGGTTCATTTTCTGGATTTTATTTTTTTTTAACTGCTTCGTAGCAAAATATTAAGATGAAAATACTAAAATAGAGAAAGGTTTTACTCCTGAAATCTGTCATGCAGTCTTCTTGCCACTTTACATCACTTTGTGCAATTCCTGTGGGCTAGCTGGTACTGCGCCAAGTTAAATCTGATTTCTGCTTTGGTTTGAAGAAAGGATGAAGATTGTGAACTTGAAAGGAGAGGAAATGTGCAAGGATAGAATTTATAATGTCAGAGCTCCTCATTTGGGGGGTAATTAAATCACACAATGCGCAATTGCCAGGAGCTCAAGCTTGAGATTAATTTGCAAACCTGGTAGAAAAACGACCACAGAATTGCTTTTTGAATTTGTCCTCTTTTTTTTTTTTTTCACTCTCTTGAATAGAAGAGGGAGTGAGGAACACAACAAGAACCTGATCTGGGGAGGTGGCCAAAACCAAGACAATGTCTGTACACTTTAAATAGCACATCCTCTTTCTGTCTGATTTTATGTGTTTGCTGGTTTTAGATTTTGGGGTTTTTTTTATTCTTCTGCTTAAGTTACCTCGGATATTTCTGTCTGAACCAAACTGTAATATTTTTTTCCCCTCTTTCGGTAGCTGCCTCATGACAGAATAAAAACTGGATGCAAGTTGTGCATTGAGAAGTGATTGATGTATGCTTGTGCAACTTGTAGCACTATGAGAAACACAGGTGCAGCTGATGATGTTTGCTAGAAGTAGATTGAAAAAACAAGAAAATGAATTTTCACCTCTGCACAGAAAACCTGTTGTAAAACTGCAGGGCAGGAAGCAATTCCGGAAGCAAAAACTCCATTTGTTTCTGCGGGACAAAATGAAGAGGCTTCTCCAAGGCCAGGTAGATGATAATTCAAACCATGCACATCGCTGCCAGCTCTCCCCAGTGGAGATTGAATCAGACATGTTTGTTTGTGGAATCAACAGGAGCTCTCCAAGCACTGAATTTTCCATGGCTGGAGGGGACTTTCATCAGGATGGGGGACATGATTCCAAAGGAATGAGTGAAGTGTGTGTTGGTGAGGTGGAACTGAACTGGGGTGGCTACGTAAAAATACCATGTTCAGTTCAGCAGAACAAGAAGGACTTGCAGGGAAGTTCTGATGGTATCACGCAGACCTCTTCTGAAATAAAGGGCAGAGGGTCTGAGGGGCAGGACCTTTCTTCCCTGAGCATTACCATGAGCTGGAGGGATGCAGCTGAAAGGCAAGGGTGCTTTCCCAAGGAAAAGACCGTTGCATATAAGAGTCGAAGAAGGCAGTCAAGAGACCGCTCAGCTGATGTGGTTGATTATATTGTTAAAGAGCTGCAGGGAATAAGTCGAATCCAGACAGAGATTGCAGAGCTCCGTCAGCACCTCACCTTGATAAAAGGCTCTGTGGATGAAGTCTCCAGCTGCGTGGACACTGTCTTGAGCGAGATAGAAGGCCTGCAAGGCAGTTCCGGTGGCAAAACCCAGGGTACACGAGAGCCAAGAAGGGAGGTACAAAAGGAAGAACCAGTGTTATATTTTTATGGCATCCCAGAGAAAGATGGTGAAAACACAGTAGAGCTTATCTGCAGCTTTTTGTCTGAGTATCACTGTTTCAATGGTATTCAGTGCAGTAAGTATATAAAAGATGCTTATAGGTCAGATATTGGTACAGGCAAGCCATTAATGCCAAGACCAGCAGTTGTGAAACTTGTGAGTTGTGAACAGAGAGACTTTATTTTACAGAAGTCAATCCTTCTGCAGAGCTCAGGGGTCTGGGTTGCTACCAGTGAGGAGCAAAAGAGGCAGAATGGCCAGAGAGGCCAGAAAACAGATTCAGTCTCTTCCCAATCTGGCTTTAAGAAAAACAACCAGAATTCGGTGAATCTTGATGGAGCTCAGAGAACTGATGCAGCTGGGCACCTTCAGACGGACTCATGCCAGGTTAAGTATAAAAGCACAAGTAGGAAAGCAGAGTGTGCAGGGGAGAGACTTGATTCTGTGCAGAAGTCAGCCTTGACCAAGGAAGACACCTTGATACTTGAAGCTGGAAAGGAAGCACAAACAATAAGCTGCAGTGAGCAGCCTTCAGATGACAGGGACATGTGCGAGGCCCTTGCTGAACCTCCACAGGTGACCAATTCACCTAAATCAGGTGATGGAAATCACTGCTGCTCATCTGACTCTTCAGGCCATGCAAGCCAGATGTGTGCTTCAAGTAATGGTAGTGAGCAGAGGCTTGACACTAAAAGCATCACTGAGAATTCTTCTTCTCTTCTAGAAAAAGATGAGGGGATAACCACAGAAGAAATTGAAACAGACTATGATAACTCTTGCAAATTTACCAGTGCAGAGAAAGGTGATGTTCAAAGAGAAGATGTTTCTAGTGGGGTGACAACCATTAGCTATGATCATACAACAGATGAAATGGCTGACAGTAGTGACAGCTTGAAAGATATGATCCAAATGGACCTGAATGATCAAGATCCAACTGATCAGGTCTTTAGGGATGTCCTGGAAAATTCCCAGTATTTCCTTGACCACTCCCGGGACAACATTGATCTTGTAGACATGAAGTTTTACACTAATAAGCTTGGGAAAGCTATTCACCACTTCAGGTCTGCTCTGCAAGTGGTGTTCCATAAACTGGAGACAAGTGATTCTGAAATCCTTTTGGAAAATGATAGTGGCTTACAGATGGATGATGACAACACGCTTATGCTGACCAGTTCAGGTATGGGTGGCAGCTCTGACTACTTTGCAGAAACCCCTCCTAGTCAGTCCTCTGAGAGCCAGGCAAACACAAATATCAACAGTGAAGCCTCTGCTCAGATGCAATTTGCTCCTTCCAGTCTTTCCTCTCTTTCGCATGAACCTCCCGTTTCCAGTGTGCTGCCATCATCTGCCTGTGAAATCCCTGCTAGGCAGCAGTTACCTCCTGAGGAGCTTGGAGAAGATGGGAACTGTCTACCTGAGCCAGGAAAGGAGTGCAGGCCCATGAGCCTTGACAAGGTGTGCGCAGAGACCATCTACCTGAACAAATGCATCAACAATTTCAAAAATGTGCTGAGGGAAAAGAGACAAATGCGTAGGAGACTCTTAAAAGAATTAGCACAGGAGGGAAACTGGATTTCTGCTGAGGAGACAAATTCAGGTAAAACAAAAAAAATGTTTTTAAGGAGATGTCAAAATCTGGTATTTGTGCAGCCAGCGGCCAACGCTTCATTCTGTGGGTGAACTGTGAACATTTTGTGAGTTTATTAAAAGTTGTGAGGAAATAGTTACAAAGACAAGTACATGTGCTGTACAACAGTACTGACAAAACCCCCTAAAATTTACTGTGTAACATGCTGAAATGCCGGTTAGCAAGCTTCAGATTTTTTTTTTCTTTTTTTTTTTTCTTTGAGAGAGGGAGATTTGCAGTGCTTCTTCCAAATAGCAGGTGTTAAGGTTTTTTGTCATAATTCGTGACTTGGTTTCTTGTTAAATATAATAGCTAAGACATGTGATAACAAAGTGTGCATTTGAGCTATAAGTAGCCAGATTGCAGTTTTGAGAGTTGAGTGGATCTAGACTTCAAGTGACTCTATCACAAAGTGGGAGTTCTCAGTGTTTAATCACTCCTAGATGTTATCCTCGTAGAGACCTTTAAAATAATTAATAATAATAATAATAATTTATTAATAGTAAAAAAATTGGAACATTTATGCTTGTATTTTGGTATTGTTTCCGTAACTTGTCTATGAGATGGAAAATTTTTTGTTTCTGGGGATCTATATCCCTTATTTCCTGCGCAGATTTTGAAATGTGTGACCAAAGCAGATGTGAGCTGATACAGTGGTGGAGCAGTGTTGCTAAACCATTTCCTGAGTCTGTGGGAGATAGAGCTGACTGGCATCTTTTGATGGGACATGTTTTGACAGTCTTGATTTGGTAAAACAGAACTTAAAGTTGAAGTGTAGGTCCATCTTCCCCCTTCCTCTCCAGGCAGTGAGAAGGCTTCCTCAGTGTCATCCCTATGAGTCACTACACAGTTAAGGAAAGAGGCTTTGTTTCAAGAGTGGAAGTTATTTTAGCTACATCTTGAAATCTTCAAGTACTTATTGTGAACTTCCTTGTATCAAATACTGTGTTCACTCTTCTTGTAATCATGGAAGCTAGTCAGAATGATCAGAGGCCTCCTCTCCCTGCTGAAGGAGTCATCTAATGCCAAGGGCTTTTCCACTGACTCTGCTTTCACTGTGAAGAAACAATCTGTCAACCCATACTTGATTTCTGTACCAGTCATCTTCTGAGTTATGCAGATCATAAAGCTGGTAATCAGCTCTCTGCTTTCTTATTTTATACAAGGTCTTTAGTATAGAGTTGGCTCAAACAGTTAGTTTTTAATGAGGGAAACGATGGGATTAGTTAGTGGGCTTGGCACAGATACTTTTTTTTTTTTCTTTGGGTAGTGTTTGTGTGGTGCTCAAGTCCTGGACATATGTCCTAATTTTAGAACCTGAGGGAACAGGCAGTGGTTTGGATTAGCATGTGCCACAGTACAGCAGAAGTACTGAAATAGCCTATTTCTGAATGTGAGAGGAGGCTGCTCATCTCAGCAGAGTTTGAGCAGCACAGGCATGTTCACAAGGCAAGAAGTAGCCAAAACAATTGAGAAGGAGGAACAGAGCTGCGCTTTTTACCTTAAATCTGGCTCCAGGGTGAATTGGGATTTTTTGTCCTCTCTGGTTCTTTTGAACATTATCCAGTGTTGTGACAAAAAATTGGTGGCACTTGTGTGCCACTCCCATAAAGATAGATCTATAGCGGATTTGGCAATTGAAGCTATAAAAACAAGAGTGTGATGAAGTCACAATGTAGGAAGTGTGCTCTGAGAGACAGAAGGAGTCAAAGATAGTGGAAAAAAGTGGATGAAGGATAAGAAAAGCAAGACCTTTGGGAGAAAACCCTGGAGATGCCAGGAATCAAAGCAGCCCAGACGCTGACAGCCAGACCAGGAAGGAGTTGGAACTAGATGATCTTTAAGGTCTCTTCCAACACAAAACATTCTATGATTCTGTGGCTCTCTGAAACAGTGTTGTTTTGGCATGCATTTTTTGAGAAAGAGAAAATGCAGTTTTATGTCCTGTTTCAATGTCCTCAAGTTTGAGCCAAGCTTTTATTTTCTTCCTTTGGAAAAAACATCATACCTGGAATGCGATGAAATGTTGTTGGTTTGCTTTTTTCCCAGCTGTAGATGAGTGTTTGTGTCTTACTTTAAAAATGTCATTTGTTGTTAATAGCCTTTTCAGTTTCCGGATAAGGTCCACTGAAAACCCAGTTCTGCAGCTGTTTTTTGGTTTTGAACCTAAACCTCACATTTGCTCAAAAGTTCAGTTCAAGGTATTTTCTTAAATGTGTTTGGCAGCAGCCTCCAGCAAAGGAATGGAAGATAAGTTTGAAGGTGTTGGTAAATATGCATGTTTTGGTGAATCAGAGATGATGCACTGGCATAAAGGTTTAAATTATTTATAGTTGAACACACATGCAAATTACTGAAAGAACTTGGAACTTGGAGATGCATATAAATAATTGGAGATGCATATAAATAATTGTTGTGTTTAATGGGAAGTCAAAAGAAGAAAAAATAAAATATCCTCTGAAAATCTGAGGAAGCTTTTAAAGCTTGAATTTAAAAAAAAAAAAAAAGTGTAGGTGATATAAAGCCCTGAAATGCTAGAGATTTTATGGTATTTAAGGTGACTGCTCAGAAGTGAAATTGTGAAAGAATTTTGTGATCAGGGTTTAGCCAAGTTAGTCACCATTGATAAAGCTGTGAGTGCACGTGCCATAGTGAGACACAAGATCTTAAATCTGTGTCTGCAGTTACTCAGAGCTTTGCCAGATTTTACATTTAGCCTGAAACTGTCCCTAACTGCCTTAAACTGATGGGCCTCAGAAATCAAAGATGATTATGGATTTTAAGTCCAAATGTTTTTTTGTGTTTTTTTTTTAAATTATCCAAAAATCAGTCTAATGCGAGGTTCATTGCTTTGTGTTTGTATAAAAATAAGTTTGACCTATATTTGAGAAGCTCTGTGCCCTGAGGTCTTAAAATTTGGCAGTGCTAGCCTGTGTCAAGGAATTTTCTCTGGAAAATCAACCCCAAATGAGCCGAGTGAATATGCTTTTGAAAAATATGTAGTTTGCATATGCTCACTGGTAGCTTGCTACTGTTGAGCTGTTGCATTGCCAGAGACTCCATCTGTCCTCAGTGTTTTCCAGCTGGGGGCTAGAAGCAGGGTTTCCCTGCTCAACGTGACGGAGAGCCACAGCAGACCTGAGAGGGGACACGAGTCTGGGTCTCCCACATCTTCTGCGCTTCAAGACTCCACAGGAGAGGCCAGGAAGGAGTAAAGTTCAAAAGCAAAGGAATTGAAAAAACCAGGAATGAGGGATGCCTGGATCTGCCTGAGACACACTGAAACCACCCCAGGGACCAAGTCAGGAGTGATTTGGCTTGGGTTGGAAGGGCTTGGGGTGCATGTGTAAAAAGGACAGAACCAAAGGACTTGATGTGGAATTGCGTCTGTCTAGGTGAGAAAGTTTTGCTTAGTTAAACAGGATGGGCAGGATTACTTCAGAGAACAGTCAGAAGGGTCCATGCCAAACAAAACACGTTCCCATCTGAGTCTGGAAGGGACCGCAGGTTTCCTCGGTCTCTCCAGGTCAGCTGATCTGTGCAGAGCAGACTATTTCTCCTCCATTAGCTCCAAAGGTGAAGCCTGCAGGGTGGTCCAGAGGCTTTCTGTCCTAGTGAGCATCCATGCAGGCATGTCTTAAGGTGGAAAACAGGATTTTTATTTTAGCTACAATCCAGCACTTCGTTTGCTAAAGTAATTTGACTTCTCCTTAGCGATTGAGTTAAAATAGCTTCTCTATTTTCCTGTCTTAGTGATTGCATGTCTGTAATTACACCCATATAGACAGTAACTTCAAAAACTATTTTTGCTTTTAAACCAATTTGAGTGTCTCCTGTTGCCATGAAGATATTGCTTCCCCTCCATCTTTCATACACAAATGAGTAATAGGATTCTTCTGTGCAGATAGAGAATTATCTGATTGGAAGACTTAAAAAATATCATGTCTGTACCGGAAGTTTTGAGTATGACTCTCATGTAACTTTACTAGCCTTGAAATTGCCTATCCATAAACATGAGATTTAGTGTAGGAGGCTTCTGAATTTTTTTTTTTTTTTGATCAGAGGAAAATTGCCTAGATGTATAAACTCAGAAAATATCTCTCTGCATTATGATATTTGCAAAAGCAAAATGTGTTCCGTGGGAGCTGCAAGTTTCCTCGTACCGGGCAAAATATACAGGCAGTGAGGAAGGGAACAGGGAGAATGTTTCAGATGCAGGGATGCAGGCAGTGGATGCAGTCTGGGGGAGAGGGGAACAAATTTGTTCCTCCTTATATTAAATCCAAGGTTTTTTTTCCTATATGATAAATAGTGGCTCCAATTCTGTGTTATGATTACTTAAAATTCTTCAGTTAATGAAACAGGAACAGTAACTAAAAAGAGCTCTCAAAAGCATATATTTTAATGCATGTGCAGTTATGGATGAAATTTGATGAGTTTAACTTGAGGTTGTCTGTTAGAGATTAATTGTCTGGTGCATGTCCCAGAAAGCACATGGGAAGACTCTGCTGCACGAACATGTTATCAACTTGAGACAAGCCTTTACCCCAATTTCTATAAAATCTCTTTATAGAACTCATGGCAGAAATCTGATCTACTAACTTTTGTTCCTCTCCTTCTTGTCTTTTATTTTTTTTTCTTCCTTTCTTTGCAGAAGGAGGTAGAGGAGAGCTCCAGGTTGTACATGTTGTCCCTTGTAACCAGCATCTCTTTCTGAAACCCCTGTGTGTGCGTGTCTTGTCTTCTGTAGCCAATTGCTCCTGCTGAGGCACTGAGATTCAGTTTAGCATGTCATGATTGTCTGAGGCATTGTTAGCACTGTGTATGAGTTAAGAGTCTGTTCAGTGCCTATGAGCTTGTACAAAGAGGAAAACACAAATGCTTGCAGTGATCACCTCCCTTTGCTGCTCTGTGGGGTGTGTGTGATGTGCACAGGCACCACGTTAGCAGAGGACAAGTTGTTCATCTCGTCTTTTCCAGTCTTCCTCTTTATGAATCTTGTTTAAACCAAGTATTTCCTCATTTTTCTTCAGTTACATTTTTTCATTTCATCTCTGTCTGGTTTGTCCACTTTCATCAATTAAAGTCAAAAGTACATCTGGGCTGTAGTAGTGAGATAATCAAACCTGGATGCTGAAACATGTCTGCTGCAGGTCCCATGCCTTTTTAGGTAGTCACTTTGCTTTGAGCAGGGCCCTGTGCCCCATGGGAAGGGCAGAACCTTCTCCTTAATATATACAGTTGCTGTCTTTCTAGTCATGGACTGGTAACCTCTGCCCATTATCCTTTGGGCAACAGGTAACTCTTTCCTCCTAGGAGGATCTGCAGAATTGTTTTGTTGACTGCTGTGTGCTTTGTCAACAATTGTGTTGGCAACTGTATCTCACGTAGAGAAATTACTGGCTTTTGGAATCTCATCTCTTTTATTTTCATGTCTCTGTGCTGTGTGCATTCAGTGCCTGCTGTGCTTCCCCCTTCTCCTGTAGTTGTATAAATAAGGCAAAACTGGCTTCCAGGAGAAGCTGAACCTTGCACGGATTTTTGGGCCTCCATGCAGATGTCATCCCTTGAGTCTGATGAATTTGCATTTCTAGGCTTTATTGGCTCATATATCAGCAGTTTTGTTTCCTTCTCACTGGTAAATATCTGTCAATTAATGCGTTTTCAGGAATACAGAGATACCTGGTGTCGAGTATCGGTGTTAAATTCAGTCCCCTTTTGACTTCAGGGCAAAACCACCGTAACCTCCTTTAAACTGTTCATCTGGCAGCAGGAAAGGTGATACTGGATGATACATCAGTTGGAAGGAGCTTCCTTTGGGGCTCTTCAGCCCTTAGTAAATGGATGCTATTGCAGAACACAGAATGAATTTAAAATAATCCCTTGACTTGTTGAAGCTTTGGATTCCATGTAAAATGCAGCATACTTGAGTGAATTAAGACATTGAACCACAAGACTGACTTAATTGGGAAGATTTAGTTCAGTCGGACTCTGTTAATGCCACTGAAGAAATGCACTAATTGGACATGACCAGAAGTTTAATTTAGTCAGTCCTTGTTTTAGCCTGATTCAGATTAACCTATATCTAACTGAGGGTTTTAAGGTTTAGTAATAAAACATGGTATTTGAAAACAAGTTAGGATGATTTTCTAAACAAATAAGATGTCATTATTGATTTTTTTAAATCTGTTTAAATAAAGCAGCATAAAGCAGCTTTACATGTTTTACATCTGATTTATATTTTAAGAGGATAATGTGCTAGACGCAGTACTTGGATGTGATGGAAAATTACATTGTTAGGAAGCCTTTTATGTGGAGAGCTAGATTTATATAAAAGGCTAACAGATCTGTGGATGTTCTTCCTTTCCCTTGTGCTGCTCCAGACTTTGTGATTTCTTATTTTATTTCTTTTTTTACCCCTCTGTCCACTTTTGCTTCTACAGAAGCATAATTGTTTGTTTTGTCCATTAAAGTATCTTCCTGTGTATGATAGACTTTGCAAAATTTTAAAATTGCAGCTTTGTTAAATAACTTCTCAAGTTACTTGTAAGCCCAGCTGCTGCTTTTCCTTAGTAAGCAAAACTCCTGTTGTTTCCTTTATAGGCTTCACCAAACATTGCCTATGACTGAATACTTCGCCTTAAGTAACCATGTCTGATGCCTTGTTTAATCCAGGGCCTTAAATTTATGCCGCTCTGTCCCTGACATAGTTTTTCTTACTGGTTCTTGGTTGATAAGAGACTTTAATTACCTGGAGAAGACCTTTCAGCAGATGGTTACGGTATGCTTTACTGTGGCTGAATATACTGCAGTACTAGGGGTGACAAACACTTCCCCATTTTAAAGTATTTGTTGGACAGTAGATATAAAAATGTAAACCACCAGCATCAGAAATTTTTAAAAAATCAAATAAGGATATGATGGCCTGTTTTATTTACATGTTTGTTCCTCCATTGTTTCAGTGCTCTTTTATGTGCTTACTGGAGGTTAAAAAAAAATTAAATTTTAGATTCAGTCTGATGTGGCTGCTTTCAAGGAATGATCAAGTGGTAGAGCTGTGCAGAGAAGGCCATAAGCCAGCAAAACACTTTCTGTGACTTGCAACATGTGAATGGATGACAGGGTGTTAAATGTGTCTGCTTTCCCTTTGCCTTCCCGTTTGTCCTTGGGAAAGACAGTGCTGAAAACTCTCACAGGTGTTGCAGTGCTCTTCTCACCTGCCTTGTTGTTTCTGCTGCTTGCCCAGGCTCTGACCAGCTCAGGCTGCTGCCGTGGGCTGAACTTGGAGACCCATGGCTGGTGACAAGTCCCAGGGCAGCTGCTGGAGCCCTGCTGTGTCCTGGTGTGAGTGCTACCTTTGGAGAGTTGGAAACTCTCCACCTGCAGCAGATCCATCCGGATGGACAATACTGGTGTTTGCTTTCTTTAAATGAGGAGGAATATGTGAAGAGTTCTTACCCCCAAGAGAGGTGCAAGCTGTGGATTACTTTGTTTGGCTGGCATTGATGGAGATGTCTTAAACCCTCATGCCAGCACGTGTAGCTAATACAGCCTCTGGTTCTTTGACTGACTTTGTCAGTGCAAGAAGGGACTGCAGAGGATTTCTTGGTGACTGCCACTGTGTGCTACTATGCCATTTCCTTTTTATATAAACTTCCCAATGTCATTCTCTAGAACTGTTGTGGTTTGGTGTCTGCTTCTCCTTTTGAAAGGCTTCTCAACAATCCTTGAGGCGCACCTTTGAATTTTCATCCTCTTTTTAGCTGCAATTCTTCTCCCATTCACCTGCCTGTTGAACAAACACAGGAAAAGGTTCTTTTTGCTAGAGTAAGCAAGATGTTTTGGTCTTCTCCTTATAGGGTTGTGTTTACATACTCCAGCTGCTTTTGCCATTTTCCTGTGTGATTATTTTTTACTTTGATGCTGAATAAAAAGATTTCATATGCTTTTCTGAAGGAATCTTGCCAACATAGTACAAAGGTATTTATGCTTCTACTTCTGTGGAGACATTTAATTGGACTTATTCTGTGGATTATGTTCTGTTCCTGCCTGGCTGTATCATAGAGGCTTATGGTCAGTGTGATGACTAGAACTCAAATCCATTGTTTCATGCTTTTCTCCACTGAGAAACACCTTGTATCAGTCAAATGCATGGCACCCTTTGGAGCTTTGACCTTGCCATTTTTTCCATGTTTGATCCTCCATTGTTGCAGTATTTACTGCCATCAGTTCTTTCTACTGGACCTATGAGTTCAGTGTCAATAATTCTCCTGGGTTTGTCATTTCCAGATTTTATCAGCAGATCCTACATACTCCCACTAGCTTCCTTATTGCGTTGTCCATGGCTGGCTCAGTTACAGTTACTTGTTTATCCACCTGAAAGCTCCTTCCTCCTCCTCAGCTTATCCGGTCTTTATTGACGTCACATGGCACTGCATCAAAAGGATTTTTTTTAAATGAAAATTCAGTTCATCATTAATTTTATAGTTAGAGGAAAATAGTTGCTTTATGAAACAAAACCTGGTTTTCAGTAGTCTCCATCTTAATTCTTTCCTTCATGTTTGCTCAGAACCCTTTCAAGTTTTTGAAGCCATTAATGGTCCTACACTAATCACATTTCCCTCCTCCACACATACACACTTTAACTGTGAGTACTGCATTGGCTCTTCTGCAGTCTCAAGGCATCACCCTTCATTTGATAGATGGCAGGTGCTGGTTCTCTTGGCATTTTCTCAGGGAGAAGGCTGCCTGGAACAAATTAGCTCTTTACTTCGCTTTCAGCAGGTGACAACTCCTGCTTTTACACAGCCATCACCTGCTTTGGCCCGGCATCCATATTGCCACTTACTGAAATATCTTTCTTTTTTTTTGTGCTATTATTGCCAGATGATTTTCAATTTTGACACTAGAGAAGCTCTGCCTTTTGTTTTTATTTGCATGTCTGAAAGGTTTGGTAAAAATAAATTATATTTTTTGTAATTTTTTTTAATGATCTGGAACTCCTGGCAAGTTTTACTTTGCGCATCACAAATCTGGGACATGATGTAGGTTTGTTTCCTGATACCCTTTCTGCCCTACCCGCGTCCACATTCCTGGCTGTTCTCTGTTGACTTGTGGTTGCCTGTAGGAAGTTGCTTAACTAGGTAACAGCAGCTTTCCCTATATCTTTCCTTCCCCCTTTTTCCCAAATTCTTGATGCTCGTGTGATCTCCACTCTGCAGTGAACAGACTGTTTTGTGGTCTGTTAATGTCTCAAATATCAGTCACATTTCATTCTCACGCAAAGTGATTGAAAACTTTGTTATTACTGACTCCTGCCGTCAACGTTACCAGTTTGTGTTTGTCATTCTCTGTCATTCAGCACAGCTGTGCCAATGGTGTCAAGCTCAGTCCAGTATGAAACATTTGTCCATTTTAGTGTTGCTTTCTAACCTCAGCTCTTCCAAGTGTTCAGTTGCAAAGGTAGAGGTGTCCTCCCCTGTGTGCTCAGAAGGATCTGGTTGCATTTACTTCATGAAATCTCTCTTGACCATCAGTTGGTTCAGATCCCCCTGGAGAAAGTGCAGATTTCAGGCTGAGGGGTTTTGGTAGCCAAGCTTGGTGGAGCCTGGTGTGCGGCTGTGGCTGTGGGGAAAGGCGCATGGTACTGTACCCCTTCCTACTCTGCAGGCCTGTCTGATCATGTCCATTCCACTCTGGATAACATCATGCTGTTCAATCTGTTTAAATACAAAATAATAAACATTACTAATAAGTAGTCTTTAAGTCTGCCAATTCCCTAATTTGTAGGATTCAGAAATACAAAGTTTGGACATTTGCTTCTGTTCAAGTTGTTACCTCAAAGACGACTCCTTTCCTTGGTTATTTCAGCACTTCTTGGGAGTCTTTGTCTGTCACCTGTGAACAGTGTGGGGTTGCACAACTCACACAGAGCACAGATTGGAAAAAAAAAAAAGGAAAAGAAACAAGAACTTTCTTCTGGGGCTGTGTTCCTTTATCTTGCATAAAGTTGGATCTTATTTCCTGACTCAAGCTCATTTACTTTGTTGACTCTCAGGTTGTGAGTTCCATGGCTGGAAATACTTTCTTTTTCACTGTGTGCAAGTTGCAGCCTCCTTTTTCTCTTGGCAGATGTGATTATCTGAGGTAGGAGGTTTAGCTATTAGCATCATCACCTTCTTAGTGCTGTGTGAAAGCAGCATTTCTTTCAGGGAGTGCAGGAGAACATATGACCTGTGAGCTGAAACAAAGAGGTTTCCAGTTACAGATAGCTATTTTCCCCATATCCAGAACCTATTGTTTCTTCCAGGTACATTGCAGGTGTTCAAATACTTACCACTTCTAATTAGTCTACTCAAGATCCGGAGAGAAACAGTCTATAAATGTAGTCTTAATATGAACATAAAAACATGGTTTGAATTCATAAATATGAATCCCCACATTTGTAGTCTGTGGTGTTTTCCATCACACTGTGGGATTCCAATTGACCTGCAGGTGGTGGCCCTTGTTTCATGCCTGTTAGAAATGAAATACTTTCAAATAAATGAGTGAAGCTGGAATGGGACCTCTCTGCTTAGGAGACTAAAGAGTCTTTGCATTTGGGCACGAGCAAAGTTCACAAGTGTTCATACAGAGGTTCATGTTAGTCTGTCATTTGTACATTTCATACAAGGGCTTTTAATTTATGACATCTTCATTGTGACCACATTCATGTTAAATGGTGACCTGTAGTAACAGGAGCTCTCCAATAACTGGAGAGTTGGGAAAAAAAAAAAAAAGTTTTTCTTCAAGGCTGCCTTGTGAATGGAGAGTTGCACTGAACAGGCTCTACAGGTTCCAGTCCTGGCTGTTCAATGAAATTGCCTAGTCTGTCTGTGTCTGTATGACCTACCCTGGCATTTTGGTCAATGGAGCTGCTTGAATGAGTTTCTGTATGCATTTGCCTGCATGCAGTGTGGTCTGTTACCCTTTCTGCAGAATACAATACAAATACATTTTCTGGTGTTTCTGGAAACTAATTCCATGTTGGGTTTTTTTTCTCTTCTCCCACTTCAGGGCCAAGATGAGGCTGACCCATCAAAACCACCCTGGCTCAAAGGAGGGTAAGTGGTATTTTGAGATCTTTTATCCCTGTATCTATGATTAGAAATATACTTTAGAAGTCTGCAGTCCAGTCTAAATAAAAATAGCATTTATGATGTTTTTAATAAAATAATCAAGTGGTCAAGCATCACTGAAGGCAACACTGCTGCTGTATTTCAGTCTCTTCTTAAGCAGTGGAAGTGGCACATGCAGCTCTTCCACAGAGACCTGTGGTTAAGAGCAAGGCTGTAGTTGCAATGTATAATCTATAGTGTGTTGGTGGCAAGTGCTTATGGCTGCAGTATTAAATGCAGCCATAATTGCTGCTGAGCACCTCAGAGTGGTCCCCATTAAATCCTTTCTCCTGGATCAGTCATTGGTGGCAGCAGAGGGAAAAGAGTAGCACTGAAGAAGTGCTGTGTCTTCTGCTCTTAAAAGATGGTGGGTTTGGGGGAGTCTTCTGTATTTGCAACGATTCCTTGTAGTAATTAAAACTGCACTAACTCTAGAAATTATTGCAATTTGTATTTTTAAAGCGTGGCTCATCATGCCTGTTTTGCACAGATGAGAGTTTCAGGTTGTGCATTCTCTCCACAACACGCTGCTTGCAGCAAATGGAGCAGACAAATTCTGTTTGTAATTGCAGCATGACACTCTGTGGTAATAGGTGCCAGCATAGCAGCTTCCCTGGGATCCTCTGGCAGGAAAAAGACAGTGACACGTTTTACAGGTTGTGTGCCTGGTACATGGTCAGGGTGATTTGGTTTGGTGGCAGGGCACCCATTAGGAGCTGTCAGTCAGTAGCAGCAAGATTTGCCCTGAAATCTCAGCCAAATGTTGGCTTGCTTAAGTTAATTCTCGTACTACTGAAGGAAGCTTCCCTAATAAAACATGAAATTAAATTGGAGGCTTCGTTATATGGCTTTCTGCTTTTGGAGTCATTGTTCTGTGGTGTTGGTATTCCCACAAACCGTCACCTGCGGATGCCTGGAGCTGCCTAGCAACCCTCTGCTTTTCCCAAGGAACCTGGGACTTAGTGAGTGGGCTGCTGGAGAATTGGCAATTTGCAGGAGCAGGAGGCAGTGATTTATTGTAACTATAAACAGCACCTTCTCCTGCTGTAACAAGGAGACAGTGTACTCGGCTTATTCGTTCATGCACATCAAATTATTTCCTAGCCTGAAAGGTGGATACACCTACAAGTCCTGAATTACTTAAACATGTGTTGTCAATTCAAGGCATTGTTTGCTCTAGTCTGTAATTTTTTTCTTTTCTATGCAAGATTCAGCTAAACGGTCTGGCTAATATAGTTTTGACAAAAGTTTGTCATGCTCACTCATCCCATGCAAGGGATTCCCAGAGAAGGTGGTTGTGGGAGGTAAACCTTTAATTCAACCCTTGGCCATATTTCATCTTATTAGCCTCAAATTATATTAAATTATTTATGTTTGGAGTTGTTCTTTCAATGGGTAGATTGCAGTTGTGGTGTCCTTTGAAGGAAGTAGTCATCCTCTGTTATTGTAAACCACCTTAGCTTACTTAGATTGTCAAGATTTAATGGAAGCTTCTGTGTGATACAGCTTGTATTAAAAGATGAATACATGCTTCAAGCAATTTTCATTTATAGTATAATGCAACAGGAGCTCCCTCTCTGTAATCACTGGCTTTGGAGATACCACTTCAAAAAAAAGGTACAATTGGTATTATGGATCAGTCTCTGAGTGTAGTAGCTCATATCTGTATATTTTATTTATTAGTGCAAATTATCCTCTCATACAGAAATGCTATTCACTCCTCAATACAGCTCTCCATAATAATGCTATAAATATTACATCCACTGCAGAGGAGAGTTACCCTGTTACGTATAAAACTGCACTGTGCACATTTGAGGCACTGTCAATTCTTCTGTTATTAAGCGAGGTAGCAGTTGTGCTTGAATAAAGGGACTGACGTAGGTAAAAGCACAACACTTTTGAAAATTAGGAATTGTTATTGAGGGTTTTTTTATTAATATTAACAAGCTAAAAGCGGGTCATCTGGGTGTGTAACTGTGTAGGTACTAGGACACCTCTTCAGTGACAAATAAAAGCACCTTTCAAATACATTTGTCATCCTGGCTTACCATTATTTCTCTCATAAACCTCAATCTATCAAAAGTATTTTGCAACAAACCAAGTTGTAACTAGACATGGTTCTCAAGCACAATAATTTATATAGGCTCATCTTGAATTCATAAAGCATGCAATTTTAATGTTCTTCGTTCCTGGGAAATGTCAGAGTATCACAGTTTCCTTTCAATTAAATTAGAAAAAAAATTTGAAATCGTATAGGAAAAAACTGTTAGCAGGAGCATTAACTCTGGAGTTTTACTTGTGATCATTTTGTTGAATCTTTTCAGGTTATACACTCTCCCTTTCAGTTGTATATATGCTTTCATAATTCAAGGGATTTACACAAATCCTTGACGCAAAGCTTATCAATAGGCTGTGTTGTGGTTCAAGTAATCCTGGGATTCTTTGCATCATCTGAGTAGTCTGCCATGACCTGTATTTTACTCCAAAACAGTATCACCAGTATCAGAAACATTTTATGGCATAAGGGCAGCAGGCAAATGTGTCAATATAAACATATTTCTTCTTTATGTGGGTGAGATTTTTCTGTAATAAGTCAGAAGGGATTTTTGCAGTATGACTTGGTCAAACAGTTTTTCTGGAATTCTCTATCAGAAATGATGATAGCCTCCAGTAAAAAAAACACAGTGTGGCCTTGCTGTGAGCATTTCCAGTGTTGGAAAACTGCACTGTTGGAAAACTGAGGAACTGACACGGGCTCTTGCAGTTACGTGTGACTGCTCACCTTCCCACCAGGCTTGTTCAGCCAGCAGCAGCTGTCAGCTCAGCCATGGCTTGGACACGACACCCTCCTACACCCCATCAAAAAAGTCAATTATACTATTACAATTCTGTCACATGTTTCTATAATAATGGACTGCTTTCCTCTTTGTCACAGCCTCATGCTAGATTGTGACATCCTTGTCCATTCTCACACTGTAGCTTAGGTATGATCACGCTGGTATTTTTGTTGTTTGGGGGTTTTTTGCCTTTGGCTTTATTTAAGGGGGCTTGAGTAGGCCCTGCTCTCTAATGGCTGCAGGTTGCCTCTTGTCATTTATGAACCTCACAATTTTCACGGCATGTGCAAATTTGTAGTGGCAGTTTGATTTCCTAGATTGTTTTGAAAGGTAGATTTTGTGGCTGTAAGAACAGTTTGTTCCATACTCCTTTTTTCTGTAATTTTCCTGCAGAGCATTTTGACTGGGTATGTTGTACCAAATCAACAGAATAACCAGGCTGAAATTGCCAGCCAGTGTATCACACAAATACCAAAAGATGTAAGCCAGAGTGGCAGGGAGGGAAGACCAGTGGCTAAGGATGGAGAGGCAAAGGGTTCCTTTGCAGTCTCTGTAATCAAGAAGAAGACCTCAGAAACCATATTCTTCACGTTAGCAAGGTCTGAGACCAGAGTGGAGATGGGGAGGGTGAGAGAAACACTGAGAGGTGCTGCAGATTTTGCCTTTTGGGCTGGGTGTTCATTGTTGGGAGGAAGCTACAGCAGAGAGGTGTGTGCTCAGTTTCCAGCTTTAGGAAAAAGCATTATCTAAAGTCCTTAGGGATGGATGCATTTACTGGAGGCCTTTAAGCTGGATTAACAGACCATCTTGAAGTACAGGGTTACTTCTATGTGGTGTTACCAGTAAATGGTAGGATCCAGGTATAATTATCCAGGCTGGTCTCATCGGGAAGAGTAATTAGGTTAAAGTGTTTTATTTCATCAGGCTCTGACTGTTGCTGGGGTAATCACCCTTTTGCTTCATTGTCACTTCTGCCAGCAAATGCCGTCTCTTGGGTGTACGGGTCTGCATGGCTTGAAATGCTGAGCACCACAAATGGTTTCTTTTATACAAATAAAAATAATATATTTTCTCCTCTGATGTTAGTTTTTTCCCTAATAATTATACAGTCCTCAAGGGCCAGTATTAAGTATGTTCTAGACTAGAATCAGAAGATGGCAGCATCCTGCCCTAGGGCTGATCCTCTCTGACGTGCTCCCTCCTAACCACCAACAACATGCAGGAATGTGTGGATTGTTGCATGTGTAGAAGATAAACACTTAATAGTTTTTGGCATTAACTTTACACTTTCTTAAGTATAATTCTCCGGCTGTTTTTCTTGCTCCAGTAAAGCATCCCCCTCTTCATCCCTCCCAACCCTAAATTAATTAGGTTTTTTTTTCCTCCTGAATTTCCAGGCCTGCAGGTGGTCTCTATGGCATCGATAGCATGCCTGATCTGCGCAAAAAAAAGCCAATTCCTCTTGTCAGTGATCTGGTAAGAGATTTGTTTGTTTCTCTTCTGCCACACAGCATTTACACAACTGACTTTATGTTCTTGATATTTGGGCACATTCATTGTCACTTCAAGAAGCTCAAGAGTTTTGTTAAGTTAATTCTTATGCTAAAGGGTTAGGAGTACTGCTTGAAAAATCTTAATGAAAATGAGCTATGGTTTTGTAGGCAATTTCATTCATTTCACGGAATTAGGGTCTTTTTCATGCTTTTATCCTTTTTATTTTGCACAAAATATTTGATCGTTTTCAGACCTGCATAATTTTAAAAGGTTTTGCTAAAAATCACATACCTTAGGAAAAGTTATAATGTCTGTGTGAGGTTTGGCAGCTTACCAGAAGGCTGGAATTTTAGAGGATAGATAAACGAGCATATGTGGTTCGATTTTAAAAGCTATTTGCAATATTGCCAGTAGACTTCTGCACTGAGAAGCATGAGAACCAAGTGAGTAATGAGGACAACTTTCATATGCTTCTATGATATGGTGAAATAAGGCTTCTGCAGGACAAATGGTTTTCTGTTGGTTGTATTCAGTACACGTAGCAATTTCATACTTGAGAGAAATGCTGTAACAGCTGAAAGACCAAAGTTTCTATATCCTGTAATTCATGTGAAAAGATGCATAAAATTTTGTCTGCCAGCTTATACATGGGCTGCTTGGTATGTGTCTAGCTAACTGCTTGTATCTTAAATCATTGCAATAATGGCATTAACTTCTGTTACTTCCCTTGAATGCATTCATTCTCTCTCTTCACAGGCCATGGTAAGTGGAGGTGAAGACTATCCATCAAGTCTTTACCAGAAAAAAACCTCTTACTTTGTTATTTCCCCCTCTACTTCTTTGCTTTTTGTTTTGAACCTGCCTTATTGCAGTGAATGCGTATCCAACACTCTGTCCTGCTCCATCACTGTTGGAATGAACTTTTTCAGTTTCTCTTGAAACAGCATAAAGCAGAACATAATGGTACAAAACTGATAGAGTTGGATGATTTCAAAGCAAATGTTGCTATCTTTAACTATCCTTCTCTGCCTTCATGTTACTGGAGTGGCAGTAGAAATCACTTGTATGCCACTGTGAGGTGCTGCAAAGACAGTGCCCTGTGCTGTCCACAGCTACAAAGCAGTGTTGGCACGATGTGAAAGGCAGTTCTCTGAGGGGAAAATGCAGTTCATTGTGTTCAGTGATGGCTGATGAATGTGATACACCGTCACATTCAAACCTCTGCTCCCATCTCGCTCCCCTTTCTTTTATCCTCATTACTTGCAACCTCTTTACTGTCACATTTTGGGGTGTTGTATGTTTTGTAAAACTGGTGAAATAATCTCCCTTTGGATGTGGATGAAGTTAGATAACACAAAAGTGAGTCTGTTGTAGTGACCTCAGACAGTAGAAGGGCTACTGTTGCTACCAGAACGTAAAAGTGGAGATGGGAACCCAGTTTTCATTGGCAATTCTTGCAGAGAAACAAATAGAAATTTACTAGAGTGGGACTGATTATGGACAGATGGAAACTAGTTGGAGACCTTTCAGAGTATGCATTTAACTTCTCTGAGATGTGAGGAACCAACTTAAATGCAGTAGATTGCTGGTTTGGTGTCTGGCATGACAGAGTCCCCTTGCTCACATCTCTGGGCATGTAATGCCATTGCACTTGTAAACGTTGGTGGTGAATAACAAACTTTCTTCTTCCCTAGTCACTGGTTCAGTCCCGAAAAGCCGGAATTACCTCAGCAATGGCTACTAGAACATCTCTCAAAGATGAAGAGCTGGTAAGTGGGAGGGTTACTTGACTTCTCGTAATTCTGACTAAGCAAATTAAAGGGATTTGGCTCTCTGAGATTCAGAGCTAGCTTCACAGATGTCTAGAAATATAGATGCAAAGCTTCCTGTATCACTTGGTCAAAGAAACTAAACACATAAAAGTAATATGTAATGTATCGATACAGTCCTAAAAAATTTAGAAACACAGAATCACAGAATATCCTGAGTTGGAAAGGCACCCACCAGGATCATTGAGTTCACCTCCTGGTCCTCCATAGGACACCAGAAGAGACATCATCTGCCTTGATGGTGCTGTCAAACACTTTTTGATCTCAGTAATCTTGCCATTTCCTTCTATGCTATCTGCCATAAGGGAGAGTGTGTGAAACTTGCTTTATTCAAGATATTTCCCATCCACAAACATTAATTGTTGTCTTCCAATTTTTTTAACACCTGGGAAGACGCTTTTGGAAGGTGAGGGGTGTCCTCTGACACTGCATGTAAAAATTTGATGCATTTGTCCACCTCAAATGTGTAGCTTTATAGTACTGGTCATGCCTTTTCCTGTAAAACTCTTGCGTTAACCAGCAAAATAGGCTTAGTCACCTCCCTGGATATTGGTTTACATGTGCTCTTGCCTTTCAGAAATCTCATGTCTATAAGAAGACCTTGCAAGCCTTAATTTACCCCATCTCTTGTACAACCCCACACAACTTTGAAGTGTGGACAGCCACAACTCCTACCTACTGCTACGAGTGCGAGGGTCTGCTGTGGGGCATCGCGCGGCAGGGAATGCGCTGCGGGGAGTGCGGGGTCAAGTGCCACGAGAAGTGCCAAGACCTGCTCAATGCTGACTGCCTGCAGAGTGAGTAGTGGCCAGTGGAGTGTGGCTGCTTCAGAAATTGTTGCCAGAGCCTTCCTAAATGTACTGCTGATATCTCAGGGATCAGTGAAGCTGCAGTGATTGAAGTGACTGTGTGTTTTCTGAAAAGGTGCCATTGGGCTAAACCTACCTCCTTGGGGGCACAGACACCTCCACTGATACGGAAAAACTTCACAGCATTGCACTTGATGTCCTTTTAAAGAAGGTTTAATTCTTTACTCTTTCACATCTGTTTGTTGGTTTTGATTGATTTTTTTGTTTGCTGGTTTGTTTTTCTGTTGTTTGCTCTCTTTGTGTCAGCTCAGGTTGTGTATTTGCTAGCATATCCTGCATTGAGGTATGGGTTGGATGAATAGGGTATGAGGCAGAATATTCTGACATTTGTTCTGTCCCCCCTGCCCTGGTATTGCAGTCAGGTTGCTTATTCCAAAACAGTCAGTCTTTGCCACTGTTTTAAGCTTTTTAGAGCAGCACTGGGCTCCTGCTTAGGGTATAGAGTTCCTGTACTTAGCTTGGATTATCTGTACCAACAGCAGCCTGGGAAGGCATTTTGTCTTTTCAACAGTAGGCCTGCTTGGCTGACCCACTTTAGAGACCTAGGGCTGAGTTAACAGAGATGCTGAGTCAGATACAAAGGTATTGTTTGAGTATATGGTCTTCCTGCTAGCATTTCTGATTATTTTGTTGGTGTAAAAAACTAAGTAAAAAACTAAGTCGTCTCTTCAAGGAACTCTGTAACTTTGCATAATAAATGATACCTTACACAAACAATGGAGAAGTTTAAGAGGAATTTGATTAAAGGGGAAAAAAAGAGTAAAAAGTATTTATTTAGGCATCTGCCTTGGTCCAGTTATTCTTATTTGCTTGAAATACCATTTCTTAATTCAGTCTCAAACTTATATTCCTGCTTGAGAGCAAAATACCTCAGTCTAAATAGAATAGAAATTTCCTTGTGTGTTAAATGTTGAATAGGAAGATGTAGCTCTTTTTGTTCACTCTTATTGTCACTGTAGCTTGATGGGCTAAGTCTAAGGAATCAGAAAAGTTTGTGAAGTATGGGGAGACTTACTGCAAATTCTTGTCAGCAATTCTATGAATTTAAAAAGTCAGATCTTGTGATCTGACTTGGGCTGTAGTTGTTTGGGAAAGCCAGGCTGAGTGATTCAGCAAGGGATACCCGTGAATCACAGGTCATTTGTTTTTTCTTACTACTCTTCTTAACATCCAAATGGATATTGTTTCTACTTGTATTTTTGATGTGTGCTGAGTCTTAACGTTGTCAGTTAGGTCTAGGGCTATTTACAGTGGCTTGTTCGTAAAACACATCTGATCCTGGCCAAACACCTCTGTCTCCCAGTTGCTCAGCAGTTCTAGATTTGTATTTGAGAGCTGGGAGATGAGTTTATAGCACTTATTGCATTATTGGCACCTTGGGCTTTGTTGAGGCCTTTCTGTGACTAAGCAAAGAGCATTTGGTGCAGGAGAATGTAGTTTGGTCATTGCTCAGTTTTCTGTCACAGTCTGATGCACAGGGTCAGTTCCTGAGCACAACCTTTTTATTTCTGGAGTTCACCAGAACTCTCTGCTACCTGGTAGTTTTCAGTGTTAGAGGTGAAAAGCTCAAGGCATCCATGGATTCAGATGCATACCCATGATGCTGTAATGCAAGGCAGTTGTGGTATCTCAGTAACGGAGAAATCTGGGTAGAACAGAGGAGGATTAGATTTGCACCAGCAGTGGAGAGGAAACAGGCACAAAGCTGTTGTACAGAGCAGTGGTCCTAAAGTTGAAAACAACAGGGAAAAACCTCTGTATTAAAGAAATAGCTAATGACTAAGAGGAAGTATGTTCCTGCAGAGGAGGGTTGTGGCTATCCATGTTCAAGAAGGGAGACTGCAGATGGGAATGGGTACTGGAGAGATTTCAATAGTAATGGGAGAAATATGAGAATGGAGATGATACAAGATTGTTAATCTTTCAAAAGAGATGCTTGGCAGTCTGGGACAGGAGGGAGGGAATCATGCTGTTTCAAAAAAAAAAAAAAGAAAAAAAAAGAAGTCATACTAGGTATTCCCTAATAGAATGTTTCTAAAGGGATGTTTTAGAGCCCAGGGCAGAGGTATAGATATGCATGTAGTGCACCTGCTACGACTCTGGCTTACTCTTACAGTTTACAGATATCCATGTCTTAAAGCCTTGCTGGGCAGTAGATACTGTTTCATAGATGGCAGCGATGGCTCTGTGAACTGGTTTGGTCCTTGTCTGAACCTGTTTATGCTTTCACCGTGTGGGGGAAGAGGGAGATGAGCTACAGTGATAAGATGACCTTTTTAAGCTTATTGTTTATGAAAGAGTAAAAGGGCTAAATTGGCTGTGAGAAAAGTTAAGGTAGAAGGCAACTTCACTGATTCAGACTCCCTGAGAACAAGGAGTCTCTGGAGCTGAGAAGCTGAGACTCTGAAGAATAACCATGAGGGGAAGGTCTTCTTATCTCTAATTGTAATTACATAGTCTTATGCAATGGGTTGTGGGATGTGATGTTGGCAATAATGTGTGTTTTTCTATAGAATAGAAGAAACAACTGGAAATTACTTTCCATATATGACAAAGCATTAAGTAAGAACTTGTTATTTTATTCAGGGGGCTGCAGATATTTTCACATTTTCTTTCAAAATATAAACTCAGGATACTTCATCATGCAGAGTTACAGAAACAGAGGAAACAACTGAGCACACCAGGCTTAAAAAGTGTGAAGTGTGTAGAAAGGTAAAACTCAACCAAACAAAAATTTTACTTACTGAGTTACTTGTAAGGTGTCCAGAGTCAAGGAAGAGAAACTGTGAGCAGATGTGCAGGGTTACCCACTGTGAATGTGGAGGGTATCATTAGCTGGGATAGAGATGTAGAGGAAGCTGGAGATGGTAATTGTGTAATGAAAAGATAGAAAAGACAGAGGATAGTGATGGGAGTTGGTGAAGGGGGTGAATGTGCCTCTGGAATGGGAAAACAATTGTTATCAATACTAGAAATGTATTTAAAGGCAATTTCAGGCAACTGTGTTCTTTGCTTTAATGTGTTCATGCTAAAATTCTTCTAACTGGAACCCAAGAAGCCAGAGGAAAATGGAGAAGTTTAATTTCTTTTTATACATATGTTTGAAGAACATAGTATGTCCTTGAGGAATGAGAAGCAGGGTGTCTGGGGGACAAACAACAGTTTAGAGATCCCATAAATTCAAGACTGAACTTTCTTGTATACTGAAATCCTGAGGGATTTTTTCCTAACAGAAGCTTTATTGTTGCTGTCTGCAAAAAACCCAAAACATTCTCAGGACATATCTTCACTTATGTCTGTTTAGGGCTTCCAGAAAATGTTACAGTGGAGTAAAATGAATTTTCAGACTGGTAACAAATACAATTTCATTGATTATACCTTGATGCCTCAGGATATATATTCACTTCAATCTGTGTAAGTCTTGCAGAAAATGTTGCATTGGAGTAAAATGAATGTTAAGGCTGGTCACAAATACTTTTCCATTGTTTATGCCTTAAAATTTTGGGTAGACACCTGGGTTTTATTCCTTGGATTTAGAATGTGCTGTTTATCCATTTTCCATCCTTCATACCTTTCTGGGGAAAGTAATTCTCCAAGTCTTGTAGAATTAAGTTTGATTCTCTCTTCTGAGGGTATTTTTCTTTGTCTCTGTATTTTTAAGAAATGTATTATCTGATACACTCAACATATTTATCATCAGTGTGGGACTGCACCGGTGAAAAGTTCAGCAATGCTTTGTTGCAATTTGAATCAAACCCCATTGCAAACTGCTTCAGCAGGGCTATTCCATGAATTGGTGGTGTCTGAAGTGCAATAACCTGGAATCAGTTGTGGTATGTGTACTGCAGCTGCCTGGTTCATAGTGTGCTAGGTACTTAGGAGTTATTATTCTGATAATAGGGCACTTAATTTTTTTATCATAAGCTCATAAATACCTGCTCAAGGGACAGTGCTCTCTTTTTAGCCATTTGCTATTCTTGGAAGTACTAGAAGTCTGTCCTGAATGGGTACTTTTCCTTTCTTACTTGACTGAGAGTGGATAGAAGGATGTTGTTTAACATCCCCAGGGCGTTCGAGGCTTTTGGAAACTGAGCTTTTGTCTCTTACCTTGAGCATTAGTGTAGTACTAACTGAATTACAATGGGTTGGGCAATTCTGGTATCAAAGAAAGAGTAAATCCGGGCTGGATGAGTAGGAGACCAAGGAACAAATACAGAGAAGTAATTACCAAGAGAGTGGAAGGGAAGGACATTATGTGAGCAAGAGTCTGGTAAGAGGCCTGTACAGTTCAGGGCTAGCTTTTTTGTTCAGTGCATTTTGACTCAGGACTGTGAGGCAGGTGTGATTGTTGCTTTTTGGATGAGGAACTTGTGTGTGTTGTACTCTGAGTTCAGAGGCTGCAGTTCCAAGACCGAATCAGTGAGTGGGGGGTTAGTCAGACGAATTAAGTCATGTGCTAATCATCTTGGCTTCTGAGTTGAATGATGGTTAGACACCATGGTGATGAACAGTTGTTTGCTCCCAGAGTCCTGTGTAGGAAAATATTTGCACAGAAGGAAGAAGGATACCTTTATTTGAAACTTGAATATCTATTTTAAGTTTCAAGAATATATCATTTTGAGCATTATCCGCCTACTGAACAGCTGCTTTCTATCCTGACAGTGTTGCTTTCTTGAATTCTTCTTAAAGCATAGAATAACAGCACTGGTGGTTTACTAATTGCTATATCAATACAATTCCCAATATAGATACATTTGCTTTCTGTTTCCAGTCATAAATTGACTGATAATTCTGTCATAGAGAAGAAGAAGGAAAGCCAAAAACCTGTACATGTTACTTGTATATTTCAATGCCTTTCTGTTGCCATTCACAGGATTTGAAAAGCTGATCCATTGACCAAAAATGTCTTTGCAGCTTGAAGAAAGAATCCCAGTCCATGAGCAGGAAAAGCACCCTCTGCCATTCAGTATAGTGACATGTTTTGCATTTAAAACACATACATTATAGTTAATTAGTCCCCTAATGGTTGTTTTAGAAGCCCTCTTGGTTTTGTATCAAGAAGCAGGTGTCAAAATTAAGAAAGAGTGTGTTGTTGAGACAGCTGAACAGAGATTGTCTGTTGTTTGTCTGTATTGTTAAATAAGGTGTCTGTCTGATTCAGGCTTTGGCCCTGCAATTCAGGCACAGTCTCTGCAGGCAGAGAGAGAACTTTTCCAGGGAAGGATTAATGAAGCTGCCTGGGCGTATTATCTGGGCATAGTGGGTAAGCAGTGTGGGTGGAGGTTGGGGGATTTCCTCTGGAGTCACAAGGCAGAGCCAAGTCTTGGAGGTGACAGAGGGCTGTAGGGGTCTGTGTGTCATGGCTTGAACATCCTGCAACCCAGGGTGCCTTGGACTTCTGCTAGGCTTGCAGAAGGATAAATCCACTGTGCAAGGTCTCTGGAGGTTGTGGGGATATTAAACATATTTTTAATTAGAATTCCTCCATTTGTCTGAACTTGCATTGTAAGCCTCATTTGATGCTCTTGCAATGCTTGATTAAGGCTAGTTTTAATTGGTTCTTAATTTCTTTGAAGTCAGAAAGGTCAGGGCAGAGTTGATTTCTTTGGATTATGACAGATCTCAGAATTCCAGCTAGGAAAGACAGATTGTTCAGTTTGGCCTTCCCCAGTTTCCCAGTAGGTTTCTGTAGTTCTTCATAAAAAGCATAGAGTCCGTCTCCATCCTCAGGAGACCTAGTTCTGTTAAAGCTGAATAGCACTTCTTATCTGAAGTTCAAAGCATAGCCCCTGGTATCATTTCAGTTTCATATTCCCTTAATAAATGTTAGGTGCATCACCGGTGAGTAGAAACAGCAGGGACTGTGTAATTAATTCCAGTATTTTTGATTTCATTTCATCTTAAGCCAACAACAGGAAACTCTGGGGCATGTACTTTTTATTATACTAAATGGAATACTGAACATCAAGCCTCTAGCAAGGAAAATGAAAAAGTACTCAGGTAATGTAAAATTATGGCTTGTTTCACACCCCAGTCCTTAATAACACGCTTTGGTATGCAGTGTTCTTAATGAACTTCTGACACTTCAGTGGTTACAGTCCATTACAAGCTGAAACTCTTTGGTTATGTACTGCTGGGCTCCTCTGTGTGTGTGTGTGTGTGTGTGTGTGTGTTCAGAGGACTTTTTCATATTTAGTCACTACTTGCTGAAACAGTTTCATATGCAAAACTGTAGTTCCTTATAGCAAGGGTACTTCAGATATCATATTTGCTCACTTCTGGAAGAAAACAGTTTCATGTATCTTTGTGGATTGATGACTCCCTTTGCGCACACCTTGCACCTGCTTTAATACATATTTTTAAGGTAATTTAATATTTGGTGAATATCTGAATGAGAACATTTTTCCTAGGACTAAGCTTACTTTAATTAAACTATCCTGGAGAAGAAAAACAAACAAAAGTATACTACATTAAACAGAAAGGTTATGATTGGATGTGTTCACAGGACTTTTGTCCTGGTTTAACTTAATCTGACTTAAGATCATAATTTGAAATTGCTGCAGACTGTGTATAGAGAGACCATGTGCAACCCTGAGTTCCTGCTTTTCATTTCACACCTGAGTTACCTGCCCTGTTAGCTCACATTGGTGCTTTTATTGATGCATGTCTCTCATCTGACACAGTAGTCAATTTCTAAATTTTGACAGTAAAAATGATTGACAGAATTGAGTAGGAAGTATTTGGTGGTGAGAGTAGTCTTATCTCATAATTATATGAACTTTGAAATTTTTTAAGATGTATGCAAGCGACCAGAGGCTTCTCTTTTGTCAGATGAAATTGACTACCTGTGCAGTTGCAGACTCTGTGCCTGGCTCTTGTGTTTCCAGCTGCTGGACACTGTGGTAGCACTACATGCTTATAATGGCCCAAGTTTTGAACTGTTGAGTTTGCTATCTTACAGGTATTTGTTGTAGTTAATATACTTATGCAGTCCTAGAAATTGATTATTTGAGTTGATTCTGTGTGAACTGATAAAATAGAATGGCATGCAGAGAGGCACTCTGTGTTCCTGCAGCTTGGTGCCTGATCCAGACAGGGTGGTTCCAGGCAGCAGGAGACATGGATTTGCTGTGACATGGAGCTCAGCAGGGAGCTTGGTGACACACATGGGTAGAAAATGCTGACAGTGGAGACCCATCTGAGCTTCTCTTCTGTGATGCTGAAGTGCAACACTGAGAAAAGCTCATAGGTGCTGTTTGTAATGGAGGTCCTATGTCTCTTCTTAGCACTTGCCCAAGCAAAGATTTATTTTTTCATAGCAAGGTACTGAGAGCAGAGGCTGTGCTGTTAATATAAGAACCTCATTCCTGTTCAGTTCCTCAGCTGTAAGGATGTTAAATTAACCTGTTGTGAGGAGGGCAATCTGATCCCAGGTTATAGAGGAGCTACCCGCTCTGCCTCCAAATGGCCCAAGTTCTCTGTGTATGTTGGAACAGGGGGAACAGAGTGCAAACATCAGTATCAGGAGCCATCATGTGAAGGGTAACTTGTAGCTTTGATCCACCTGTCCAGATTCAGTGAGACATGATTTTGTGTGTGTTTGTTCCTGATGAGCATTGTGTATTTTTGGGTGCACAGGAGCAGCGGAGAAGAGCTCGAAGCATGGAGCTGAAGACCGGACCCAGAACTTCATCATGGCCATGAAGGATCGCATGAAAATCCGGGAGCGGAACAAGCCTGAGATCTTCGACTTGATCAGAGATGTGTTTTGTGAGAGCAAAATGACACATGCTCAGCAGATGAAGACAGTGAAACAGAGCGTGCTGGATGGTACCTCAAAATGGTCAGCAAAGATCACAATCACTGGTAAGTGGGATAGTTGTGGGTTCACTTGGTCTCACTTGGGAGCCTCAAGTAAGAGAGTTGGTATGAAATTATAACATGGAGGAAGAGCTTCTCTGACCTCTGTGTCTTTCTGCTGAGTGCACATACAGGTAGCAGGTGCAGATACCCCTATTGCAGGTGCTGTAGTGCACCATGAGCAGAGGCCCATCAGAAATGCTTTCCTGAGGGATATTCCTGTTTTCTGGCCATTATGAGCCCATACTACAGGTGGTGGTTGGATACATTGTCTTGTGGCAGGGTGTGGTAACGCTTCTGTTTTCCTTTCAGTGGTGTGTGCTCAGGGTCTGCAGGCCAAAGACAAGACGGGGTCCAGTGATCCATATGTAACGGTACAAGTGGGTAAAACAAAGAAGAGGACAAAAACGATCTTTGGCAATCTGAACCCTGTATGGGAAGAGAAGTTTTACTTGTAAGTGCTCTGACAAGGACTCTCAGCCCCATGCCACCTGTTTGTATGTTCTGTGCTTTGACAGCTGTGTCTTCTCCCTCCGTACACATTCCCACATCACCTGTAATCTGAGATGGTTCTATTTTTGCTCAGCATTGTGTGTGTGTGTGGAGGGTTGACATCTCTAACAATGTACGTAGTGCACACCTATTTATCCCATCTATCTTCCATGTGTATATACAAATTGTCTGCTTTATGAGCACTTCTGTACTGATGTTCCGAGAGAATGCTAAAGGGAAAGGAAAATATTTAAATCAGCAGCTATTGTTCCTGGCTAAAAACATTCCTTGTAACATGAGAGTAAAATTCTTAGTAAAAGACTAAAGAAACTTCTGTGGCCGCCTATTTCTGGGATCTGCCCCTGGTGTTTGGCAACCAAATTTAAAGGTAATTAGTTTTCAGTTGTCTGTGACACCAGCAGCCTCTCCTTCAGTTTTGGAACATCAGTGTAACAATAACCCAAAGGAGTTATTGTTGCGAGAGAGAGCTTCCAAGATTACCAATATATTGAGATCTGAATTTAAAGCAAAGTCTGGAGGCACAGTTCTTTAGGTAACATTGATCCATTGATCCTGCTTTTATTGAATATGTAACCTGTACCCTCAATTTGTCATTGAAGTTGTTAAAAACCAAAATGGACACATGAAATCCAACAACTGTTTTCTGAAGATTCTGGCTGATCTCATTCAACATGAACAATCTTTATTTCTTTTAATGTGTAAGGTCTTCCATTGTACCATCTCTCTCCTTCCTTTCTTTTCCTCCCTGTTCTTTCCTGAGCTGCTTGGGGGGAGCTCTCTCTGCAAAGTGCAATTTGTTTGTGTTTTAAAATCAGTTTCATATCAGTCCAGCTTTGTCTTTACAATGTACAGTAGAAGCAAAATTATTTTTAAGCAGTTTTGAGCTACTCATTAACGTCAGAAAAATCCTACTGCTATTTTGAGTGAGTAAGCCCCTGGCTTTATTCTTAGTTTAATCCAAGGTAGCATTTCTGCTTGGTAAGTAGTAAGAATGCTTAGGTGCCATTTGGATAACTCTAGTCACAATAGCAGCAAGTCTGTGTGGGAGCCTTAAGGACCTTGATTTACCATGCCAAGTAGTTACCATGGTATTTGCAGTGTGCTCCCTTCTAATTTTAGGAGCCTCAGCAAATACACTTTTTAAAGATAGATAGCAGAGTGTGATAAATGTCACCATTTTAACGGTGACACTGTTTAGACTTAATTGCCATGTCTGTGATTCAGCAGATTAGGGCATTAGAGTTGATGCTGCTTTCTGTCTTGCCTGTGGTGGTTGCCTTCCTTGCCTTGAAAAAGCAGGAGGAGATGAAGGGAATGAGTGTAGTTTCCACACTGATGGCTGGAGAGCATTCAATACTGCAATCAGTGTGCTGTTTCATTAGTAGATGTCAAAGCTCACCTTCTGCTGGATGAGGAGAGAATAATTTAGAAGCGTGTGCGGCAGTGGTTTTCTACACACCCGTGTTTTTATTTTGCATTTATGGATCTTTTTGCAGCTTACAGCTCTTTAGGTTCTAAAATTTTCTAACCCATAGTCAAATGGAAATTTAAATCAACACATTCAGGCCCAAAATACCCATCACATACCAGGCTTTTTTAGAAGAGATTGTCAGGTCAATCAAGAGATTGTCAAATTTTAGGGGGTTGGATGGGGAGGTATCTTTGATTCTTGAAATTAGGTCAGTTTCTGGTAGTGAGGGAAAGGTGTGCTGGTACTTACTGAAAGCCTTGCAGTAGACATATGAAAGCTTTCATGTTCAAAATGGTTAAACAGTTAAAAAGGAGCAAGATGTGTAAGTAGAGAGGTCAGGTTAGTTACTAATGTGTATGTCAGCAGTGCTGGCTTGGTGGACTTGTTTGTTGCTGATGTTCGTTAGGTGCCTAGTGCCTTCCATGTGATCACAATTCCAGTGTGTTTTCAAAGGTTGAATGTAGAGCCAGAAATCTGTGTGCATCAGTCATTAAAATTATAACACTGTTATTATAACCATGGCATGAATGAAGGCACACATTGTACAAATTAGTGATACAATTCTTTCTACAAGCTCAATAAAGTTTATTAAAAGCAGCTTAAATAGGTTTGAAAATTTTTGTGTCTCTGGTACTTTAAATAGGGGGGTTTGTGCTTATTTACAGCGTTTGGTAGAAAAGTATATAAACTTAAATATCTCTCCCCGAAAATGGCTTTGTTCATTTTCCATGTATTTTCAGAAAAAAAATGTGGTAGGTTTGACCCAATTCTAATGTCCAGATTTAGAATCATATTTTAGAAAAGGCGAAGTTCAAAATACTTTGGGTTTCCATTATAAGTGCTTTTTAGGTCATTACTAGCCTGTGTAACTGTAGGCATCTGCTTTGATTAATCACCAGTTCTTGCAGTGTATTCATGTTGCCTGAGCAAGCAATTTGCAGGCTGTTTCTTTCTGAAAATTATCTCTTTGTATATTTACATCTATAGCTTTAGGAAATAGGTTGTTATGGAGAGATTTTTGTATATTTCATTAGCGTTTGAAGACGTTTGAAAACATAAGGTGTTGATTTTTCTGCTCTGTTCAAAGTGTTGCAGGCTTGATGCATACTGCATATGTGGTGCTTGGCAGCAGGAAGCTTGGTGAGGGACTCCAGCCACTGCTGTAGCATAATGTTCTGTGAACATGCACTAAGGAAACCCTGCTTTCCTTGGATTTGCATCCCTTTCCTCTTGCAGTAAATCCTGATTTCTTTCCTCTAGTTGTGATGTGCAGGCTTACAGATGTCCTCCTCCATTTGCTGTGTACTTTTCTCCCCATGCCCTCAGCTCTCTTCCCTTGCCCTTAGCTCTGGCTGGACAGAAGGCAGCATGTGTCCTGCCTGCAGCTGTATTCTTTGTTGTCTGTAGAGGTTGGTCCATGAGAGCCAGCTGGCTGCAGGCTTTCTAGGGACAGCAGCTGGTAGGGGTTTCTCTTCTCAATCTAGCTGTTGTTTTTTTTCACAAAACCTGTTGGAACATAGAAGCTTGCATAACAAGTCTGCATAACTCTTATTTTCTTAGGATGCAGTCCAGTAATATTAGAAGGAAGCTATTTTTGCCATATTCAGTGCAATTAAGACAGTAATTCCCCATTTAGAGATGTTTTAGACTGTCAGTGGAAATTACAGGGTTCCTGGAATCTTTTTTTTCTGTAAAGGCTGAAGCTGAGCATCATTTTGCATGGGTTACAATAGGAGACAGTGCTTAGGAGGATAAAGCTGACCACAGGGCAATTTCAGTTTAAAGCGGGAGCTCTGGGGTTGTTTGGAGGCTGCTTGTCCCTCCCTTTTGTTCAGGGAATGCCATAGTCTTTAAACATTGTGAGCACTAAATGTACTGTTCTTTCTGGTGTAGGTGCAAAATTACTTGTTCATTTTACAATAATATCCCCTTGAAGTTGTATGGTCTCAGTACAGCTGTGTTTGAAGTTTTGAATGGTGGGTGTGAAGTCATTGCCTGGAACAGATTACATTGTCTCTGAACAGGTTGCAAGAGGCGTGTTTATTCTTTCTCACTGCAGAAGAATACCGAGTTAGAATGAATGCAGGGCCTTGTGCTAGCAGACAGCAGATATTTTACTTGGATATGCAGAGCCCACATGATATACCTGTTAATCCTTTGGGAATAGTGCTACTCTCAACTAACCACTGGCTAGTTACCCAAAGGCTTCTGTTTGGTCCCAAAATTTTCCTTTTAGCTGCTGA
The DNA here is from genome assembly GCF_017590135.1 of Pyrgilauda ruficollis. Taxonomy (NCBI): domain Eukaryota; kingdom Metazoa; phylum Chordata; class Aves; order Passeriformes; family Passeridae; genus Pyrgilauda; species Pyrgilauda ruficollis. The sequence goes on along the minus strand of NW_024521429.1, from coordinate 245,515 downwards.
ACAAGTTGTCAAGCTCAGCATCTTTCAGTTATCTCTGTGATAAAGTGTGCTGTTCCAGAGCTGTATTTTAGACTTCCCCTTCTGAGATCCCTGTTTATAACAATTGTAACTCTTCCCACTCAGACTCCCTTCAGTGTGACAGAGGCCATCCAGTTTGTCTTGCTTTCTTTAATCTCCAGGTACTGCAGATACTGAAACTGGCACTCTGATAAAATCTCACTTGTTTCCCTGCTCAGTTACCAACATGAGACTTAAATCTGAATGTAGACCTGATGCCTCGTGGCAAGCCCCAGTTGGAAAGCTGAGTTAATGTAGCTAGTGTTGTAAAATGCAGAATCTCTTTATCTGCTCTTTGTAGTTAGAAGAGCTGCACCATTAATTTGTCCGTTGGTGTTGTAACATTGGGTAACAGCAAATGATTATACTTGTTCTCCTAAGAAAAGAGCTTCATGCTAGTAAGAAGTGAAAACTCATTTCTTTGTTCTTAGACAGCAACAGCAGGCTCTCGGGGCATATTATTGTGCTGTCATGCTTAACTTATAAAGTACTGAGGATTTTTCTTCATTCTCTTTCCACTCTGATTTTGCCTTAGGTGTTTTCTCCACTGTCCTTTTTTCTCTCTAAAAGAGGAGTCTTGTCATCATTTAAAAATGAGCCTCTTCCGAGAAGTTTTTTGCCCTCCATTCTCACTGCAGTTTGCCGCAACTGAGCTGCCAATTGGACCCTGCAATGTTTTGACACTTCATTTGAACCACAGTCGAATCCTCCTGCTTTTTCAGCTGTACCATTTCCCAAATCAACTTTTTTTCTACTCGTCCTCTGTGTGTTGTTGCAGCTTTTTACTGGTCTTTCACATACTGGTTGCTACAACTACTCCTTCCTTTCTCATTTTCCACTACCCTCTTTTAGGCTTTGCTCCCCAGAAGCAGAACTGTGCTCTTCAAATGATCACTGGTCCTAAAATCTTGCTGATCTGTTCTCTCCTTTGCATTTTCCCACCTCTGGTACTCTCATCCATTATTTCTGCAAGCAGCTCTGGACTTTCTTTCTTTCTCTTTTTCTACCATTGTATGAAATGTCCTCTGCACTGGACTGTGGAACTTCACAGGCCCTTCTTCGGAACTGTGTCAGCAGGAAGGAAACTGCTCACTTGAATGTGAACACACAGACATTCACTAGACTCTTTGAACCATAAATATTTTTGATTCCATACTAAAAATCCCCCAAAAATACAATAAAACTACTTCTGGGCTTGGCTGACCTACATTAAAATCTGCAAAATGTTGTTGCTTCCTCTGGTCTTCTACTTTCCTTGCCTGTTCTTGCGTAAATCTACGTGTTGTGTTTTGTCTTTATTAGCCTGTCAGTTCTACAGGGTAAAATTAGCAAATTCAGCACAAATGTTGTTGGGGCTTTTGTTTCAAAGAATGAACCAATGATTCATTGGTTCAGAAGTAGTATTCTGGTCATTTTTGACCCTTCTCCTTTTTCTTTCTCTCCATGTTTTGAAGGAGATGAGGCACAGTCAGTGACCTGTACCAGACCCCTGACATCATCCATGCTCATCTGGCCCAGCCTTTACAGACTGGCAGAGATCTCAGAGCTAAGAATCATTTCCTACAATTTTTTTTCAGAAGTTGGAGCTACATTAGAGGGATACAAATTACTAACTTCGTAGTGGGAGGAACTATAGTGTAAATTCAACAGTCGCTTGTTCTGTTTAGCCACCAATATACTAATTACTGTGTGTGTGGGCATGTCACTGTGTGAGCAGACCAGAATTAACCACAGCTTCGTGTGCTCTCGTGCTTCCCCTCAGCTGGGCATGGGAAGAGACCCAAATATTGACAGTGCAGGGGACGTGTGTGGGTGCTGGGGCTTCGGTGCTGTGTAAGACTAAAGGGGAATGTGGCAAAATAGATCGAGGTAGAGAGTGGGATAGTGAGCAAGTCGGCAGAAGCAGGCTCAGCTGCTTCCAGTGCAGCAATGACTGGCTTGAGGCAGAAAATCTTAATGGAAAAAAATATCTGATTTTAATTTTTCTTTTAGATTTTGTATGCTGTTTCTGGAAAATGTTACTTGATTTGGTAGCTTGAAGTGTAAAAGTAAGTGCTTTTATAAAAATGGCACCACTCCAAACACTGAGACAATATGGGTAAAAAATAAAGGGTTTGAGCCATGTACGTAGCAAACCTGGTTTCCAGTCTCTTGATCTCTGAAACGGACCTGAAAGTATTTGGTAATTTCTTCCTTTTGGTGGGGTCACAGAATGTTTCTTTTCTGTGCATCCTCTTGGGAAAAGCTGTTAGAGCTCAGCTGTAGGAGGGTGGACAGGCATATGTGTGCACACAGTGAAATCAAGCTTCATAAAAAGATAACAAGAAGTGGGGCAGGCATCTTGAGAAATATGCCAGCTCCTCTATTAATGATGGGGAGAGCTTCTAGCAGCAGAGCTTGTTAGCCACAGTCTTATGGAGTGATGTCACTGTCACAAATTGGAAGCTGTTTATCATTAATTAGAAAATTCTTACCCATCAGCAAGCCCAAGTCTTCCAATGTTCATGATTCTGATTTGAGGTGCTCACTGAAAAGTTAACTGGTTTTTACACAACTGTGTTGTTCACCAAATCAAGAACTATGGTTCTACAGACTTACCCTTTGGATGGTAAACTACCAGCTCAAGGCTTTCAGCTGCAATAAGAGGGTGATGAAGCTCACTCTCTGGCATGGCACCAGCACAAGGAAAGCAAGTTGATCATTCTGTTAAAAACAACAAGGAAAGGTGTGGTAAAATAGAAGCTTTAGTAGCTCAGCAAATGCTATTGGAAGGCTTCCTGTAGGATGTTGCAGTGAATTATGCTGCTATCTTTGAATGAAGGATGATAGCCAGCCACCTGAGGAGCAGGGGATGATGCATGAGCGACTGCTTAAGTTAGATTTAGGTTTGAACAGTGAACATTTTCCTTAAGAAAAGACCATTGGAAGCAAAGAAAAAACGACCAAAGTGGTCCTAGCCAAGAGCTGTCAGCCAGAAGGTGATGTCTGAAGAAGTCAGGAGCTAACTTTTGGATGCTTGGTAAATGGCTCTGTGTCCCAGTTGTGTTTTGAGGCACTCGTGCATTTCTGAACACTGAGCCTCTACAATACTGCCAGGCTGTACAGTAGTGCACTGTGTCAGGAGCAGAGGATTTCTTTTACATGCTTAGGCTGTATTACTGGTAGGCATGGCAAATCACTTGGATAAATTTGAGAGCTACAAAGAGCAGCAATTCCAACCATTCCCTGCTTGTGATCACTTGTTTGCATGGTTTTGTTGGGAAGACATTCTTGAAGTAAAGGAGGAGGGAGAGGAGAGTGAAGATGGGAGACAAACATTGAACCTCTTTTATTCTGAACTCTAAATACAGATTTGATTGCACAGTGAAGGCGGGGAACAGTGATGTGCTCTGTCTGTGATCCAAGCTGCATGGAATTGACTCTAACCTCCATATAATTCCCAGCTATTCCCCTCTACTGGAAAAATCAATAGGAGCTGCATGGATGTCTCTTAAACATTGTCCTGAATCACAATGGTGGCAGTAAGAGTCCAAATGGTTTCTTGGCAGAGAGCATGCTCATAACCAGCCACTGCCACATCCTATTGACCAGGGTTAGCAGAGCTCTTCTGACCCATTTCTTCTTTCTTCCTGTTGCTTAGCAACAGATGCAGCATGTTAATGTTAAAAAGGCTGGAAAACAGGCCTTCAGCAGCAGTTGCCTGTTTTCATAGGTTTTATTTGCTTGAGGGTAGACATTTGTAGTGGTTATGGTGAGTAATCACCCTTGTCATGGTCTCATATGAGCATTCAAATTGCTTTATTGCATGCCCTGTAAATGAGCAGAGCTGTTATAATATGGTTCTACCCACTTCTGACATCCAAGAGCCTGTTTGGATATACAAAAGGTATCTGAAACACCTGAAAAAAGGGGAGAGTCTTTAAATCCTGTCTGTGCATTAAACTGGAGGGTGCTGATTTATCACACAGTAAACTGCTTCTTTTAATGGAAATGTCTTTATTGATCTGACCAGATCACAAAGTATCAGTCTAAGCTGTGAATAATAGGCAGAATCAATTCTAGTAATTAAATACCAATACTGTAACTACTGTATCACACCCCTTCTCCTCCGGCAGTGTGGTGTATCATCTGATTGTAATGTATTATGCATTGATACACTACTGCTTTGTGACTGTCTTGAAGAAGGAGATCTACCTCCACCTGAACTATTTATGCTTTGTTAAAAACTAGCACAAAGGGTGTTTGTCACAAGTCTTCACTGTGCTAACCTAGAAACTGCATAAAGACAGGTAGCCCTTACAGCCTGCAGCTGAACAGGAGGTTATTGATGGAGGGAGCTGTTGAAACCAGTTAGATGATGATTGTCATTTTTTGTGGGGGTGTATGCTGGCATTAACCAACCTAGCTATCCCCAGGCTTCTGTGGGCTTCACAGCAAAACTGACAGCTGTGAAGAGAATTCCCAAGTTCTGTGGGCTGCTGCTGAGAGTGAGGACAAGCAGCAGAGTCACAGCTGCTTGGGAAGTCAGAAGTTGGTGGCTGAGGTTGGGGCAGGGCTGTAATTCAGCATGCATTTGGAGTATCTGCCATGTCACAGGAACCTTTAGAGTGCACCAAAAAGGTGCTGTGTGGTTCATATCAGACACTCCACTTTTGAATAAATACACATTGTTTACACTTTGCTAATACATCTCTGTGATGTTGGAGGAGTGGGTCAAGAGGAGTATAGAGAATGTAGCAAATAAATGTTGGCTGCATTGCACACTCTTAAAATTACATTTTCTCTTGTTTGCAGTGAGTGCCATAATTCCTCTGACCGGATCAAGGTGCGAGTGTGGGATGAAGATGATGACATCAAGTCTCGTGTCAAGCAGAGGCTGAAACGCGAGTCAGATGATTTCCTGGGGCAAACAATCATAGAAGTTCGCACTCTGAGCGGAGAAATGGATGTTTGGTACAACCTTGGTGAGCAGTGCCTTGGGACTGAAAACGTGTTATGGGTTGATTTGGGAACACTTGAGAGCACTTCGATGCATGTGGGCAATTTGCAAGAAAGGGAGAAAAAGTTTGCATGGTTTCAGGGCATGTTATGCTGCTGCAGAGCAGCTGCAGAGCTGCTCCCAGTTAAAATGGAGTATAACGTGCCAGAAGGTTGATGTTTTTCTCTGTCAGCTATTTAAAAATACAGTTTAAGAAATGCTTGGAGCAAGACTCTATTCTGCTGGAAACATACTGTCCTGTGTTCTTTTTTTGGTGTCAACACAAGCATTTTACCAGTCTGTAAGAAATTCAGGTGCACTGCACTGGGCTGGCAAGTTGGTGAGACCTTTTCCAGTGACTGTTGCAGAAAGTACCAGCAAGCAACCAGATGGTACTGAGTTGACAGGCACTGTGAACCTGTCATCTCCTAGGAGATCCAAAATCTTCTTCCAGCAGTTCCCAGGAGTTTAGGGCTATGGTGAAGTTAGGGAGAAATTCCACATCAGTCAGCACTGTTCTCAGAAAAGGAATCTGTCCTTGGTGGTTCTAGTTCAGCTGACTGAATCCAAGACCCTGTAGCACATTTACTGGCAGAAAGGCTATCTTATGTCCAAAAATGTGCATAGTTCTAACTAGATGTGTCATATTGAGGTTGTATCATGGCAGTTGTTTTGCTGATGTCTACTTAGTGTTACTCAACGTTTTGAAAGAAAAGAGAAAGTTTTCACTGTGGTGACTCAGCCCAAGGTTCCAGCAGTTCCTTTTGCCAGTGTTGTCACCCTGAGATGGCTGTGCTCTGGACATGAACAATGCATATAATTGCTGATGGTTTTGCCTTCTAGAGAAGCGAACAGATAAGTCTGCAGTGTCCGGGGCTATTCGCCTGCAGATCAGTGTGGAGATCAAAGGCGAGGAGAAAGTGGCTCCATATCATGTTCAGTACACTTGCCTTCATGAGGTAAGAAGTGTGAATATCTGTTCATTCTGAAAAAGCATATTGAAAAAGCAATTTTCTGACTTTTATTTCCTTGAAATGTACCTCCGTGCCCTAGGTGAGCTTTCTTTTCCCTGCCACACAGTGGTAACACACTGAATCATCAAACCCACATTTGTCAAGGAGGCAAAGGCAGTTTTAACCTGTCTCCCCGACACTGGGGACTGGCTGGCTCAGTGTGTCCAACTGTCACAGCTGTGCTACAGCTGTGTAAGAGATCAGGCTTTGGTTCCACTCAGAGCCCATGATGAGTTTAAGGTGGAGAAACATGTGAATTTCCTTGAGTGATGTTTTCAACATGTACTGCATTTCTGTCTTTCTTTAGAGGAAGCTTACTAAAATGCATTATGGGTAAATTCTGATTGAGGAGAGTCTCTGTCTTGGGCTGTTGAGTGATGCAGGTGTTGGTGGTATAAACTCTTTTGTGCTGCTGCAGTACTGTGTAGTTATGAACAACTGTTGGGGAACAGAAGATTAAGCTGAGTTTCTGGGTGCTGACCCATCTCAGGATGGACTGAGCTAGACAGGCAGTGCTGCAGAAGTTGGGAGGAATCCAAAGATGACTTTCGAGAAAGACTAAAGGGAAACCCTGTCTTGGAGAAATGCCCAGTCTATCTGTGTCAAAAAAAAGGCAGGCAGCAGGGTCAGTCTCAAAAGTGCCTGAATAAGGAAGAGTAGTCAGAGCCCTGTATATGAGAATATCCTGAGGTCATTGAGGGTTAAGCAAATTCGTCTTACACAGAGAAGGACAGTTGTATCACATAGAGGAATGTTCATCTACAGGAACAGTGTATTTATTCAGCCACTGAGCTGGAAGAGCTCTGTGGTGTCTTCTGGCCTTGCCAGGGAAGTCTCTATAAGACAAATATGAAGCTCAGAAAGTAAGCTTCTTTTAGTAGGCTGTATTGTATCCTTCAATACATATTTATTGTTATTTCAGTGATGGCTACTATTTGGTAAGCTGTTTTGGTTTTGTCCTTTGAACATGCATGTTCACTTGCTTCTCTCTTTTTTTTTTTTTTTTTTTTTTTTTTAAATGCGCTTTTTCATTTTTTTCTTTTTTTTTTTTTTTTTTTTTTTTTTTTTTTTTTTTTTGCAAACAGGTATCTTTTAACTATCACTTTTTTCTTTTGTGTATTCTAAAATGAAGATGATTTGCAGCAAGAATAATATAATCAGGAAGAATACTACTGTAAAGCAGAGTACTCTAGCTACTAATGAGATCATTAGACTTCTGTATCACTTACTGTAGGGAGCCATTCTCTGAAAGGCTGATGAATCTGTAAGTGCCATGAATTTGAGGATTACTGAGAAGCGCACTGAGCGGAATGTGCAATTTCTGCATAGCAATGATAGCTGAAAACTTTTGCAGTGTTAGATAAAGTGGAAGGTTATGTTGAATACTAATAATGCAAGTGTCTAGTTGTTAGGGTTGTTGATCTTAAGGGTATCCTTTTCAGGAAAAGAAATCTGTTTGCACTGTTCTGTATAATAATTACAATGCTGATACAGAGCTGTAACAGCTAGTTTTAAATAGCTTGTCCATGTTAAGGCATTTTCATTATGACAACAGAAATGCATAGGTTTCAGGAAAACTTAATTAGTGTATGGTTTCAGTGCACTGAAGCACTCTTCTGCATCATTCACATTGTCTGCTGGGTAAAGTTGTAGGTATGCATGTGAAAAATTCAGCTGTGAGATTCGTTCAAGAGGAAAAGGTAAAAGCAAAAAACACAGAGTGGGCAGGGGGAAAAAAAAGGAGGAGAACAAACAAAGTCGTGATAGTGCCACCACATCAGCAGTTTCACACTCTTCGAGAATCTTACTTAGCAGCTTCAGCAGCCTCACATACATACAAACTTGTCCTTGTTTTGTTTTTCAGAATCTCTTTCACCATCTCACAGATGTGCAAGGGAATGGGGTGGTGAAGATCCCTGATGCCAAAGGAGATGATGCATGGAAGGTGTATTTTGATGAGACAGCCCAAGAGATCGTGGATGAATTTGCAATGCGTTATGGCATTGAGTCAATATACCAGGCCATGACGTAAGATGCATTTCCTGTGTTCCTTAGTGCAGATAATTGGTGTAACTGATTGATGTAACTCTCTCTGTTTAGCAGATGAAGTGTATCGATAATGGAAAGCTAGGCAGTGGCAGCTACTCCTTTTGGGGCTTACTGTGAATGGGAAGAGACTTTCTGTCTTTGAATGACTGGTGTCCTCAAAGCTTAAAAATTATTGTCTGCTGTTCCTGTTTTGAGACTCTCCAATCTCTCTTTGAGAGCTCTTCTGTTAAAAAGGTGTTGCTCAAAGTTCTCACTGAAGGTTGTTGATGAGAAGGGATGAGTTTTGTGGAAGCATTTGTCCTATCTGTCTGTTGTGGCAAATGTTATAGTTCTTTGAAGAGACTGTTTTCCCAGGTGCTGCTGAAAGCACTTCCAGTAAGTCTGAGTAATGGTGCCACTGATTTGTTCTCTTTGGAGCTAGGTTAATGCGGTTCTCTATCTTCAAAGAACCTTTTCGTTGTCTCTATAATTTTACTTGGATTTGGGATTAGTCATTCTTCCTCTTAAAGACTAGTATTGCTATACTTAGCTCATTTCTTATTTCAAATGTAATATAAAATGTAGCAGACAAAAGTGAACTTTTTCACATTAGAAGCTAAAAGTTTTGGGTTATAGGTCCTTAGATGACTTATGAGCTGTACTTATGTCACCTTGCAAGCAGCTTTTCTGCCTATTGGTTTAAGCCAAAATGGAAGAGAATTGGCAGGTTTCTCTGGAGGTCTAGTCACTGCTTATAGCAGGGCTAACTTGAAAGTTGAACGAGGCTGCTCAGGGATGTGAAAAATTTCCAAGGATGAAGGTGGAAGCCTCTCTGATTAGATCCCCATTCCTCACAGCTTCTCTTCTTAAAGCTAAATGAAGCCATTTCATGTGCTTGTATTTACCCAGTGCCTAAATGACCAATTAGTAGCTAAGTGTTAAGTAACAGGCATGGTTTTAAACTTGAAGAGGTTGGATTTGGGATAGATAAAAGGACAAAATCTTTTACAGTGAGGGTGGTGAAACAGTGGATGAAACATGGATAGACTAGGCTTCCCAGAGAGGTGGTAGATATCCTACATAACCTGGAAGCGTTCAAGGTCATGTTGAACGGGATTTTGAGCAGCCTGGTTGGAGCAGTGGGTCCCTGATCAGTGCAGAGGTTGGACTAGATGACCTTTAAAGGCCCCCTCCAGCCCAAACTGTTCTGTGATTCTATGAGAACCTCAGGGAGAAGGTTACATTTGTAAAGTGGTTCCCAAATTAGATCAGATTTCTCAGTGAGTATGTCTGCATAAAAATGGCCCATCTCTTCTGCCTCTTGAAATGAACTTGCCATTTCCCATGATGTAAGACCTCTTAAGCTCTGATTATTTTTTTACGACTAACAGATTTTTAAAAACTTTTTTAATCGTTTCACAAGCCTGAATGCTCCTAGCATAATTCTGAGATTTCCTGAAGGAGGTTTCCCTGCATTTAATGAGAGAATGGGAAAAAGCAAATAAGTGTGCACACTTCTTGCAGGCTGAATGGGTTAGCCATAAGGAATTAAACCTATCAGTGCAGCACAGAAATACTAGTGTGTACTCTCACTGGCCATTAATGCTTTCCAGCTGCTGCCACCTCATGACACCTCAGAACCTGTGTCTGCCTCAAGCAGCAGCAAATCGTGTCGATTTCCTTGTGTCAGGCTTGGTTCTAGGAATTGGCATCAGGACCTAGGGCATCACTAAGTCACGTACTGTGGCAGCAAATGGCTGAGAAGCTGTTTTATGATCTGGAAATGGCTGCAGTGAAGGGATTTCTCTTTGTTTTGAGCTGTTGTCTAGATGGCACCTTTCTGAATAAAAACTCTGGGATGCTGGAGTTCTGTAAAGAGATGAAACGTGACTTCCATCTGTTCGTGGTGCCCTCCAGCACAAGGGATCTGTTAAAGGGATAAAGTCAAGTCCTGCTGCACAAAAGAGACCAGAATGACTTACATCACTGTCTTTTGCAGGCATTTTGCATGTCTCTCCTCTAAATACATGTGCCCAGGCGTGCCAGCTGTGATGAGCACCTTACTTGCCAATATCAATGCTTATTATGCACACACCACTGCCTCCACAAATGTGTCTGCTTCGGACCGCTTTGCAGCCTCCAATTTTGGGGTAGGTTTGTGTGTTTGGTGATGTTGCGATTGGACTTCTTTAATTTGCTACAGCGATTCCACCCTTCTGTAAACAACTTGCTCTGTTTAAAGAACATTAAATTTGTGAGGAATTCGAAGCAGTGGAACTCCTATACCAGACAAAGAGCATGGGTTTATTGTCTTCATCATCACACAATTCAGATATCAATCAATGTAATGCATTGTGATGTTGATTCTTTGTGTTCACATTACAGTGGAGCACAGATGGTATGGAATGAGCAAACAATACTAGCTCTGCATGTTAGTGCTGTTGGTAAAATACACTGTGTGATCTGGTAATTTCAGAACTTTGGTTTTAAAAACAGCAACTGCTTTAGGAGAAGAAAAGCACCACCACAAAAGAAGTCTATGCCCTTAATGGTTAAAATGTTTTGTATATAATTTGTGGTGGAGTTGAGCATGATGGAAAAGTATTTGGAAAAGCTTCCCATCAGACTGAGAATTTATTAATAGATTGAGGTGTTCACAATGCCAAATCAGAATTCAGTGGAGAGACCTGACCTCAAGAAGTTGTGTCACAAGAAGCCTGTAGTACTTGTCACTTGTCTAGATAAGATCACAGAGCTGTATCATTGCTCTGAATTAGACCATTTTCTGCCTGTAATTTATTCATCTCTGAATAATCTCTGATTTTCTCTCAAATACAAGTTTGCTGTAAATTGCAGATGGAAAGTCAGAATGGTTTCTGTTCTGCCTCTACTTCAGAATGATAATGGAGTGTTTTTTCTGAAATTGTGATGTTTCACAGACTTCAGAAATAATTACAGTTTTAAAGTAAATCCAAGAATTGAAAGAAAATACCGTTTGCACAATGCCATGTACCCATACTGCTTTCTCCTGCTCTCATAAGATCTGACACTGTTTACCTGATATCTTGCTGCTTACTCTGAACATGGATTGGACAGTGGTGATATGTGAATGTTTACTGGTGCTTTCTGGCTTTCTGCTCAACAGAAAGAACGATTTGTAAAGCTTCTGGATCAGCTTCATAATTCACTTCGGATTGATCTCTCAATGTACAGGGTGAGTGGGAATAAACAGAATCCTTCCAGGTATTCTGGTGGGCAGAGGGGAAACACACCATTTGGATTTCTCTTATGTTTCTAACTTCCTGCATAGTTTGTGTCTTAAGGAATTGTCATGACAAGCTTGTTGCTGAAATGTACTGTTTTGTTTTACGATGGATTGAAACTTACACCTTGTTTTTTTTCTTACATTGTAATTTGCTTGAGATTTCTGAAATAATTTGAGCATTGTCAACTGTGTTTATCTCTGATACTTCCCCAGAAGTTTCTAATCCAAGTCAGATTGGATTAAATAATTTTAATTACTCTTATCAGCTACTTTGGGTATCATCTAAAAAGGGAAAATAGACTTGTTCTCCCCTACTATGAACAGAAATATTTTAGAGCACCATGTTGTCACTTATTTAAGGTTTGGCAAACTCAAATCATGATGTATGGTCAGGTTTGAGATCCCCTCCACTTCAGCAGATTGTGAAGGGATGAGTTTCAGATGTTGGCATTAGTCCAACAAGCTTCATAAACCCTCCACTTTCTTTCCTTGCTACTCCTGAGTCAATATTGTCTTATCATGTGACTTGGCTGGTTTTTTCCCTTAAATTCCTTGCTATATTATTTCAATCAGTGACTAATTCATTGAAAATTTTGCAAATGGTGCCAAAATGTGAGCTTCAGCTTTATTTAGTTATCCACTTCTGATTTTAGCATTTACCTGAAACACAGAAAAACATATAGAGGAGAAAAACACAGGAAGATAAAGAGAAGTGCATTAGGAAGACAAAACAAAAAGGAAAAGGGGAAAGGTGCAAAAGAAGATAAAAGGAATATTGTGTGAAGAGCTATTCTAAAGCTACATTACTAGAAAGAGAAAGTATAAATAGAGGCAGCTGATCCATGGAGTAGCAGAGGGAAAATTATCAACCCATGACAATAGGAATCTGTAGCAGTGCTGCCTTTTTTGTTTGCTTGGTGTTCAGTAAAAGCTGCTTTTTGGTAGCTGGTGCAACTGAAATGTGCACAAACAAGTAAGATCTTACATAAAGGACCAGGAAAGATTTGTGTAGTGTAAATAATTTAGGTGTAATTTAATTGACATTATATTTGGAGAAATGGCTGAAGCATTATGTGAGCATTTAGTAATTATTTTAAGACCCTAAAGGGCAGATTAAGTTCTGAAAGAAAAGGTATTAGTTTGCAGCTTTCCAAACAGGAGATGGCAATTTATATTCTTCAAATGGTTTGTATTTAGATCTTTATCCATGGAAGTCTTTGATTTTGGTAAATACCCTGAGTTCCAGAGAACCCATGTGTGGACAGCTTAACTTTTAACAGGAGAGTTGTCTGAGAAGGACCATCTACAAATGACTGCAAAAAGCATCAAATTGCCTGCAGTGGTTAGCTAAATTTCAGTAATACTCAATTACTACTGTAATTTCCGCAAGTCCTCAGTAAAAAGGGAAAACTCTTCCTGTCGGCTCTTTTTGCCTTCATATCTAATAATTTTTGAATGTGCAGATGTGAAGAAGCTATGTGAGGAGAAGGTTGCCCCTGCTCTTCTACTTGCAGCAAAACCAATCCCATCAGCTTGAATGTAAGAACATGCTGAGGAGCATGAATGCTCTTAAAGGACACAGGTCCACAGGAGACAGTGGGAATGTTGGAAAGGGCACAGTGCCTGTGGTCAGAAAGGGAAGAGTGTTGTGCAAGAAGCAAAGCTAGCTGCATTCAGCCTATGTATTTACATATGGCATCTCACAGGGTTCTAGCTACTTCCAGTACCATCTTATGGGAGCAGTGCTAATTTTTCCTTCCTGGTCTTGTTTACTTCTCTGGAGAGGTGTTGAATACACCACACCCCTTGGCATCCCAGAAGAGAAGCCAAAAAACAGAGCACTGAGTGCAGAAAGGAAAGGTCTCACATAACCTCAGGCAAAAGGCCAGGGCTGCCAGTGGTGAGGCTGTTCCCAGCCTGCTCCTTCTACACACAGCCAAGGAGACCGTTCCTGCCACCAAAGGCTGTCAGTCTCCTGGCATCCACAGACACTACATTTATGTGAGAAGCTATTTAATTAAGCAAACAGATAAGCTTCTGCAGCAAAAAGGCCTTATTTATTGAGCATTGTTTTGACTGGTACAAGCTTCTTGAGCAGGAAATGTTTCCAAGACCGTTTCCTTATTTAGCACATGCTTGAAGCCTTGCATGGATCTGACTGTGCTTTCGAACAGGATTTCCCTTTTCTGTCAACAGAATAACTTCCCAGCCAGCAGCCGTGAGCGGCTGCAGGACCTGAAGTCTACAGTGGATTTGCTGACCAGCATCACTTTTTTCAGGATGAAGGTAGGGATATGGGTGGGAATGGGAATGGCATCTCTGCAGGTTTTTTTCCCCAGGAGTTGATTTCCCATTTTCAAACCATTGTTTCATGTTGTTTTTCTTTAGACACTTAAGGAAAATGGAAATCGTCTGCTGGCCATATATAAACATCTACATTTTGTCTTTACTTTTTTATATTTTACATTATGAAGATGTAAATTGCTTTTCCCCTATTAGTCTTCAGTCATAAAGATGGCACAACACTCTCCCACCCTCCCTCACAAAAAACCAAAAAAATTGAGGAGGAGGAAGAATAAAGGGAATTGTCTAGTTTTAGGAAGATAATTTGCTTTTTTAATAACATTAGGAAGGATTTCACTATCTAGTAAATATTTTAGAGTTTCCCTTGTGGAGGCTGAGATTCTAAAATGGGATAATATCTCTCAGTAGAGATCCAGGAGAGTTGTTATGAATGCTAATGTGCTGGTTTCATAGTTAAGTTTATTATCCTAGCAGTGTGTAATGAGATTATTTTATATTCCTGATTTTTGGCTTTTAAACTTTTTTTACAAGATCACAACCTCATATTGTTGATTGGTACATGCCACTTAAAAATGTTTATCTTACCAAAAACAAAGCAAGTGTTTAATTTGAGCTACTTCAAGAAGTGCTTAAATTTTTACACCTAAGCCCTAGTGTAAATGATGATTTAGATCTTTAAGAGTATTCATTCAGACAGTCTGTATGTTGGAAGCTTGATTTATAGAGATACTCTGAAAAATTTAGAGGTACTGAAAATATCAAAATTGTCAGGTTATAGTTGTATTTGCAGGGTGACAATTGCCTGTCTGTTTAGTTTAAAGTACCTCTGCAGCATTTTCCTAAAATAGTGTAACAATGAAATAATAAAAACAGCTGCTGTTACAAGAGGAGAAGGCGTATCAGTTGGCATGTCCCTAATGATTCTGGTTGCTTTAAAATTCAATAAAGCTTGTGATGAAAGATGTCCTTAATGAAAGTTTTTTTGTATTTAAAGGCAAATGAGTGGTCTTTGGCAAGACTTTGCAGATCAGATGTAAACGGCTCTGCGTGCTTCCAGTGCTGGGGAAGATTGCCTGCAGGCTTTGTAATAAAGTCCTATAAATTCAGCAGAAATTGTGTGTTTGGCTCAGGCTATACACATATCAAGCCACATGATCTGTCTGTTCTGGGGATCTTCCTTGGCACATCAAAATCTCTTTATGCTTCAGATGGTCCTGTGGGGAGATAAGTGTTGTCACTGCTTTTTTATGCCTGTGGAGAGTGACCCATTTGTGGTTTCAGGTCACAGGTTGCTGAAAGCAGATCCACCAAGCCTTGAGTGGTTTCCAGAACAGTGATGTGTCCTTTCCCTGTTTGACTTATGAACCGTGCTTTGTTTGACTCTTTTTGTTGTCCCCTTGCCAGGTCCAAGAGTTGCAGAGTCCACCGCGAGCTAGCCAGGTGGTGAAGGACTGTGTAAAAGCTTGCCTCAATTCCACCTATGAGTACATTTTCAACAATTGTCATGAGCTGTACAGTCGGGAGTACCAGACAGATCCTGTGAGTAGCTGATAAGCAGGCAGAAATTGAATTTTTCTGTTTTTCTTAAGGTAATAACAAAAATACTAATTGAAAAAAAAAGCCAGCACAAAGTTGTGTGACTTGTTATCTTCTGAATGCACAAAATTTGTAATCAATTAATGAGCACTAATTAGTAAGGGGAAGATGATAATTGTTTTACACTAACTAATTATGATGTGTTTTGCCAGCCTCAGCAGTTATTTGTGAAGGGAAGGTTTCATGTAGCTTTGAGCGAACGAAAGCCAATTTCAGCAAATGTAGGCTGATCAAGGAAACTGTCATTAACATATGTAAACCTCAAGCACTGAGATTTTCCCTCTTTTTCTGTCACCCAGTATCCTGCCTGAAATAGGTTTAGGAGGTGCCTCTAGACACAAACTGTTCTCACATGTGTGACAGCTCCACTGGCCTCTCTGTAGTAATGCACACACAGCACGTTAACAGGGATACAGGCACCAAGCAGGTGCCTAAAGAGCAAGTATTTGGAAAAGGCTTAGGGCAAATGATGTCTCAGCAGGTCTCCTGGAGCCTGGCCTGCTCCTGGCGTGGTAGATGACAAAACAGGGATTAGTTGTGTTTGAGACCACCAGTTAGCAACATGTTTTGGTGTGTTACTGTGTTTTGCATTAGATCAGACATGTTGTCAGCAGTCATTAATAATTTTAAGCTCTTTGGAAGAAAGGGTCCAGAGGTGTGCTTGGAATTTGCATGGTGATCTGCAATTAGCTTTTTCTTTTCCCTTACATTTTATGCTGGTTTTCCAATGGCTTCCTTCTCAGAACAAAACTCAGGACCTTCCTGCCGAGGAACAGGGCCCCAGCATCAGAAACCTTGATTTTTGGCCCAAGCTCATCACTTTGATAGTTTCCATCATAGAAGAGGACAAGAATTCTTATACCCCAGTCCTGAATCAGTAAGAATCCTCCGTGTCATGTTTGGCTAATGCTAGTCTGTGTCTGCTCTGCTTTATTTGTTAAACTGCTTTCTATCTCTTCTGTCACTTGTGCATTTATAGAAGTACTTATCTTGTCTGTCTGTCTTTCTGTCTTATCTGTCTCTGTCTATATAAATAACTTTTTGATTGGGATGGAAGAGTTTCAAAAGGTTCAGTTACGATGGCGTTCGAGCACAAACACCCTGATTATTACAATCCTGAACTCAGGGAGGCACCTGAAACTGGGGTGAGAGTTCTTTTGGTTTTTTCTGATGTTGAGCAGTTCTGGGGTGCACATCAAGGCACACAGTAGTGCTGTGGTGCCTTACACTATGGCTTAGGAACGTGGTGTTCAGTGCAGCACTGGGAGATTGCACTGGGTGGAGTTTGAATAGCAGCAGATAGGACCCATTGGAAATGGGTCTGTTTGACTGGTGGATACCCCTGTTACAGTCCCACAGGGCAGAGAGAGACAGAGATCCTACAAGGTATTACACACAGAGACCTGGATTGTGCCCTAATCATCATTGATCTAACATGATTAGCAGTCACCTGTCAGCCTAGTAACCCTCAAAAAGGAGAAAGAAAAAAATGAGCAAGGAAGGGGAAAAAAGTGCAAGGGCATAGAGATCACATTCCCAGGATGACTGGGTGCACCTCTTCTAGGAAAGACATGCAGGACCTGTCTTTTTGAGTTAAACAGATTTTTTGGTTTACTTAATCTGTGCCACAGAGTCTAGTCCTGATCTCTTATTTTCAACTGGTCCTCTAGGGTGAAGGAAGCATCTGTAAGGTTGAGATTTTCAGCTTGTAGTATAGCTCAGAGCTAAATAAAGAAGTGCCCTTTGCTTCGACGTATGCCAAAGCCTTTTCCAAATGTCCCCTCAGGTTTCCTCAGGAGCTTGCAGTTGGGAAGATCAGCGCAGAGGTGATGTGGAGTCTTTTTGCCCAGGATATGAAGTATGCCATGGAAGGTAAGAGAATGTCTCACTGCTGTTAGCTGACTTGTTGCTGGTCTCTTTTTCTCCATCGTTTGATGAAATTGAGGCTTAAGCTCGTGAGTAGCATCACTGATTGGAGCTGGGATTTTTAGCGTTTGTTTGTTCGTGCACAGCTGGTTTATGGGTCAGAACTGAGGCTGAGATCTGCTGTAGACCTCCATGTCAGGCTGTGTTGCAAGCTGTTCATTGACATCCCAGCTGGTTTGAAATCAGAAATTCCCTTTGGCCTAGAACTTAAGATGGCTTGGATCAGCAGCCAGCAGCAGCTTCATCTTCCATTGTGCTGTGGTAGACAGGAGAGAAGTTGGTGGACTCTGGGCTGTGCCACGGCTCTAGTTCCCTAGATAATACAGCACAGGTTGTCTAAGCCATTAGCAGAAAGATGTTGTTATAATAATTCCTGCTGCAGACATCTTCATTTCCAGTTAGTGTTTGCATAATTCCATCTCCTAGGAAGGAGGAAATTTTACTGTTTCTGAAAATGAATTAGGCATGAAAACCCAGTAAACATCCAGAAAGGAATTCTTCTTCTTGCAGTACTCTTCTGATGGTTGGTTTCTGAACTTGATTTTACTTCTGTACATTGATTTTCACAATCTTACCAACTTTTCACAAGTTTCAGAGAGCATCCAGCTCCCACTGTCTCTGCAGGGTTGGGCTTTATGATCATTCATAAGGTGAGACTGTGATAAAACAGAAGTGCCAGTGCTGCCTGCGGCATGCTAGCTGTATTTGTACTCCAAACCATAGTCAAGCTACTGCTTTTGGCCACTCACAAAATTTCGCTCAATCCACTTGTCCCCACTTTGATCTGAACTCACTTACAGGAGTGACAGCCAATTAGACTCTCCAGATTGCTATGAAAAAAATGCTGCCAGTAAGACAGCTGCCTGCATTTTGTTCTTTGGAAACAGTCTGTGGGGTTGCTCTGTAGGTGAAAAAGATTGACTCCATTTATTTTATTAATCTCTGTCAGTGCAGCAGATGTAGAGACTGTGCTGTGGGGGAACAGTCTTTGCCAGGTGAAGGCTTGAATCTGACATGCTGCAGGGCTGGATGAAATGTTCTCAATTCTGTGTTAGAAACTTTTTATATATGCTTGTACCCCGCAGTGCCTTTGTCTTGTGAGGTCAAGCTCATGTAAGAACAGACACTGGGAGGAAGGACTGTGACCTACTAACTATGTTGAAGAGTCTCTTCTGTAGTGACTGTCACTGCTTGCTCATGTGTTAGAGATAAGGCAATGGTGATAATTTCATGTTCTCTTTCCCTAGAAACCATTTGCTCCTGCAAACCCTTTTAGCTCCCCTTTCAATTTTGTCCTTATGTATCTAGGAGGGATGGAGCACGTCTCCTGTGAAGAAAGACTGAGAGAATTGCATTTGTCCAGCCTTTGGGCTGACCTACCTGGGGTACCTGAAGGGAGCCTACAAGAACAATGGAGAGGGGCTTTTTACAAGAGTTAAAGGACTCTTTTTACAAGAGTGACAGGACAAGGGCGAATGGCTTCAAACTGAAAGAATAAATTGAAATTAGGCATTAGGAGAAAATACTTCCCTGTGAGGGTGGTGAGGCACTGGCGCAGGTTGCCAAGAGAAGCTGGTTTTGCCCCATCCCTGGGTGTGTTCAAGACCAGGCTGGATGGGGCTTGGAGCAGCCTGATCTGGTGGAAAGTGTCCCTGCCTATGGCAGGGGGATTGGAATGACATGATCTTTACAGTCCTGTCCAGCTCCAGCCACTCTATGGTTCTTTCTGCTCCTGTGTGCTCTCCTTCAGGAATTTATAATGCAGTTTGCTCTCTTGCATGTTAAAAGCACCTTTATCTGCAGTAGTGAGAATTGCAATTGCATGTCTCCAGATGTTGCTCACCTTCCTAAGTCTTCCTTTCTCTGCTGTATACAAAGTGCAGCTGTATGACTGTCGAAGGGGACATGATTTTTTTTTTCTTTATTTGGTTGCCAGTGCCCAGATTAGCTTGGTCTCCCAGGTTTTCTCTGTTCATGTCTCATACCATGTCCCCACTTATGACTCTGAGCTTATTTTACCTTTTCCTGATATCCTTCTGGTCACTTCTGAGCTTCTTAAGACAAGTATTGGTATCACCCATGAGTTCCTCAGTGTATAGTAAATACTTGCTGAAAAGCGCATCCCTCTTCAGAATATTGGTTACAAAATTTGATACAAATGCTGCTGGTGGACAGGAATTTTGCATTTTGAACAAAAACCTAAAAACTGCACTGTAATTTATTTGTAGTCTAACTGTTCAAGTTCTGCAGGAGGGTTGAACAGTGATGGAGTCTGTGTTAGGATGTGTCTTTTTCAAATATATATTCAAGAAATGCTTAGGGTGCAGAATTCTATTTGAGGCAAGTGTGATTCCTCACACTGCTTTGCTCTCCAGAAACTTGTGAAGATAACCTTTAGAACAAGCTCTACAATAATTCAATTAGGGGCCTTACTACATATATTTTAAATGCAGATGATTGCATTAGCTCTCTGCTTTTTTTTTAAAACTAGGAAAAAAGGGATTAAAGGAAACTGATTAAATGATGTGTAGGATGATAATTAGATTTGTCAGCCTCAGCTCTTGGCTCTGTCATTTCTCAGGTTCAGTTGCTGGTTTTTCTACCAGTTAACCTGCACCAAGAGTTTCATATTTCTTTTTGCAGTTCATGGCATAATTCCTGGGTACATTTCTTCTCTGCTCTGAGAGCAGGAGCTCTGCAACAAAGCTAATCTGTTTTTTGGAGATATGTGCACATGAGCTCAGAGTATAAAATTTGCCCCTAATTTTCTTCATGGTGTTTTCCCTTATGTTCTGTTCCTAAGTTCTGGATAACATGAGCTCATTTACCTCACCAAGTGGTAAGTTTGTGGTCCTTGATGGAGCTTGTAGCTGTGAATAGACAAAGACTTTTATTTGTTACCTGTAGTTTTAGCACTTTGGATGTAGTACGTAACACTAGCTCTAGAGTTCTGTAGTTTTTATGCCAGCAATAAACAGATCTGCAAAGAAGACTTGAAAGACCATACTGCTGCTGTAGAAATAGAGGGCATGTGCTGTAAGGAGACTTTGGAGGAGAAGAAGTTCAGACCTGGCTGCGTGAAACTGCCCTCTCCCTCCTTCCAGCCTGATGCTTCCACACTGCTCTCCAGTCGGCAGTGTGGAAGAGACTTGGGAAGTTCAAGTGGGAGATGGCTTCTCTCAGCTGGAAAGCCGTGCCTGGCTGCCTGAGTTTAACTTCTCCCCATCATGCCTTTCCCAGCTGGAGCTTACCCCCATACGCACTATGCAGCCTGTGCAGGACAGTGCATAAATCCTAAATTATACCTAGAATGTTGGAGGATTCAGACCCAGAATTCATGCCAGCCTGTGGATGCTGCAGCAGTGTGTCCTTTGGACACCTTGTGAAGAGTTAGATTGCTTTTATATACAATGTTGAATCATAAAAATGAAACACCTATTCTCTGTATAAGTCAGCAGCTGGTAGCAGTAGCCACAGCAGCAGTGTGCTTGACTGCTGGATATTATTCCTTTGGCTGTCCAAAGGAGACTCAGTGTCTGAGACACAGCAGAATCTCCACAATCTACCCCACTTGTTTTCTCTCTCCCTCTAAGCAGTGATTACTCAAGGCACTATGCACAGCAGACCCAGCATTTCCCTGATTGCTGAGTCTTTGAGAAGTGTCCCTTGTTCCCCATCAGTCCAAAAATAAAACAGGTTAGATACACATGTCCCAGACTTGGTTGGCAGGCTTTTGTTACTCTGGAGTCACTGTAGGGTAGAGGATGATTTTCCAAGCTATACAGTTGGCTCCACCCCTGGGACACTGCCCAGTGCTCAAGCAGCTGGATAGCCTCTCTGCTAGCACACTAACTGCTGTTAGTAGTTTTCTCATTGACCTCCCTGAAACCCCTGTCACCCAGAAATCACAAACACCCCGAGCAAAGAGGCTTCTGCTCTTCCTTTGCTAGGAACACCTTAAAAGACAGTAATAGAAAATCAACGTCATCCTTGGCAGCAACATTTCATCTTAGTTTGGACACATCAGTATTAGGAGAGCTGCAAATTGGAAACATCTCTGATAGGAAAAGAGACTGAGTAGACTTGGCAGGCAGGATTGAAATAAATCATTCTGCCACTTTCTCACTTCTAATAAGGAGAAGGGGATCAGAGGCACACACAGATGCCAGCTATCTAAAGTGTTGACACTTCAACAGCCCTGGTACCTATTAGAGTTTCTTTACAGAAATTTGGCATTATTTGCTGGAAGTTAACACATGAAAAATAGGCTAACAATCAAGAAAAAAAATCTGTGATTGAGGAGTGTGTAGGTAGAAGTCCTGTTCTCTACCTGAGAAGGAGAACTGGCCATAATACTAGAAAGTGTGCTGCTAGGCAGCAGTTCCCTATTAATGCCCTAATAATGTGGCCTTGGTTACTCCAAAAGCTTTTCTCTGAAGAAGGCTGTTTGCAGCTGAAATCTGCTAAGGAAGTGTGGGAGACTTACAGAACTCTGTGGTCTTTTCAGGATAAAACACAGCAGTTGCTGCACGGTATCTGTGTCCTGTTCTGCTGCTGCTGCTGCTAAGCTCTTTTAAGGCCAGCGGGTTATGAAGCAGAACAGAAATGTTCTAAGACTGATGGCTGCCAGGATCTTCACTTTACATTTTCTAAAATGGGTTTTCAGTGTATGCCTCTGACTGATGTGTTTTGATCTCGCCTTCAGGTGGTCTTAAACATTTCCACTTACAAAGGAAGCAACTGATCAAAACTGTGTGCGGTCCATTGAAGTTGGAAGGGGAGATGATGCAAGCTGGGGATGGGGGAGGTTGGGTCTTTGTTGGCTTTCTTTGTCCTCCAGAACGTTTGAGCTGTTCATTCTTGTCTTCTCTCTATCAAGCCCCTCCTGTCTTTCGAATACGTAAAGTTCTCTTTTATGGCGGTAAGATGTCTTCTTTCTTTTAGTTTCCTGTAATTTATCCCTTAGTGTCAAGTGTCTCCTTTAGTGCCTAGGTAGTGGCCAGGTAGTCCTAGTAGCTGTACTTGGGTTTA
This sequence comes from Pyrgilauda ruficollis, assembly GCF_017590135.1. Classification (NCBI taxonomy): domain Eukaryota; kingdom Metazoa; phylum Chordata; class Aves; order Passeriformes; family Passeridae; genus Pyrgilauda; species Pyrgilauda ruficollis. The sequence continues at coordinate 223,317 of NW_024521429.1, read as the reverse complement.
TGCTTGTGGCTGCTTCGCATCTTCTTCTTCTGCAACTTAGAAGCATTTTAGATGTCGTAGAAAACAGGAAAAAGCTTGAATTGCTTGCTTTTAGTGCATTGTTTAATTTTGAGGAACTAAATCTGATTTAAGTCCTTTTTACATCCAAGTCAGACCTTTCCTCGGCAAGAACAGCACTTTCCACGTGCGGGAGCAGCAGCTGGCAGCAGCACACATCCGAGTTAATGAAGTTATAATTGTCCATTGGTTTCCTCATTCCCAGGGAGCAGAGCAGGCACAGTTATTGCTCTGTTTGTTTCCAGTTTTAGATCTGCAGAGGGAGTTCTCATTTTCTTCTACCGTTGCTTGAAGTATAGCAGAGGGTCAGCAGTTCAGATGCTGAGTATACTCCTGCTTTCTTAGTGCTCGAGAAAGATATGAGGTTATTAATGTAAAACAGGAATGGACTTTACACAGCTCCCTGTGGAGTGAAATGAACCATAGTACATGTAATTTGTCCATTGAACCATCACTCCTGAGGATTATGTCTCTCAGATATTGGGCATTTTAATCTCTTTAAAACAAAGATTGGGTTTCTCTTTCTTTCTTTTATTATTTTTCCTTTTTTTTTTTTTTTTTGAGATTGTATCTGTGTGAGTCTGTGATGTGAGCTAGGAGGAAATGTGTATTACACTCTTACAAAAGCTTGCAAACAAACCACTGGAACATTCAACTGCTTGACAGTTGACAAAGGTTTATGGAAAAATTTGGCATGAACATTTCTGTGGATTTTGTGTTTTCAGTTGGTAATTCACACTTGATTTGGATTTCATTCTTGTGCATGCTGATGAAGGTTCATGAGAGATGTGGAAGTTTCTCAATGTGTTAAATTAGTTGCAAGAATTCACATTTACCTGAAAATATATAATGTTGTAAGATAGGCATGCCTATCAGTTAATAACCCATTCAGAGTTGAGAAAAATACTCACTTTTTAACATAGCTGAAACCTGTCTGCACATGAGCAGTGATGCCCTTGGAAAGTTACATCAGTGATGGAGTTCCCATGTTAAAGGTTGAAAGAAGAGTCTAAAGTGAAATACTGGGGTAAAAACCTGAGGCTAAGCCAAAATCATGGATGTTTTAGTATAATATCTCACATTGTAGTCATGGACTAGCAGCTTGCTGTGGTGCTAGAGTGAGCAAAGAAGCTTGGCACAAAGTGTATTCCTGCTGTGAAACTTGGCAGAAGAAAGAGGTGGATACAGACAGGAGGCACAGGGGAGTGGCAGTGCAGAATTGGTCACCTGATGATGCAGGGTCACAGTACAGGCAAAAGCCAGCTGCTGAATCCTCATATCATGAAAAAGAAATTAATTTTAATCTCTTCGAGGAGGATTTTGAAGAAAAGCAGTGCAATAGAAGGATCTGCCTGTGTAAGCACATGAGGGGTGGCTTGGGAGAAAGCGTTGAGCTGATTTTGGGAGAATTTAGCAAGTATTTTAAATACATAATTGTGGGCTGATCAGAGGTGGGAGTCAATTACTGAAAGATGGTAGTGTGGACGTAGGCTGTGAAGATCCTGAGGAGTGAAGACGTGGACCATGCATTTCTCCTGATAAGGAAGGGGAGCAGTGGTCTACGGAGATATCTGCAGAAACGTAGGTCTGACTACGGCCAGTGCTTTGTGGTGTAGGTGTGTGGGAAGGGTTGTGTTGTGGAGGTATGGGCATTATACAGGGAGAAACTGCATTTTTCCAGCATTGCTTGGATACAAAAATACAAGAAAACCTGGCAGGAGGAAGAAGCTCAGCAGCAGACCCTGCTTTCTGGAAGAGAAATATTAATTTTTCCAAGTGGGAGCAAGGAAGGCTTCAATTCCTGTGTAGTCCATTTGATCTTGTTTGAGCCACACTGTCAAACTCTTGGTGCTTTCTACTGTTGTCTCATAGGGGATGTAATGTAACACATTGCTATTGCCTTTGTTTACATCCAAGAATGAACAGATTTGCTTGCCTTAATTTTTCCCCTGCAAAGATGGAGTCTCAACTGTGATATGTTAAATGAAAAAGCCATGAGACATTGCTCTATTTTTATTGCTGTGACAACAAAAAAATGTTCAACAAATGCAAGTATTAATTAGAGCTACAGAAAAAAACTCTAGAACCCCAATAGTCCCAACCTCCAAGAGCTTCTGCCTGCTGCTGAAATTCTGTGTTGTAAAGATTTTGCTGCTCTATAAATGCTTCATCCTCAACACCCTTGTATTCTGCAGACATTCTTCATAAGTCCTTCCCATGCCTGATGTGATTACAGTGGTGAATTCAGACCTAAATGCTTTTTTTTTTCCCCTTCCTTACAGAGCATGAGAAACACAGACTGTGTAAAAGTGCAGACTATATGAATTTGCACTTCAAAGTGAAGTGGCTGTACAATGAATACGTTCGTGATCTGCCTGCCTTCAAGGGAAAAGTGCCTGAATATCCAGCGTGAGTGTTTTAAGTCTCCTGTAGTAAATCCCTACTGTCTACTTCCTTTTGTTACCTTGGCATTAGGGTGGCCATTTGGATTTCCTGTGGCTGTCTTCAAGATACATCATTTCTTACCTCTCAGTTTTCTGTGTCTGTATGCATGTTTTTCCCCTGTGGTGTTCTGTGCCTCACCCAGCTCGGTCCATTATTGTGCAATATCTCCCAACATTTCCAAAGTTTAGCAATGGCATGAACAGACTTAAAGCTACTCTGTGTCTTCAGTGTGGGCAGTTCTTGAATAGAAGATGTGTACCTACAGATATGCTTTATGTATATATACTGTATGTGGATGTCATATGTACACGCACACAACAGGATTTGTAAGTAAAGATAATGTTTTTGTTAGTAAGACTGGGTGGCTTAGTTGTAAGTATCAGATAAGCTGTTGCTCTTGAGCTCTAAGCAGTTGTTTGCAACTTGTAACTTTAAAAGAGCAACAATAGATTTCATACCTGGAGAAGTTGTAAGGAGGTTGTAAGAAGGTGTTTGAGACCAAAAGGTTGTCTGAGCAACCTGGAGAAAATGGTGTATCTAGAGTCCTACACCTGCCTCAAGCAGCAGCAGGTATCCTGGGTCTTAGCAGTGCTTTAACTGGTTTTCAGAACCTTTCAGTGATGTTTGCTCCACAACTCCTTTTATCCTCTGGTTCACTGTTAGTCCTTCACTGGGTTTTGGGGATTTAACATACGCTCTCATTTTCACCCCCTCGAAATCTTTCTGGCTTCAGTTTGAGCTTGTTATAGCCTGTATATAGGCTGTACATAGAGAATAAATTGTTCCTGCTTTACAAGAGGAAAATGCTTTGCTCGTGCTTCTTTATGGTCTTCTGCTGGTTCTTGTTTGTTCCTAGCTTTCCTTCTAAGTGGGATTTACTTTCAAGACAATTTGTCATAACACTTGGCCTTAAATATTGATGTTCTATCTAGACCTTACCATGCATTGCCTTGCAGGCAGTGTTGCTGCTTTCATATGCCATGTACTGAGTTGAAAGCAATCTTTTTTATTTTCTTTTATTCAGAGATATTGCTGATGAGTGATGCTCCCAGTGGGCCACTGGCTGGTCTGCAGACACCCTCAGCATTATGTCCCACCACACTGCTGTTCCCACCGTGTACATGACTGTTCTGTGCTGTCTAAATGCAGCACTTTGCCCCTGTTAACAAGCACATTTTTCCTGGACTGTGTTTCCAGTTTGGCACTTCGAATTCTCTTGCCGTGCTGTTGTGCATGCAGTCCCTCAAGCCTGGTGCTGGCTGCATGTTAATCAGACTTGAGGCAGTTGGGCATAATTGCTTGGTGTGGGTTGTGGGCCTGATTAAGAAATCAGGTCAGCAAGAGACATAAGCTGCTCACTGAGCAGGGTGCTAGAGTGACAGTCTCAGAAGCCCCTTTCTCTTTGCTATGCCTCTGAGTCAGGGCAGTCTCATGCAAGCCATCAGATATTCTTAATCTCTCATTTTCTCCTGTATAATCAGGATAATGATGCTCGGTTTTGTTCTACAGTCTGTTCTGCTCTGCTGGCCTTTGTGGTAGAGCTTCAGTGGTCATGTGTGTTTGCAGCCATTGGCTTTGTTACTTCACCCTCCTATTTCAGTACAATAGCCACATGGTCAGACATAGGTGATGTTTATCTCAACCGTAACCTTCACCTGTCACAAAGTATTCCCTTGATATGAATTGTCCTTTGATTTGTTTCATCACAAGTGTTTTTAGCCTCAGAACTTCCTTAAACAAAGGAGTCCACACATCAGGTTTGCACATTAGTAAACTCCATAGATGAAACTAAATTGCTGCTCTCCAAACAGTGGTTGGGCTGTTGATACCTCAGGTTTTAGCTTTTATATTTTTCAGATTCTCTACTGCTTTAATGTGTAGTTCTGAGCTTCGTATTAGGGGATAGTAAGCTAGTAAGCTTCACAGAGTAGGGAGACAAAACAATTCCTTCTCTAGCTGGGGACCAAGGACAAATGATCCAAATCTCAGGCCCAAGAGCACAAACAATGGCAGAATGAAGAGAGAAAAACAAGAAGGATGGGACTTCATAAACTAAAGCTGTAATTGGACAATTAACCCCAATATGCTAATGGACCAGAACTTATAAAAGTGAGAGACCTCGTGACTGGTCATTTTGTGACCATTTTGGGTTCATCTTGGGTGTAGCCCTGGCTGGGCTCTTGTACTGCCCAAGTTGTATCCATTGAGGCATTTTAATAAATACCTACTTTATTCTTTAACTCTGTCTAGCCTCTGTTCTATGTCAGCCTTTACAAGGCATCACTGTCTACTTGTCAGATGAAAGGCTATCCACAAATTCACTTTTCCAGTTTTTAAACTCTGAGAAACTGTGTTCCTCATAGCCTTGAGATATGACTGAACAAAGTGCAGGGTCCAAAGTATTGAAGTTGAAGTTTCTATACTCCCTTTATTTTCTGAAACTCAGAAGCGTTTTCTGAAATGGAAGTAGCTATGTAATTAGGAGTGTATCTTCAAAACTCCTTCTCTGCCAGCTAAAACTGTGAAGTGTCAGTTCCTGAAAACCCCAGCTTTTTAGGTGTGTAAATACATGTTCTATGCTTTGTTTAAATACTGATCTTAGTGTGCAGGTAGCATTGTAGCTCTACTAGAGACTGCCTCCTCTCTGGTGGGAGAAGATATTCCTTCCTTTGAGATCCTGTCAACTTATTCTGGCTCTCTTCATCAAACACAGTATTGATTATTTTACTCATTGGAATCCTGCCTGCCTTCTCGCCTCAGCTTTTGCCAAGGCACAGAGATTGTTCCTTAGATACCCACAGCAAATGAGCAAGATTAATTCACCTGCAGAGTGTGACCCTGAGGGAGCCAGGCTCATGGCCAAGCTGAAATGGTAGCCTTTTGTGTTACCTCGCTGTTGTGCAGCCAAGAGAGGTGAACTTACATTTAGTCCTGAAGTGCCACTGCCTTTCCCAGCAGGCAGGACTGAAGTGTATTCTGTGCAGACCTTGTTTGGAGAGTTTGGCTGTGCCATCTGGAGCCAGGCTGTGCTGACCCCTGTGGGCACAGAATGTCTCTGAAGCAGCACCGTGAGCTGCTGCTGCTGCTGTGTGAGTCATTACAGCGTTTGCTTCCTGACCAATAGTTGAAGCAGATGAAGGAGAAGATATTTGCCATATAACAACATTTTGAAGCTATTTCTGCCTGAAATTAGATTATTTTTATTCATTTCTGTACTAGATAATTTTGTATATTGTTCTGGATATGTTGCCTTCGTAGCCCTTGGAGTCCTCCTGACTTGCTCAGCAGCCCAAGCTGATAGTAAAGTATTATAAGAAGTATTGGGCCTAAGATAGTTCTAGGTATATGTTACAGCTCAAAGCATAGTTTGGCCCTGAATGTACACATGGACTGGAAGTATTTGTAAATTATCTGCATCTCTTAGGTTTTTGTGTCAGCCAAAGGACAAAATTGAGGCTGGCTTTGCAGATGTACTTACAGAATTTTCTGATCTAAGTGGTTCATTCAACCTTCATGATAAACCTCTTCCTGAAGGTAAATGCTTTCTTTTATGTGAGGGGGAGCAAATACACCACTCCCACCCACCTGTACCATTTTCTCTGCTACCTTTGCTTAGACTATTTGGCAAGATAGTTAGGTATACCTAGGCACTTGATTTTGTGTAGCAACATATGGTATCCATAAAAATGGGCAGTGTTCTCAACAGCAAATGGCCCTTTCTTGTGAACATGGTGCACTAAGGATGGTAACTAAGGATGAATTATAGTTAGGAAGTTGCTCTCCTTCTCAGAGTGAAAACTGTGGCTTCTGGCACAAACAAGTAATCTTCCCTGCATGTTGACCTGTGACATGTGAAGCAGCAGCTCACAGCCTTGGAACAGTGAAACAGGTGGAAGATGTATAGTTGCTTCCTTGTGAAGTGCCTGAGTTCCTTCCTAAGGCTTAAGCTGTTTAAAATACACTATTGCAGTTTAAAAGAAAATGTTGAAAGCTTGAGAAACTTGCAGCAGACTTCAACATATGCTGACTTTTAGGAGCCTGAAGTGCCATTCAAAAGGAATTCTTCCAGAATACAGGAAGTCCATATGTCTGTGACAGTGTTCCACTGTTGCTGTCTATAATAAATAGGGCTACGTAGACAGGTTGCTGTTGGCATTTTAACACTGTGTCAGTTACAGTTTCCAGTATTAGCATTGATGTGCTTTATATTTCAAAGTGTAGAGATTATTTAAGGCTATCTAGTATGCTCTGCCTGTGCATTTGCTCTTGATCTCCCTCTCATGTCTGGCACATGCTTTCATGTTCTTTGCAAACTCAGCCCACAATTAGCACAATCTCTATGATCACAGCTGCCTGTGTAGAGAAGGCTGCATTCTCTAAAGCTCATATAGTAATCTTTTGTTTGGACTGAACTACACGTGGACACTTCTTTCTCTTGTTTGTGAATGGTGTTTAGTAATATTTGAAATTAAGATTTGCTTCAGCTGTGCTGTGTTGGCACTTGCCTGCAATAAACTCTAGACAGACATTTCAATAAGGCTGTAAGTGCTATGTTACTGCTTAAACACAGGCAACAAAAACACACACACACCCTTTTGTGCTGTGTGTGTTCCTTGGAGCAGAGGACAGAGCGACCAGCTGTCAGATCCCATCACTGAAGCTGCTTCTCAGCTTGCCTGTTTTCACACTGCCTTTTTGGTACACCCAAGTGAGCAGCAGGACAGGTGCCTCTGGGTCTGGAGGTCTTCCTTGTGCTCTCTGGCATGTGGATGGAATGGAAAAACATGACAAAGTGCTTTGAGGTGAAGCAAAGTTAAAGGTGGCTCTCAAGGGGGCTAAAGGGGAAGGTACCAAGAAGAGAAAAGACAGGAAGAAGGACAAAAGCAGCTCAGAACCAGCCCAAGTGATGGTACAGGCCCTGTTAACTTGTGTAGAGGTGCAAGTATATTTGGGAACTTGGACTGCATGCATGGACAGCAGCATTCAGACATCTGACAGCTTTCACGAGGCTTGCTGGGGTTGGAGTGCTCCCCTTCCTGCTGTAACTTGCTGTCTTTGCTCCCCTGCAGGTGGTTTGAGCAGTTTGTGATGCAGTGGCTGGATGAAAATGAAGATGTTTCCTTAGATTTCCTGCATGGTGCTCTGGAGAGAGATAAAAAAGATGGGGTATGTAGGTTACTACTTGGTGCTACATCATATAGTGCAAGAACCAAATAAAACCAAATAAATTCAGCTGTCTTATAAATGGAGAATGTAGTCCTTTTTGCTTGCTAAACAACTGAAAAACTCATTTATTGTAGTACTTTACAGGTCACAGAGAACTTTTTAATAGCAAGGTGCATATCATTCATTTTTGTCTGTTCTGCTGCTGTTAATCTGTCAGCCAGTGGTTTGGTGCTCTCTCAGCTCTCTCTGTTAGGGAGAAGTAATTGAAATTGAAAATTGAGGCACTTAGCATGTACTTAGTCATGCAGTGAGAATGTGACCTTAATCCACTGACAGACCAATCTTACTCTTAATTTGCTGAGTGTTGCCAATGGAGAGAAGAGCTTTCCTGTTACTCAGTGACTGTTGGCACTGTAGTCTGTGACACTCTTGCAACATTCTGTTTAATAGCTAAATCTTAAAAAAAAAAATAAAATACCTCTTTATTCTCTCCTTCTTTTCTCATTAACTGGCAGACAAACCATGCATTGCATTAAGGCTCTCAGCATCATCATACATTTCCCTGGTGCTTGTCATGATTATAGTTAGTGAAGGACAGTAAATTTATAATCCAACCAGAAAAGGCTATTTCTCTCCTCTAGGTCTTTTGAAGAGTTTTTGTCTAATTCTGAGGAAGATGTAGGTTTTGGTAAAGTTACCCTGCCTTCAGTATGACAGATGATGGAAACATCCATGGGTGGGTATATTTCCATTTGACAATGACTCTTTTTACTCTGTTTCAGTTCCAGCAAACATCCGAGCATGCTCTGTTCTCTTGCTCAGTGGTGGATGTGTTCACTCAGCTCAACCAGAGCTTTGAGATCATTAAGAAGCTGGAGTGCCCAGACCCTGTCATTGTTGCCCACTACAATAGGAGGTTTGCAAAGGTAATACCCTTAGCATCCAGATGTTTATCTTTTCTTAATGGGGTGTAAGACAGTACAATTTTTTTTTCTTGCTTCCTGGAGTTCTGCCGTGGTAGAGGACAAGTAACAGTGCTCACATCTTGTCTTCACAGACTATTGGGAAAGTGCTGATGCAGTATGCTGACATACTCTCCAAGAGCTTTGAGTCCTACTGTTCCAAGGAGAAATTGGTGAGTTATGCTGAGCTTCACTTTTCCCCCAGAGAATCATGTAATTGTCCTGATGAGACCAGACTCACACTGCACCTGACCATGGTGATGGTGTAGATATTTTCAGTGTTGTTTTTTATCACCATTTGGATGCTTTTGAAGTTTGAATTCTGGCTTGTACCTAAAATAAAAACATGTCCTGAAGATGAAATGCAGGGTTTGGAGGCTGTCGGGTCCCCTTGAAATTAACTTCCACACTGACTTTGTTCTGTGATTTAAAAAAACAAAAGTGGGCACGATTGTTCAGTAGATCTGGTACTTAGAGAGGTCTGTTCATCTGGGTATTCTGCAACTGGGAACTGACCATACCATTTCAAGCTGGAGAAAAGTGATTTATTTTTCTTTAAATTAATTTTTTATATATATTTGAGTGCTGAAATCTGTGCATGCCATGCCTCCTATGTAACTCTCAGATCTGGTGGTACCTGGGGAAGGGTGTTGAGGCACAAAGTCTCCCACTGGTGACAGTGTGTTGGCATCCTGAGCAGTCACCTGCTTTTGTCCCTTCAGCCTTGCATCCTGATGAACAACGTCCAACAACTGCGGGTGCAGCTCGAGAAGATGTTTGAAGCCATGGGTGGTAAAGAGGTGAGAGAGCTCAGAGACTGAGTGTTAGCCTCATTCCTCCTGCACTGTTGTTCCTGGGTTATTTGTGTCATATTTGTTCTTGAATACTACAGTCATGAGAAGAGCCTTGTGACACCTGGCACTGTAAGTGTCGGGAGATAGCCATGACTGAAGGCTTCCCAATCTGTCATCAAATGCAGAAGCAAACGTTTTGGAGCACAGAATAGCATAGAAAAGGAGAGAAAAGATTGGCTATTGTGCTCACATGGGTGTGGGTGGCGGAGGTCTCAGTTCTGTGGGCATGGAATCATTTTATATGTCATATATAAATGTGGGACAGTGCCTTTAGCATGAAATGTCCAGTATCTAATACATTACAAACATGCAAATAAGTTCTCTGCTTGTGTTTTGAGGGATATTCAGATGTGTCCATTTGTTATGACATGGTAATTTTTAGAGAAATAATGTTTTACTCCTCCAGGTCACTGGTTTTGTTCTGATGTAATATAAGTATATTTTTTTTTCTCTTCTTTTTTCATTGCTTTTCAAGATTCAGGAAGATGAAGAAAAGCCTGCTGATGCTGATGTTAGGAAAAATTATTTTCAAGTGCATTTTCTTTGGTTGTGTTGTGATAGAATCTGTGCTATGACCTGTACGCCAAGAGAAAAGTCAGCTTTGCTGATGGACAGCTCAGTTTTTGCCTGTATTGCTTTTCTAAATCTTTCGTGTGCTCAGTGGCAGAATTCTGTGAAGTGGCAAAAATCTCAACAACTAGATTTACCCCATGAGGCAAGGAAAACTGCTGTCATTCTTTCACATGTCACCTCAATAATCCTAATTTCTGAGTCCTGCATCAAGAACTAGCATTATATGCTTCCTGCTGTAATAGCAGCAGTAGCTAAATACTCATTTTTGGGAAAAAATAAACTTGTGATAAAACGTTTGTGAAGTGGCCTATAAAAGTTTAATGCCTGTGCTTATAATTTCCCTTAAGGATTCGGTTTTCTACTGTTTTCTGTAGTGGTAGCCATTAAGTAGGGTTTCCCTATATTTAAAATTGAAAGTATCCCTTGATACTGTATTAAATAAATATGGTAAAAAGGTGTTTCTTGAGGTTATTGGCTACTTTCCCTAGACTAAATCTCTTCTCTGCATTCTGCCCTCTAAAACCTTCCACGGGAGGTGTAAATAAGGTTAAAAAGGGGTAGTGAACCCACTATTTCCCCTGTATTGTGGAATCAAAAGATTGGAAGGGGAGAGAAACCCAGACTGTGAAGAGTAAAACAGGAAGAAATGTGGCAAACACACTAAGAAGCTGGGGATCTTTTGTTGGGTTTTTTTTTTTTTTTTCCATTTTCTTTTCAAATGGTGCCTATTGCACTTCATAGGGCTGCCACTGATCACCAGAAATAAATTGTGTTGTGTTAGGTGCCTGCATTATCTGCTGTCCCCGGGGGTTTCCCGCTTGGTGACTGTGTTAGTACATCGCTTCTTGACTCAAAAACTGCCAGGTTCTCTGTTTTGCTAGAGTAAACAAGGTCTTGTCCTAGTTTGCATATTCTTTTGGCTGCAGATTGAACCTGACAATTGGGTAACAATAGGTGAGACAACAGTTTTGACAATAGAACTTACTGGAAATGCATCTGTGGGTTCTATCCTCCTTCAGGAAGGACAGTTTTCAATTTCTGTGACAGATTTGTTCTATAGTCATCTATCCATGACACAGTAGCTTGCACAAAAGTAAGCATTATCCTGACTGCTCTATCTAAAAAAACTCCCTTGGGAGAGTAAGAAACTGGCATAGTGGTATGCCCTGATTTTGAACTGTTCTACTTCTTGGATTCTCAAAGGTGTTCTTGAGAGCCAGGTACCAAATATTCTGTTGTTCCTGTGGCAGGTATGTTACTTATGCCACGTGTGCAGCCAGACCTTGGGACTGGTTTCAGTTACCATGTGCTTAAGGCTTCATCTGCTTCTGATTCCCAGATCCATCTCGATCTGCAGCTGTAGCTGTAGCACTGCACAACTCTGGAAAGCTCCGACATACTGCTGTTACGTGGTGTTCTTTGCCAGTGGGTCAGAACACACCCTTAGGGAAACTCAGGTCACTTACTCCCTTTTGCAGTGAGGGAAATGAAGGGACAGGGCTCACCTGTGGTCACCCTGCAGATGTAGTGGTGTAATATTGAACACAAGTGCTTGCCCAATGCTATTTATTGAGATTTGGCCCCTGGACATAGTGCCTTTCTTTACTCTCTCCTCCACCCACTGCCTCCAGTAAGTTATAGTGCCTTTTCCCCTCACTTTTCTTACTCTTTTCTGAACTGTAGTTTTCAAAACAGGGCAAAAATTGTCCAGCATCTCTGGGTTTAATGTGTCAGCATCATCTGGGTTTAATGTGTCTGTGAACATTACTAGTCAGAAACAGTAAGCACAGTAGCAGAGCTTTTGAAAGCTCTGTTTGGAGGGATTCCCTTGGGTCAAGGCAAATATATATACACATAAACACACATGCATACACAGAGAAAAGTACCTTAAATAAATTTTAGGAATTAGAATTAATGCTTTTCTTTCCCTTCTGAGCTGTATTGATCTCATGGGATCAAAACAGCTTCATCATGACTCAGGAGCATTCTCAGACATCCCAGAGGCATGTTTTGGAAAGGCAGTGTTTATGAAGTGGCAGATATCATTAAAAGCATAATGAATAGTGTGAAACTGGGGGGGGGTGAGTCCTGGATATCTTTTGAAACGTTTTATTTCTCTGAACCATCTCCAGTACAGCAGCAGAGCAGAGATTATAATTTAGGTCTCTGCTGGGATGGGCTACACATATTCAGTGGTAGTGTTTGCCTGAACTTGGCCCTATTTATTTAATTATTCATACTTTACCTAATAAAACCTAACATGACTTGCATTTTCTGCCCACCTCTGTGGTTTTCCAGCAGACTTCAGCCTGCAGTCCATAATTTTGCTTAGCTTTTCATGAGTGAACTCGTGGCAGTGAAATTAAAAGGTGCTATACTGCATTGCACACTTCTGGAATCTAGATGTAGTGTGAAAGACTAGTTTAAAACATTTCTACACCTTTTTTTCCCCCAGAGAAGCATGTGAGGTGAGTATCAGAGACAAGCACTGCCTAGAGAACCCAAGGAATTAGCTGCTGAGCAGCAGCATATTGTCATCATACAATTTTTCATGCCTTTGGTTTCAAGCTAATCTTCACAATTAAAGCTTCAGGAAACTCTCCTCTTAATGCTGTGCCAGGGTTAGCCTACATTTTACATCCTAAGTTAGCCATCTGAATAACAAATTGCAGGACAGCTTAGAAACAGCCAAGACTTACATAGAAATATGCTCGAAGGATTTGTGATATCTAGTATTTGCTCCTCTTTAGCATCCCACATGCCACATAAGGCTGCCCTAGTGTTTGAGAAGTTGGCAGCTATTGTTTGGATTCAGTGCTGCATGTTTCTTACTCTTGAAGAGTAAGAATCCTACAGGAAAGTGGGGAGATGCCTGAAAATTCAGTGCATGTCCTTAAAAGGGGGTCGGATCTGCTGTGAGCTCACAGGGGCTAGTGGAGGGAGGCAGACCAAAAATCAGCAGCTTCAAACTGGAGTTAGATGAACTCCATAACTTGCTAAAGCTAAAATAAGTTAGCAGGGCATAATTCTTCAGTTGCTGATATGCCAGATCAGACCTGATGATTTCACAAAGTCTCTGCCTTTTATAGATGGGAATTGATTAACTTCTTTAGCTTTCTAGGAGGCAAGAGTCATGACTCTCCACCTACACCACCTACAGAGAAGCCTTCCAGTTCCGGCCACTCACACTTCACCAGTGTGTGTGGAAACCAAAGAAGAACTAATTCCATTTCCTGGAAAACTTGGAAGCCCATCACTGCAAATTCTTAGGCTCAGGAGTTCTGTTTCATGCATGAAGAAAGGATGAGAAGATTATACTAAATTCAAGTTGCTAGCACTTAGATATAAATGCCACCATTCAGATAAGAAGAGGACTTGAGGTTCCAGCCCTAAATGGGTTCAGATGATACTTTGAGACCCAGATTCTTTCAAAAGCCAAGTCCCAGATAGTTTCAGAAGATTAACAGAGGCTTGATTTCTCTCCTGCAATTTAAATACGGGATTAACTTTTCCCTCTTTTCACCTCAGTTTTCAGCATCACACATTTAGCCTCAGACACAGAACTGTAGCTATGTCAGCCATTATTTCCACTGGAATTGAAACGTTTGCTCAGAGATCAGAAGCCACCTCAGTGTAGCTACTGTCCCATGTTTTGCACAGAGAACTTTTCATTCTTCCTCTGAATTATCTGTCATATACCTACAGAACGGAGATCATAAGCCTGCTGAGAGAAATGGTGTGGATACGACATGTGGCAGTGACCCAGCTGCCTAATCCTGTTTTCTGCTATACCAGCCAGATTTATCATGCAGTCCAAGTAGCATTTCCTGCTATCAGTGATAGCGGATATGCTTAAAATTCATTGACTGAGCAGCAATCGCAACACCGTTGTGGGTTCATTTAAGCACTCTTATCAGTGCTTCACCACATTGGCCAAGTTTGCAGTTAATACCCACATGCTGCAGTACTCTGTAACTGACATATGATTTATGTATGGGAAACAGCAGTGCACGCCTACCAGCACCTTCCTAATGAACTTATATTACACTCAGATAATTCCCCAGACTTTGCTTTTGAGCCAAAGCAGGCCGGTGCCTAAGCATTAACCATCAGTAATGTGTTATGTGGAGTCCTTGTTCCCTAGTAGCAGTTGCTCAGAAAACAACAGCTTTTATAGCAGGACAGGGTCTTTGTGGATACTGAACCAGAATGCTTACTACCAGGGTTTGGCTTCCTGAGGATGAGGCTGGGCACCTCAAAGTTAGATGTGGGCAGCTGTCTTGCCAGTTGTACCCAGAGAGCTGTGTGTGTGAGCTCATGTTCTTTACCACAGATGATGGAGCTCAGCAAAGCATTGTGTCAGCTGTCTCTTCTTGCAGTACTGGGACAACAATGCATTTGCAATGAGGAAGATCAGTTTGCAGTGAAATACAGCAGTGAGGGGAAAGCTTAGAGGTAGCCAGGGAACTCTGCAGGCCACCTCACAGTAAAATAAATCGTTGATTGCACAGTTCATGAACCAGGGCAACAAGTTGTTGATCCTGACCTCAAACATCCTCTAGGCTGTGCATCTGATAGCTTATAAAGAAGTAGAAGTAAATAGTGAAGAATAATTGTCTTGTACCAAATTCTGGTGCTTTTTTTTTTCCCTGACTGGAAAAGCAGTTAATTGAAATGTTTTGATGAATCATGAGCTGGTCCTACCTCAAATCTGTCAGAAATGGCTGAAATCAGAGGGCAATTCAGTGCCATTAATAGTAGAGCAAATCAGGCAGCTTGTGACTCATTGTGCCTGTACGCAGTAGGAGGGAAGGATTAATGTAGGGGCAAGAGAAACCACCACCACCAAATGCTGTTTTTATTTTGTTACCTACAAGCTTGGCTAGAATGAATGCTGATTGTCATGACATTAGCTTCCTTCTGCCGTCACAGAGCAAGAGTGTTACAAAGATGATAGGAAAAGAAATTTACTTTAATAAGGGAAAAATAATCAGAGGCAGCAATGCCTAAAGTTACAAAGCCTAAGTAATCACGATTTGCTTGATTGTTGGTTCTTACTTTAATTACTTTTAAAATTCTGATCCAGAAGTTTCATTAGCACAGGTTCAAATGCATAATAGAGTCAATTTTCCATGCCAGCTTACAGCAGGAAAATGAGCAGATCAGATTCCAAATCCCCTGAGGCTTGGCTTTCTCTGACAGATGCTGAAGCAATATGAAGAGGGCTTCAGCCCTGATTTTAGAGGTGGGAACTCCTGTTGTGTTCAAATCCTGTATAGATGGATATACCATACAAGTCTAAACTGATTTTTAACCACGGTACCGGTACCTGGCTCATTGCATTCCTAAAGAGATGCTCTGCCTTAGAGGAAGCTTTTTGTTTTACAGACATCTTGTCTGCCTGCTACACAGGCAAATCTGTTTTACAAGTTACTTTTTATGAGCAAATGATGCCAAAGCATTAATCCTGTGTTGCTATGTATACACACAGGTATGTTGCTTAGAAGTGGCTTGTTTGAGGCTGGAGGGGTTGACGGTAGCTGGAACACAAAACTCTGTGTAAATCATGTTCAATTTAAAAACAGGTGGCTTTGCACTGATAAGAATGGAGGAAGCACTTCCTTTCAGAACCTGCCAAGGTGTCAACATCATTCATGTAGTGCTTGGGGAACTTTTTTTTTTTGTTTTCCTCTGAACACTTGTATACAAAAAGCTGTCTGGTTCCACGTGAGAGCAGAGAGCTATGTTTGCTCAATACCAGTAGCTGAGATTTTACTTTCCAAATATGATTGACAAAAGTGCGCAACAGCTCCTGCCATGATATTGTGGCCAGATTTTCAAAACAGCTGGGGTCCAATCTTCTGAAAGCAGTGACTGAGTCAATCTGCAGTTAAAATACTTGACGGCAGGAGGGAAGGTGAAATAGCTTCTTTCAAGATCATATATGGAGAAATGCACGAACATTAGTAGTAACAACCAGTCTGAAAAGCCCTATGTCCTACTAGACTCAGAGGGGTGACATGACCTGTGAGCCCAGGGTAAAGCACAGTACTTGATGGATTCACAGCCCTAGATGCACTCTTGGCCACAGGGAGTTCACAATTCCCTTTCTTCGTCAACTTCACAAACATTAGGAAGGGTATTGAAGGGTTATAGGAGCCTGGGGAAATACTTGCTGCTTTTTAGGCAAATACCTGCTGACTGTTTCACAGCTTCTGTAGCAACAGCAGCAGGCAGTGGAGGAGAGCATCCTACCTGGCTGAGTCCAGTGGGGATAGTTCACCTGCTTACTAAGTGTAGCCTCAACAGTGAAGAGAAGCACTGCAGAGGACAGTGAACTGCCCTCTGGGTTCAAACTTAAATGCTTTTTTTTCATCCACAGCTGGATGCAGAAGCAAGTGACCATCTCAAAGAGCTCCAGGTGAAGCTGAACAATGTTTTGGATGAGCTCAGTGCAGTGTTCGGTAACAGGTCAGTACTAGAAGGTCCTTGTCCTTGAAGCATTCCTTTCTTTTGTCTAATCTCATTTAGTCAGGTTACAAAAGAAAAGAAACTCCTGTGAATGGCGTTATATTTTGCTTTTTGTCCTAAATGTATGGCCTTTAATATACAGAGACTATCTATAGAAGTGAGAAACATTTTTAAAGTCTTTCTCTTCTGTATTTCTCTGCTCGGAAATGTAGCACGGAGATCTCTCAACTGTGAAATGTATTTGAATTACACAGAGTGGTTTTGGTTTTTTTTTCAGTAAGTAGTTCTTGTCAGTAACAGAATTTCCTGCTCCTTTACTGCTCAGAAACATTTTCCAGCTTAGCGTTTATGAAGCAACATTCTTGTTTAAACATTCTGCTCTAAATGTATGACTGATTTCTGATTGTTAATGAATACTGGAATAAGAAGGAAACAGGCTTAGAATCTGCGATTGACCTGTTGTAAATCTTCTGCAAATGTTATCTAGTGTTTCAGAGAGCTCTTTAAAGTATTGCCAGAATAATTTATGGCAATTAGGTTTTATTACAAATCATGTTTTCATTTCCCGATAAAAATTCATTCCTGATTCATTTCAGGATAAAAACGTGCTCAACTTTATAAGACTTTTGTAGTGAACTATACAGCATGTCAGTTAAGTGAAATCTAAAATACAGAACTCCTGACTGATCTTTGAAAACAGTTACTTCCCATTACAAACCCCATTCATTTCATGTTGTGCTGCATAACAAGATTAATGCAGGCATGAACTGTAGTGTAGCTTGAACATGGGCTAGGCAGAGAAAATTGCACCAACTTGGCCTCCTGGGGTTGACAGGTTTGCAAATCTTATGGCTAAAAAACCACAGTCAAATTTTGAATTTCACCACACAAAGCTAAGCAAGGAGATAAGCGAGCAGTTCCCATGGCCAGTAATGGATGCTGCAGCAAGAAATGAAAAGATTCAAACTGTAACTAAATGGAATCAGAAAAGTTCATAATTAGGCAGAGAGTGACCAAAAAATAATGATTAGGGAGGTGAATTTTTTTAATCTGAATATTGTCTCCGTGGTGCCATTGCTACAAAACAATTTGGGGACAATCTTGGCATATGATAATGTGATTTAAAGAGATTATCCAGTATCAGCATACATACTGGGGAGTGTTTCAGAAAGATGAGCCAGCCAGAGATCCAGCCAGTCACATGTCTCAGGTGCTTAATTTACTTCTTTAACAGTCTTAGAGAGTGAAAAGCAGAGCTGCAGTTCACTATATAAGCGTGATCTCCTAAAGGATATGAACTTAGGAGATAAAGCAGATATCCACAATATTCTGTGCAGAGTCTGTTAACAGTTGCTCTTTCACCTCTGTGCACACCTGACACTGCAGATCTTAACTCTTCTTCATCTGTGTGAGATTAACTGTATTTGATGAGAAGGCAGCACCTGTCCAGAGAGCCTCACTACCCTTGTGCTGAGAGAGGATTTTGTCTGGACAGAGAAGCATTTTCTACTTTGAGAGGAGATAAGTCTTGGAAGGGTTTATCCTTCATACAAGGCTAGCTGCTGTTTTGTTCTTGGAGGCTGTAAGAGGGAAGGAAGGAATTCCTGGAGGAATTAGGGAGCAGCAGGCCTCATCTGACAGGATAGGTGAAGTTGGTTTTTTTAGCTTGCTGCTGCCAAGGGCTCCTGTTAAGCTGTACATCTACACAAGCTTCACTTTCAGGTGAACCTGTTGCCACAGTAACTGATCTGTTATTTTTCATAAAATTGCCAACCATTTTGACTCATATTACATTTTATCCATGAGGGCATTGTTATTTTCTATCCTTGACCTGGGGGCTTTAAAGCATCTTGAAGCAAGGTCCTGAAATTGATGAAGCAATGGGAGAACTGTGGGGTGGGATTGGGCTGTGACAGAAGAGGAACTGTTAACGGAATGGGAAATTTTTTATGCTCTTTTATTTGATGTGGCTTAGGTCTCTGATTAAGCTGACATTGCAGCCACAAATGAGTGCTGCAGGACTCCTTCTGCTAGAAATAGGGCTGGTGGGAGACAGCTCTGGAATTTTTCCAGTGAGAGGCAGGCTAGAATTGAGCAAGAAGGACCAGGAGGGTAGAAGTGACAGAGCAGGAAAGGTGACCAGGTGGAGAAGGAAGGTGAGAGCCATGGGACGCTCACACCCAGCCCAGAGGTGTGCTGGTGGTTCGCCTGTAGAAGTTCAGGTTGTTTATGCAGATGTAAAGCTGACTTCCAAACTTTTGTACTTCCTCTTAAATCTTTACCCTAGCTCCCAACACTGGCTTCTCCTCCTGGTTTCAAACCTCTGTGCCATTAATGAATAGTTAAATGTCACTTGTAGTGCCTGTTGTTAGTAACTGTTCTTTTAAATGTCAAAGCATTTTCCTTTATTTGCTGAATTGATTAGTTGTCAGCTCTGCTGATCTATTCATAATTTTTAATCACTGCATTATTTAATTTTGAATCTCCTCTTAGCAGGAAGAGGTGGAAAAGTAATTGTGCTTTAATGCCTTGTGTGTCACTTTGTTACAGGGAGACTGCACTTTGCACAGCTGAGCCCCACATCCCAGTTTGACACTTGGCATGGACTGGTTTAAACTGGTGCCTGCCTTCAGGCTCTCTCTGTTATTTTAAAGACTTAAGCTATGATGGGTCATAACATGATTTCTGCTGATGAACTCCTGGGTGCTCAGAGTGGGGCATGCATTGTGTCATTGCTCCATGTGATATTCCAGTCTCTGTGATGGAGAAAGCAAAGAGTACAGCATGGTGCTTTGAGCTAGGGATAATTTCTTGAAGTCAGGAAAGGATCATTTCTTGCTGCAAGATGAATGAACAAACTTCTCTCAAATATGCTTGTATCTCGTGTTTAGAGGTGGTCAGCTGTGTGCAGGTGGCAGGCATAAGGAACTGGAGAGCATGCCCCTTGCTAACAAATACAGTAAGGAAAAAAGCAGCAGGTCTTGTGAAAGAAAAATGTGAAACTGAGTGAACTTGAAATTTTTTACTTTGTATTTCTGCCACTAACAGTATTGGTTTTGCCTCTCTCCTATCTGTGCAGTTTTCAGACTCGGATTGATGAGTGTGTCAAGCAAATGTCTGATATCCTCTGTCAAGTGAAAGGGACAGCAAATTCTGCTGCTAATGCCAGAAACACAGTTGCACAAGATGCAGATAATGTCCTGAGGCCGCTGATGGACTTCCTGGATGGAAAGTAAGGGAGTGTTCGAATATATGCTACACATATAGTTCATTGGATTGGAACAAGAATGAGGCAGAGGGGAAAATAGCTCCATGCTCTTGGATTGTTGCTGAGATTTCCAGTCTCCAAATTTTCAAGAAGAATTAATAGCTTTTCTTCCCATATCTGCTTCTCGCAAGCCATGGATGGGCTCCTCAGCCTTCATTCAGTGCCAAAGCACACTCTCAGTTCTTCTTTCTACCTCTGGCAATTATAGCAATCAGCAAAACACATTGCTGATCAAGCAGTGAAAAAGACTGAAAATCTAAATTTTCTAGCTGTGGATTTTTTCCTATAGAGATTTTGCTGTATCCAGTTAGCAAGCATATTGCAAACAGTGCTTATGTACCTGATACATATTCTGCTCAGTATCACAGTCCTGTCAAACGTGTGTTCTCGTCGTACCTGCTGCTGTTCTGACTAGCAAATAAGCTTCTGAACGATGGGATGTGAACATGGTTGATCCATTGCTTTAATTAACTTGTGCATTAATACCATGCAGCATGATTCAGCCGGACAAGGAGAGTTAAATGTTCAAACCAAGTCTTGAACTGCAAAGAGAAACAGTTTTTAATATTTGTACAAGTTAAACTTAATGCTGATGCACATCAGTTCTTCATTTAGTAAAGGATGACCAGCAATTTTCATAAGAAATGCTGCAAGAGATATGAAGCTTTGCAAGTTTAAAACATAGGGTGTTTGGTTGCTCTTAGTGTTGATTATCCCATCTTTCTTTTGGGTCACTGTGTTCTAAATGACTCTCTGCAGCAGTCATTACATCTAGGAGCCTTCTCAGTTGATCATTTTCTGTGCATGCCTTCATGAATCCTGAAAAGCTATATTCCTTTGTACCATTGGGAACGTGGTATGCTACAGCCGTCCAGCTGTGGAGCGAATAACTTTGATTATGATAATCCACACTTGGATTATTTTCTTCTCTCCTTTACAGAAGGAGAGTATCTTTTTAGTGCCTTCTGCATCCCACCCATGTCAGTCCTGTCCGTGTTTGTTTTGTTCATTTACTGTTTAACCAGCTGTGGGAAGAAGGGAAGTTGGGAGATGTTACACAATGCAGAACAGTCTTAGTGGTACTGGCCACGGAGTTCCTGTTCACAGTGTGATCAGTAAATGCTGAACTCCAACAAATGTTTCAAAGATGATTCTAGCACTCTTGGCCTTTTTTATAGCCTGTACAATAATAAAGGAAGAAAACCTAGGAAAATAAAGCTCCTTGTGTTAGAGCAGATAAACACATGGCAGGTGATCGATGAATGCAGTCATGACAAAATATGGAGTTGTCAGAGAAATATTTTGGGGTGGTTTTAGAGGTGAAAGATTTAGCTAACTTCAGCAGCTTTCAGCAGCTATGCAGGAATTTCTGCACAACACTCTGGGAAGTGTTAATTTAGGTATTCATCAAAAATCATTATAGTGACTCCTTGAAGCTTAAAACCTATTATTCTGTATTTATAATTTTTTCTGTATACTCTATAAATCAAATATGTCTTCTTAAAGGTACCTGTTCAATGATACCTGCTGTTATTTGGATCATATGTATTATTCCAAACTGCCTATCACCAACTGACACCTTTTGTAATCCCCAGGTCAATTAAGAGAAATTATTGAGATCAGAAAAGTCAATCATCCATTTTGTGGTTTTAGTGTTTTTAGTGCTAGAACTCCCAACAGTGAGCACACATTCTATGCTTTAGAAAAGGGAAGATTTTTTACCCTTAAAGCAATTGTTATGAGAAACTGCTTTGGATAGGGCACTGAATTTTCCATATGCAGCTCCTTTTTCATTGTGTATTGTGCTCTTTGAACTTACTAAGTTCTTGCTCTCTCCCTGCAGCCTGACACTGTTTGCAACTGTGTGTGAAAAGACAGTGTTGAAACGGGTGCTGAAAGAGCTCTGGAGGGTGGTAATGAACACCATGGAGAAGCTGATTGTGCTGCCTCCTCTTACAGACCATACGGTAAAGCTTTTTATCCTTCCTGACTCATACCAGAAAGTGTTGCCATTGCCTGTGTAACTCATCCCCCTGACCTAGTGAGTCATCCATCCAGGTAAATTTGTCTGCATGTAGCCTGCCTGAGGATAGAAAAACATGTCTCTAAGTTGGTAACGAAAGGGAGCATCTCTATTTATGGTAGGGTTTCAAGATACAGAGCACGCTCTAGAAAACAAACACAATTCAAAATCCATGATCCAAAAGGAGTTTCTGTCCAGTGTATCAGTTTGCACTGATTAGTGTTTTGCAGTCCTCCAAAGAGAGCTGTCTGTGTATGTGGAACAGTTAGGCTTCATGGCCTTAGGTCATGACCTGTAGCCACTTTTGCCCTATCATCTGTTAGCCTGAGTGTCTCTCTATATAGATGTGGTTGATTTGAGCTTGATTTTTTAATCATCCATTCCCCCATTTTACCCCCTGCAGAAGGCTTTAACACCAGCATTGGCTGGCAGGATTGCTCTGTGATGCTGGGGAGTTGGAAGTGAGTCCAGATAGTTTTTCTTCAAAGGCAGTCTTTTGTATGATTGTTCAGCTTTGTGAGCATGCTGGATGAATGTGTGTTGTGAATGTAGTGATGCTTTTAACAATGGAAGATTAACTCTTCCTCAGTTCTGAGAAACCAGAGAAACTGATTAAATATCAGTCATGCATGCCTAGCTGCTCTGGGGGATGACACTCAGTTGGAGGCAGTGTGAAGTTTGGGCTGTAACCTCATTATTTACAGAACTTCTTTTCATCTTGCTGTTAGAGTGAACTTGCAGTCTGTAGCTCAGTTATGCAGCCTTACTTTTCTCCCAGTGGTGGATAGAACAATAGTGGTTTTCACTATTCAGCAGGAATATCTGGACTGGGATTCTTGGGTTGCAGTGTCCAGGGAAGTGATGCAAACCTGCCTCTTGCTATAGGTGTTTCTTGCTCTGAGAGAGAAGGCCCTTGTCTCTGGCCTTGATGATGATGATGATGATTTTAAATAAAACTGTTGGATGAAGTGCACTGTTATACCTACATCCAGGAAATTTGCATGAGGTATATTTGCTAAAGACTGCTTTCTCTGAGCTCAGATTTGCAGTAATCATTTCTGCTTGCCTTTATGATTTGTAAAGAAGAAAAAGAAAACAAATTTAGGAAGGTGAAATTTCTTTGTCTTGGTTGAATTGCCTTTAAAAAGGAGTCTTTTGGGGCAGGTGCTAAAATCATCATGTAGAAGCAGCATTAACATAACCCATTTGGAATGGAATCAGTGAGATCAAGGGCCTCAGAGAGAACTAGGGAGGAGCTGTTTGAGCTTTGTACTTGCTAGTTTTGGATTTCAAAGGCAGAGTAGGAGAGTGATTCAGTACTTGTATCATGAAGGAGGCAATAACTGTGATCAGCCAATTCTTCCAACCTGCAGGATGTTGCTATAAGCCACTTAAAGGTTTCTTCATAGTTGCCATCATTTCAGTTTCAAATGGAGAAGCAAATTGAAGTATATACTCTCCTGTCTGAGATAACACAGAATACTCATAGCTGGATTTCTTGGTGTCTAATTAGTTGTATGGTAGCAAGGAGGCTGAACTAATCTAAACTGGAAATGAGTTGCTCTTCCATAAGGACAGTTATGAGCAATGCAATGATTAAAATGGCCTTGTCTGCAGTCCTTGAGCAGGGCACTGGTGGTGAGGCTGGATGAGCTGCAAGGACAAAGAGCTGCTTCCACTGTTCTCTGGGGCCTAGCCATTTAATCTGTCACCACCAGATTGTCATTATTCTCAGCAGTGAAGGCTAGCAGGGCAAGGCAAGGCAGAATTTGGGGCTTCAGCATGGGCAGAAGCAGTACTTTCTCTTTGCTATTCTATTTCTGTGCCAAGCCTCTCTTATCTAATTTGGCTTGCCTTTTTTTTTTTTTTTTTTTTTTTTTTTTTTTTTTTTTTTCATGAGTATTGCACCACAGAGACCAAAGTATATGGGCTTCACCACTGTGCCTTCATTTGTAAGTTGTTCTGTGGCTCAGTATATGACTGTTCTTTACTACATTGGCTTATGCAGCTTTTTCCTTCTTTATTTTCTTAGCATTACTTCCTACTGTACAGCTTAAGACTAAAAATAAAGAATAAAATGACAATAAAGGCTCCCTGGGAAAAACAAAAGGGAGGAAACATGAAAAGGACTTGAGAAGAAAAGGGCATAAAAGCACAAAGTACAAAGGAACCTAGAGTTGAAAAGATTATAGAATTAAGGGGGAAAGGCTTGCCTTTTTTTTTTTTTTTTTTTTTTTTTTTTTTTTTTTTTTTTTTTTTTTTTTTTTTTTGAAAGCACATCAGACACAAATAGCCTCAGGCACTGTAACACACTTTCCTCCCAGCCCTCAGCAACAGAAAGTCCTTGTGGTGCCTCTCTGTGTTTGAAAGACCTCTGGCAGGGGTTTCCATCCTAAAACTCATGTGCAGCCCTTAAGAAGTAGGAGATATTAATGGTAGAAAAGAATGTATTTTATGGAATATTTTCTCTTCTTTCTGCAAAACTGCTGGAGTTGCAGAAGTCTTTTTGTTGGAGGTCATGGAAAGCACACTCAGGTAGAAGGTTCCTGTTACCCTGCAGTTTGCCTTGCCTGTCACTTGCATGACCCTGCCACTGCACAGTGCTTAAATACCTCTCTCCAGACTTAACAATTCCACTTAAATTAGCTTCTGGAAGATTCTGTGGTGTGGGGCTCAGCTGAGAAAGTGTTAGCACTGTGAGGACAGTTTTACAACCTCCCACTCTGACGACCTGATCTGTGGCTCCTTCATGATTTTCAGATGAGTGACTTCCCTGAGCATTCTCTGCCTGTGGCTTGTGAGATTAGCAGCAATATGATCCCAGTAACTCACCAAGTACTTCACACCTCACTAATTTTAAGATCCAGCATGTAATTAAACACCTTCTGTCTTGGTTGAGTGGATATACGCTCTGGGAATCCATATTTTGGGGTTCAGTGCACAACGCTCGGTGATATTAACAGAATAGTTATAGATTTCTTTCTCAGCTGCTTACGATGAAACTGTACCATGCCATCAGTGGCTAGTCAGGTGAGAGAAGAAGTGCTTAGTTTACACCCAGGTGATTCCTCTGGAGCCTCTCCTGTATTTATTTCACACAGTACCCTGCAGCCATTCACGTGAGGCTCTGTTTGTGCTTGCTCCTGCAGTGCTTTTTTCTACGTGTCAGACTTCTTGTTACTAAATGAGAACATCTTCCAGGATAAGATCTAAATTTTCTTTAAGCTGAGGACAGAATTTGCATTTGACTTCCAGACTGCCTATTTTTCAGGCTTGTCTGCCTGAGCTGCTCCAGAGCTGCTCTGTGGTGGAGGAGAGTGTGGCTTTAAGAGGTTTTCTGAAACCTTTCTGAACTAATGTTATTTTAAATGAATCCTCTCCCTTGTGCTAGCTTGGAGCAGAAAAGTTGAAGGCTGCCTCTGTGATGAGGAGAAAAAGCTTTCTTAGCCTTGAATAAAATTATGGTCTGTGAACTGCATATGTGCCTAGTTCTCTGTACTGACAGGTAATTATTTTCCTCTTTTCATCCCCACTTTTAAGCTTATTTTGTCAATTTTTTGTGGTTTAATACACCACAACAACTGAAAAATAGTTTTATCTTATTGTGTGCTAACAGACATTGCCAGATACAATAGAGTTTTTAAAATTAACTTAAATGCTGTTAAATTATCAGATCTCGTTGTTGAACACAGGAATTACAAAAATATGGGAAATAAATTTACAATATGAGACAGAACTTCCTTTCAGTGTTAGGTTTCAGAAAAATAAGCATCACATATAATACAGTTTCCAAAAAAGGACTGGAATCCAAAACACTTGCAGTCAGCTTTTGTTTCCTAACTTTGTCAGCTGAGCAGTAGGACAGTTAAGCTTTGGGAGTTTGAGTCACTCGGAGTATAAATCACTGCTCTTCTGTTGGCTTCCAACAATTAGACTTGAGTCAGCTGATGATCCTTCTCTGCATGCTTTCACTGAAGGGACAAAAAAGCATCAGACCCTTAACAAGGAATGTAAAATCTCTGTGTTGTGGACTATAGGTGTGTTTCTTGTTTCTGAAGAGTTTAGGAAAGTACAGCTAATGTCACGGAAGAGCAAGGAGAGCCAGCGTGAAGGCCCATTCCCTTTCCAGCTGTGTTTGCGGCAGAGCTAGGCATGATTCATGATAAGGATTTAATTTGTCCTCATATTCTATCCTTGACATTTTAATCAATTCCATTGTGGGCAGCTTTTCTCAAAGCTACCTGATGATTTAAGTTCAGTTGTTCTCACTCTCTGGCACAACTGGAATAAGTGCTGTCTGTAGAGCTTTGTGGTATGCTTTCCACACATAAATAACTTCTCTGAGGATTATGGCATCTTGTTTACAAGAATGCCATTTGGCAGAGGAAGGAGCTGTCCAGATTTTCATTAGATGTTACCAGCACTGATGACAAACTCTGTGTAACAGCAAAATAATTTCTTCTTGCAGATGCATTGACAGAGATTGTCCCTGAATGACAAGGATTTTCTTAGCGTGCAAAAACTGGGATTTATCTGAGCAGCTTTGTTCCATGAAGCATGTCCCATCACTAGCTATTGCTCAGTGTTACTGACCTGCCCTCCTTAGAAGGAGGCAGGAAGATTACGTGCCTGAGCTGGTTAATGTTGTTCAAATGTATATTAAAAAAGTGTTCTCTGAATGCTGAAAATACTGAATTAAGAAAGGTTAATGTTACTGTGTTTTGAGACTACTCCCTTTTTCAAAATTCCAGATACAGAAATGTTTTCGTTTTTGTTTGCTGCATGATCAATGGATTCAAAACCTTGAATTTTAAGAACCTGAAAGTCAACAGAATTTCATGGCAAATGAAACCCTCCTTGCTGAAAATACATGGAAATTCGTGCTTTTTCAGATTAGAGTTGTATTCTTCAACACTACCTGGATACTGACAGCAAGACAAGCTCTCCCTCTCATTTCAGGAGCTTTCCTTTGTAGATTCATTGTGTTTGCCTGCACTTTCCCCTCCACCTCTACCAAAAGTTGAGAATGTAATCATTTATCAAGAGCTTCTGTTTAGCTAGAAAATCAATAATGTTCATTCTGTGTTGGTTTGTATTCAACAAACATAAAAGACTGAGGAACAGTGAGGGTTAGCTGGTGGTTACAAGTAGAGCAAATCAAAATGTGATCTGTGGTTTCAGGTCACAGAGTCTTTCAGCTTGAAGAGATTTCCAAAGCTGGAAAAACTAAAGAAAAAGCCTTTCCTCACCTTAAAAATTCAGTTCTGGGCTGCTGTTGTAATTAGCAGAGGGTGTCCAGTTGCCCTAGAGCAAGTCTCGAGTTTTCTAGTGTCACATCTATAAGCTGTCTGTTTTTCTCCTGGTACCCCAGGCAACAGGTATAGAGACTTTTTGCTGAAGGGAAGCTTTTAGAGGGCCTGATGTTCATTTTAATCTTTAAAAAAAAAAACCAAATTTCAGCAGTGATCTTTGCAGTAGTAGCCAGTTCCCAGGGTCTTCTCTGCAAATCCCTGTGTGAGATAGTTCTTGTTCCACAGAGTACTGCCCTAAAGAGCAATGAACAAATACCCAGGAAGACAGCAAAGGAAAGCTGAATGACTGTCAGGGAAGAAGGGCAGTATAATAATTCTGAGTTTACATCTTGCTTCATTACAGTTTGAGGTTTTTGGGGTGGGGTGTAGTCAAGGCTGTTGTGGTTAAGTGGGAGGGACTGTTAAGATAAGAAAGGATAGTAATGGAGAGGGAAAGAGAACTGGATTTACTGGAGACCTTTTGTTCGTGAAACCAACAGTACTTATGCAACATGCCCCATCCTTGGTTAGATGGGGCTCTGAGCAACCTGACCTATTTGAAACACATTTTATGTGTTAACATTTATTTTCCAAATGCCTAAATAATGAGTTGGTACATAGGTATCATGTAGTTTTTAAACCAGAAGAGGGTAGATTTAGGCTAGATAACAGGAAGAGATTTTTTAGAGTGAGACTGATGAAGTGCCTTGAAGCAAGATTTCCTGTCACTGGGGTTCATCTTCCCTTTGTGTTTCTTCATTGGTTATACAGCTTTGGTAAGGCACAGTGCAGGAAGAAGAGCCATTGGCCAAACTCTAGAACATTTGAAGGTGATGCTGTAGTATTCACAAGACTTTGGCAATCTCTCGCCCCTGAACAGCTGAGGTCCAGTTTTGTTTATGATCTGATCTGTGCTTACCCCCACCGTGATGGCTGGGCCCTACCTCTGTGGACAGATTCTCATCATCTTGGGGCTGTATGATCTTTTGCTGTGGACAGTCTTTGCAGTCTTTGTGTGTATTTAGATGTGAAATCTAGAGGAGTGTTTGGAGATGGCCTTCGCTCCCTCCCTGTGCAATCCATTTGAAGGTTCATCCTGTGTAAGTGGGTGGTTGCTCACTAAGCAAGAGTGAGCTGGTTAGCAAGACATTGTGCTCTGAAATAGCTCTTGATGTGGTATCCACAGAAATGCCAGGGTTTGTACTAGGTAATAAACTGGCTAGGAGAGTCCAGTTGTTGTGCCTGGCCTTGGGGTGGTTCTATGAAGTTGCTGTGAACTGACTTAACTTGCTCAAAGGAAAAATATGTGAAGCTTGTTTATAACCTTTTTTCCCCCCTCCTTTCTTTTCTAACTTCTGCAACCATAGGGCACACAGTTGATTTTCAGTGCTGCTAAGGAACTGGGACACTTGTCAAAGTTGAAGGTATTGTCCTGCATGGCTTTTGTTAATGTCCCTGTGTGTAAGCATGGAAGTGTGGTAGTGCATAGCATGTCCTGTGCTTCCAGTGGTATGTCGCTGAATGCAGTTGTAGAGAAATGCCTTTAAATGCATCAAATGTGCATTTAAGTGCATTCTACTAACATTAGCATAGTGCTTAACATTAAATCTTACTGTGCGTTTAATCATCAAAGTAGTTTTTCTCTTCTGTATACACGATGCTAAGTCTGGTACATTGATTTAAAATGGAGAAAAGGAAATTTCTCAATATCTGGCCAGCTCCTCCGTATCCCCATTTATAAAAGGGAGTCCCTAATGCTTGGAAAGACACTTGCGTTAGCTGTGGGTGAATTACATGGACTGTTAAAAAAATAACTGTTGCTTATGGAAAGGGCCTGTGTCTGTAAATTCCTTCTGCGTGGGCTCCCTTCACAGGCAAGCTGGCATTTAGCATGAAGGCTCTGTTGATGTGTTTTGACAGTGCATGACGTGACAGTGCATGACATGAGCATTATGAAGTGCACGCCACCTCATCATAAGCGAATCAAGCACTAATTCACTGATCACGACAGGAACGGTATGAAAATAGTGACGCCTCACAGCACTCAGATTGGGCTCTGCTGTGGTTGCACTTGTGCTGCAAGACTGGTATTGTGCAAGAGGAGGTCTAAATCTTGTGTCACAGTGTACAGTCTGCTGCGAGGGAGATGGAGCTGGACCTGAACTCTGTGTCAGAGCATGACCAAGGCAATCTTCCCAGTGCAAAGGATATTCCACTAAGTGATTATTGCAGTTTCAAAAGGCATTTGTCTGTTCCTGTAGTTTTCTGGTTTTGTGTTGCACACTAATACAGCTGTCTTCGTACACCTATGTCCCTTGCCCAGCAGATATATTTTCCATACACGTTTATGTGGCCAGTACACAGGTCATTTAAGGCAGTGCTTATTAGTAGTCCTAGCAAGTGATCATGGTAGGCAGGTGTGTCATTAGATGTGCACCTGTTCTCCAGCTACATTTTGAGGCTGGTACATAGCAGTTAATAGTCACCTAGCATAAGCCTCCAAGTGTGTCTCCCCAGGGGAGTAGCTGTCACTTGTGCTGAGTGATGGCCTTATGCACTCCCACGGTCAGGCTGTCATCCCTGGTGACATGGTGTCTCATGAGGATTGCATTTCCTTCCCTGCTTCCTGTGCTTGCAATGCTGTTTGTTGGCTTCCTTGGGAAAAATGGGGAGAAAGGAGCTTTGTAGCCAGCCTGGAAGAGTAGCAGCTGAAACACAGCATCCAAATGTGACTTCTGTTTCCTGAGTTTCCCCTTTCTCTTGCAAAAGCGTCAGCAAGGACTCATCATGTCTCCACATGATGGAAAAGAAGCCATCCCTGCCTTTTACATGTACTCTTGATCTCTGAGGGCAGAGCTCTGAATTTGCTGTTCCTTCCCCCAGGTCACAAGGACAGTCTGTGAGTTCCTGTGGTTTGCTTTCATTCTTGGGCATGGCCACTGAAATTCACTGTTATCTTTTACTTGTCCCATATTTTCTCATTACTGGAATTTCAAAGTGTGTACAGGGCACCTTTTGCCAGGAATGGGTTGGAAGCTTTGCTGGTTTCCATTTGCACTGGTTGGGTGAAGGCTGTCCCGCAGCAGCAGCCCTTCTTCAGTTCAGTTACTGTAAAGCTCAGCTTTGGTGACTCTGGACTGCATTTTTAGAAATGCACGTAATCATGCAAATCAGGCAAACCCTGGTGTGTGTTCAAGCCTTTATTTGCATATCCGCATATAGAACTGCAGCAGCACAGGTACACAGGATTTTATATGTGGCAAGACAGTTGTGCTCAAGTGTGAAAGCACCTGAATTTTGGAGACCATAAAGGAAATGACATTGTGTCCAAAATTTTCCAGTAGAATAGGAGTGTTATAAGAGTAAAAATTGATGGAGTCTGTGTAAGAATTGTGGATATTCTGGTTTTTTGTCCTTTTGTTTTTACAGGCACATACAAGCTAACAGGGAAGGCATGGTTCTTCAGACCTCCCCTCTTCTGCATTTTTCAGTTCCACTAAAAGCCTGGAAAGATTATGGGATGGATTTTAAGCATTATTGGTCTTAAATAAGACAGGGAGAACGGAGCCCTAGTGAATCAGATAACTCAGCTGAAAACTGAGACTGACAGACCTGACAAGCACAGGCTCTCGTCCTGATGACAAATCAATTTCACAGAGTATTTTAGAATGCACAGAAAGCCAACCATAAACCTGACTCCTTGGTGCCACATATCTGCCTCCCACTTATTATCAAACTCTTTCTGCTCAGTTTACTTAATAGCCAGCAACTGGAGCAGGGAGCAGCTGCCTCCTCTCCCTTGTGCTGCCCCCAGGATAAACAGCCAGGCTCTGACCACAGAGTTTCTTCTGAAAATACCTGTGGAGAATACAAGAATGAGTCTGAGAGATCAGGAAAAGTTTGTTGGGCTGTTTGGGTTTGTTTTTTTTTTCTTGTCTTCTTCTTGAACTTGCATAGTTATTTGATGTAAATATTTGTTTCTTGCTCCTGGCTGGCAATCTGGGAAGTGCAAGGTAGCACTGTGCACAGTTCTTTATAGGAACAGTGTGGGATTTGCAGAGGGCAGGTATGCACAGGAATTACAGTCGTGGGCTCCTCTCTGAGTAGGTGCAAGTATTACAAGTCCAGTCTCTGGATTATTTTTACACAATGTGTTGAAGAAAGTGACACTAGAAAACTCAGAGAAAGCAGTGATGTGTTGCTGTCATTGACAGCATGGGCATGGGTGGAGTGGCCTCTCCGTGGGGCTGACTGAGCTCTGTAGGTGTTTGAGAGAAAAGTGCTGACCACCTGGTTTCTGTGGCAGCTGGGACAATCTAGCAAGCAGGCCTGGAAAGTCATTTTAGCAGATGTGAAAGTAGCTCTGCCTTGGGAGCACAGCTACCCTGACTAAACTGGCCTTTCCCATGAATGTGGCCTTGGGCTCTGTCTGATTTTGCTCTTAATCTGACTGTGAGACAGAAAAGAACACTTTACCCTCTGTGCACTGAAGTCTCTGTGTACTGAAGTGTGAAGCCACATCATCTTCAATTGAATTACTCCCAGCTCACAAAGAAGAAGGAGGAGAGTTATTGCTACCCTCAGGACAGCATTTCACAACAGAAGGCACACTGCAGCTCACCAAGTGCTGTGCCCCTGCACACAGTCCCCAGACCAGTGACATCCTGTGTGGGGGAAGAGGCGCATTGAGGCACATCTCTGCTACTCAAGAAGGCAGGTTGTGAACTTATCTGAGAAACTGACAGCTTGAGAGGCATCTTCTGTGCAGTTCAAGGCTTCACTGTGTAAAGTTGGTAGCTAGATGTCTGTGAGAAGTGTGGCAAATGCCTTATGGCTGCCCCTAAACTGTAGAGAGCCCTGTCTCCATCAGGCAGGAGATGGATTGCAGTGGATAATGACTGGGTACAGCATCAGGCAGTGTGAAGAATCAGCAAGCTGCAAGATAGCCAGCAGGTTTGTCCCTGTGAAACCCACACATGATGCCGCACACTAGGTGTGCTTTACACAGAGGCAGTTTAGCAGATGTGTCTCCTGGGAAGTGTCTAGGGGGACCTGTGACATGTTTAAAGTAGGGATAAAGCCTTTGCCTGTGTAGGCCTGATTGGCCTACATCTTTTTTATGAATGCTTTGGAGCCTAGTCTGAAGTCAACTGGCCTGACTCTCCAGCTGCTCAGTTAGAATATGGATTTGTGCAAAGTTTTGACTTCCTAACATACACTGTTTTCCCCTGAGATCTAGACTAAGCATCAGAGAGAAAGAGCTTAGTGAAATGCCAAAGGATGGCACATCCTTGTAGTCAGCCAGGACTCTAACAGAGATGTGCTTCCACTGCAGAAAAGGGAATTCTTTCCCAAGTGATTACTGGCTTTTTGCTTTTAGAGTTGGTGGGTCTAAAAGCTTTTTGCTTTTAAAGTTGGTGGGTCTGTCAGCAACAATATCTTCTTTTAGCAAACCTATTTCCTTTTGTTTTTCTTCTTCTACACAAATGATGGAATGAATTAGTGACTTTTGTAGTTGGAAGAGTTTAAAAAATCCACAAACAACAGATATCTAACAACTTTAACTAATGCCTAATACTCAGAATTCCTTGATATAGGTGGTATTTGGCGAATTTTGTTGTGGCTTTTCTAGAGTGACAGTATTGTCAGGTAGGCTTCTGCTAGGGTTTTCTTGAGAGACAAACTGTGATTTTAAATTGTTGCTAACCTTTGTCCAGTTCTTTCCTTGTTTATGTCTTCTGTGCCTGCAAGAAAGAGACAAAATTAGTTTATTTCCAAATTAAGCTGTAATAAACAACTTTTAGATACTCCATTAAACATTCCTTGAACAGCTGAATTAATGCTGCCACCACACAGATACAGCGTGAATCTGGAGAAAGTGGTGATGCTGGGGACTCCTTTTCCCTTAGCCTCTGACAGCACACTCATGTCAAATACAATGGTTGTTTGCAGGATCATATGGTGAGAGAAGAAACCAGGAGCCTCACTCCAAAGCAGTGTGCTGTTCTGGACCTGGCACTGGATACAATCAAAGTAAGTGATGCCATTTCTATTTCTGCTGTAACCAAATCCATCCTCAAGTCCTCTTTGAGAGGACAGTGCCTGTCCTGGTTTGGGAGCTGGCAGGAGTTTGTCCCTGCTGTCGCAGTGGTAAAGGCTCTAAGTGAATACTGCCATGCATGTGTACACCTGAAGAGGTTCAGGGGACTGGCATGCTGGGAGTCAGCATATTCATATTTAAGTGCTTTGGAAGAAGAATGCCATGAGCAGCTGGTATCAGCTGGTCTGAGGGCTGAGTTTCCAGTACAGACAGAAGCTGTCTTGTGAATTTTTCCAGCTGTTTCCTATCAGTACACACAACTGCATATACACACTGGCTGCTGGTTGCAATTCTTACTCAGTGCCTTTCCTGTTTCTTTTTACTCTTAGCAATATTTCCATGCTGGTGGAAATGGTCTGAAGAAAACCTTCTTGGAGAAAAGTCCAGACCTACAGTCACTTCGATATGCTCTCTCCCTCTACACTCAGACCACGGACACTCTCATCAAAACGTTTGTCCAGTCTCAGACAGCTCAGGGTAAGATTCTTTTGTGTTGGCAGGGCTCAGTGAAGCTCTTGGCTCTGCTCATAATTTCTCTCCCTTGTACTGCCAGTTTGTAGAGTGCTTTTGGCAGTAACGTTTCTGAAAGTGTGACAGTTCGGAGCTTGTGAAACTGGAAAAGAGGGAAAGGGGATTATTTGCCGCTCCATGACTACATTTGGGGAGAGCAGAAACATGTGAAACATAAGGCCTGGGGTGTTTGTGGTCTTTTTTTCTCTGCAGTCCTCACTTAACAGTCACGTTTCATGAATTAATGTGGGTGGGTGGCTTAAGCAAAATTTGATGTTACTGTACTGAGGCTTGTGTGATGGTGTGAGGCACCATTTCAGCAAGACACCACTGCAGAAACCTGTCAGTGCCTGTGTCACAGGCCAGCTGTGTGTGTGGCACAGCCCGTGTGGCCCTGACAAAGGCTGAGTGACAGCTGTGTGATGAGTCACAGAGCTACAGGCTGCCTGTAAAGGGAGAAGTCTCTGAGGTGAGCAACAAATGCACTGTTTTGTCTGCAGCCAGTACAGGGTATGCAGGAGCTAGATGATTACAGATTACCACAACATATTAATAAGCTGCTGGGATGGGTCACCAAACTGTTTGGTGACTCTCTGAGAAGCCTTATGGCTTAGTGGAGCTGTTTCATTGAATATGGAGGGGTAAACAGTTAATTTCATTGCTTTCATGTGAACATCTCCATATTATTGTACAGAATAATTTGATCTCTAGTAAGGGATGATCACAGGCTGACTGTGAATGTCACTATTCTCAGTAAGAGGGGACAGATGCTACAAAGGGCTGGGTCTAAACAAAAACTGGTATTTTTGTGTTTTCAGGCTGTTTAATTAAAAGCCTTGTATTAAGCTACTTCATCCCAGCAACAAAGTCATACAACTCCCTGGCATGTCTTTCTGCAATCTTTTTGCATGGGATCCTTTTTCTTTCAATCCTTCCAAGCCTAAGAGAGCTGGCAACCCCACAGACTGTACTAACTCTGCCAGCAGGTCATCACACCAAGCCCCAGGATCAAAGGGAAAGCACTCCCTAGCTCACATACATTCCATTGTGTGTAAATGAGGCTGCTTGATACTGGCATTCCCCTAGCAGTGTAGAGGAGATTCTGTGAGCAAAACAGGGTTTGTTTCTAAAGAGGAAAGTTTAGTTTCATTTTGGTGGGTTGAGTCATCAAGAGGAGACTCAGAGGGGACCTGAAACTACCTGGAAGGAGATTGTGAGGTGCAAGTTTTTGCCATGTCTCAAGTGAAAGGATGAGAGGAAATGGCCTGAAATTGTGCCAGGAGAGATTCAGGTCAGATATTAGAATTTATTTTTTCATTGAAGAGGTGGTTAGACATTGAAATAATTTGCCCAGGGAGGTGGTGGAGAAGTGTACAATCTTTAGAAGTGTACAAGAGGTGTCTGAATGTGGCAACTGGGGACATAGTTTAGGGATGATTATGGTGATGCTGGATTAACGTTGGATTAACAGTTGGACTAGATGACATTGCAGGTCTCTTCCAGCCGTGACAGCTCTGTGATTCTGTGATCTCTGCCTATAGCAGCACAGTCTAGTCTTCCTTATGTTGAAACATACTGCATTAAAATGCTGAAATTAAATAAAAACTCAGTACCTTTGAGAGAATGATCCTGCAGCTGTGTCCCAACAGAGCAACGATGACATCCAGTGGCCAGACAGGTCAAAGACTGCTGCATCCACTGGGGACTCTGGGAGGCTGGCTGTTGCCATCACTTACACAAACCACATTTTAATGAGGAACTTGAGTGCACGCTTGAGTGAGTGCTAACAATCTTTGCTGTTCCGTGCACATATTTCCCATTATATATCCAAACTATTAATTAATTGAAGCTAGTTTTTCATGTGGATACTGTTAAATTACTGTTAAAGTGTTAAATAAATGCTGAGCTAAGATATAAGAAAGTGTGCAGCACTGATATCCTGCAGTCCGTACTACAGTCTGGAGTACTTAAAATTAGAGAAAGAAAAGTGCTCCATTGAAGACACAAAAGTGACAAATTCAAAGATGATATGAGAAAGCAGCTTCATGCAATGCATGATTTGACTGTAATACTTCACTGAGGGCAAGTATTTAGCCGAAACACAAAGATAATGGAACAGTATCATTACCCCTCAGGAGCGGGAATATACAGGGCTGCTACAGAAGTGGGTGCATGGGTATTTATGTATTTTTTAAGAAGCTTACAAAGAATGAAGCTCTGGCTTTAGGGCATCGTATGCACATGTTATGAGGTCATCAATTTAAACTCAAAGCTGACTGATGACATTTCTTTGTGACTTATTCTAAACCACTGTTGGGAACAAGTACTGGGCAGCGGGCCACTGATCCAAATCAGTATCTTGTACATTAGTAGGCTTGAGAATTTTGAACCCTGTTTGGGGAATAAAAGATTTGTGCTATGCCACCTAATACCTGCAGAATCTGTGCTGGGATGTGTCTGAGAAAGGCATGACTCTGATCTCTTCCCTATGCCGACAGGACCTGAGGGAACGGCCTGAAGTTGTGTCAGGAGAGGGGGATATCAGGGAAAGGTTCTTCCCCAGAGGGTGGTAGGGCAGTGGCTCCCCAGGGAAGTGCTCACATCACCACGCCTGTCTGAGTTCAAGAAATGTTTGGACAATGCTCTCAGGTGGAAGATGTCACTCTTAGGATGGTCCTGTGCAGGGCCAGGAGCTGAACTCAATGATCCTTGTGGATCACTTCCAACTCTGCGTATTCTGTGACTGACTCCCTCCCAGCACTGGAGCTAAAGAAGGATATTAGTTGCTTACCCTTCTCATTAACCACGGCTGGTAGATGGTTTTAGAGAACTGCACACAGGTTGGAGGGACAGAAGGGACAGCACTACTATTTACAGCTCACATCTGCTTACCAGAGCTTTGTGACTGAGGTTTCCCTTTGCATAAGTGCCACAATCCCCTGGGAGGACATGGCTTCATGCAGTATCATTTAAATGCTCTTCGCTTCTCTTACTTCCCTGCTCAGTGGTTGCACCTTCCAGTTTGTGAGGCACCTACTGCTTTCATTTCATTACTGAGTAGACTTCTATGGCACTATGCTGCTAAATGTTTGCTCTGCAGATTGGATTGGGGCTGCAGTTTAGTTATGCCAGCACAAATTCTGTTCTGTTTTAACCCAGACTATGCCTTACTTGCAGACAGCCTTGCTCTCCAAATCCTGGTGCAGAAGATCTAGGAGGATATTTTGTCTGTTAAGAACTAGAATATTTGCCTTATGTTTAAGTGACATTGCTAATTGTGTTGTAATTCATACTCTTCTCTCTTTATCCTGCTTGCTTTCTTGCCTTTTGAATTCATGTCTCAGTGCATGATGGGAAAGGTATAAGGTTTACCGCTAATGAGGACATTCTTCCTGATAAGGGTATGTTCAAGATTAATGTTGTTACCATAACAACATTACCCAACTGCCTTGCTTTTGACATCATCTTGCCCATGCTCAGAAACCTTTTCCAGAGTCCTGTTCCCTGTAGTTCCCTTGTAGAAGTGAACTTCCACTGAATGTTTGCATCCCACAGACTGAGCCACAGTTGTGTGGTTTAGAAGTCTGTACCTTGCCTGAGAACCTGTTCCCACGCTTGAGATTTATTCACGGGATGTGAAAGCTGTCTTGAAAATGGACTGTTTTTTTGGGAGATGCTGCAGACTTGTTCCCCTTCCCTTTACCATGGGGTGCGTGTTTCAAGTCCTGGGCTTGCATGCGTGTGGTCTGCTGAGAAGGGCTACTGTAATACATGGGAATGTTGGATATGCACTCAAGGTTATGGCTAAGCTTGAACCATCTGGCTTGAAGGGTGGTTATCTAAAGGTCTGGATACCCAGGAGACCCCTACATATTAAGTCTTGCAGTGTTTCATCTCTTAATTTATTTTTTGCTGTCCAAAGTCTTTTTGTTATCTCAGATGAAACACATCTATAACCCTTTGCACGAGCTCAATTCTGCAGTTTCACCTTTCAGCATTGCAATACCAGTGAGGCTTTCGTGTCAAGAATTAAATGTGCTTGTCACTAAACGTACAAGTATGTGTACACACACAGTTACACATGCTCAGAATATTTTTGTTGGCCTTCTTCAGATTAGTTTTTTGTCTGAAAATTTCAGTTCACAGAACAAGATTTTTATATGAAAAGACAAGAACGAAGGTAGGAAAAAACTGTAATATGAGTTTTGTCTTCTTCAAAGGTAGTGGAATGATTCTGCTCTTATTCTTTTGAGGCATCAGCATCTCCTTTATAACCTACTAGTTGCACTAAAGATTGATAAAGACCTGAATGTTTGGTGGCTGATATTTCTGTGGATATGGCCATTACATACTGTTGGTAATTCTGCCTCTTCCTGTGGAAAATGCCAACAATGAAGTGACAGACCCACACCAGCAGATGGATCAGGTCAATAATTAAGCCTACCGGTTTTAAAGCTCTGTGCTTATATACAGAAAAAAAAAGCAATATCGCCCTTTTAAGCGGGGAGGAAAGAGTATGTTCAAGGCCATATTTGTTACACCCTAAAGATTGTTCAATGTGCTCAGGTCAAGAATGACAACCTACCCTGAGGTAATAATTTGAGGTTCTGTTTTGGTTGCTCAGATGCTTTTGCTGGTATATTAATGTGACTCACTGCCTACAGTTTTGTGGCATGTAATTTTCCTCAGAGAATTGCACAGGTCGGCACTCAACCTCTTGGTCTGCTGCAGACCATTCTTGTGGAAGTTGACTTGTTAGATCAGTCTAATCAAAATGTTTGTGTAATGATGTCCTTCAATCTCCTTATGTAGGATTTCAAACAGATCAGTTTTTCACTTAGTAATGTATCTTACCCTCAAATTTGACAAAATAACTGCTATTCATAGGTATTCAATTATCCTCTAGATATCTCAATTACAGCAGCATTGCTAATTGTCAACCTGAGATCAGGCAGTTATCAAAGAGAAAGTCAGAAAAATATCACTCTCTTACCAAAACTTGATTTTCATTTTGCAAAGCAGTAGTTTTCTGTAATTTATGTGACAACTTTATTACCCAGAAAAATGTCATTTCCACATATTACATGATGATAATTGTGATTAAAAGTTTAAAAGTTGAAAAAAATAATAAAATATGAATTGTAATGTTCATGAGATCTCCCTCTTTTATGAACATGTTCTCTTTTCCCTCTGAAACTACATCTTGTTTTCTCTCTGGCTAATTGATAAAGAGAAATAAGTATGCAAATTGTGAGTGCTTCTCTCTCATCATTTTTGTGCACAACAAAGAAGTGGTTCTGATCATCTTCCAAAGGGAAACAGATAAACAGTCAGGATGACAATTTTTAGGTGATGTACAACACGCAGGAAGGTTCTTGTAGGGTGAGACTGCACTATGGCTCTGTGCAAATCACTAATACCTTTTTTTTTTTTTCTTTCCTATATTTCCTCTGTTGTGTGATGTCCTCTCCTCCTTTTTATTTTTACTGTTGAATTTTTTTGTCCTCCCTTCTTCCCTGAGCAGACAGGAATGCCAGTGCCCACCACTGGAATGCCTGCATGTGTACACAGTAGCTTGGCAGGAACCTCTGAAAAATCCTTGCTCCCTGTGAAGGTCCACTGTTGAGGTCTTTTAAATTCTTTAAAAACCTTCACTGGTGTTCTCAATAGGATGCAATCTTTGTTGGAGTGGAAGAAGTGTTGGTGTTTATGTGTGTTGGGCATGTGAGCCTGATGCTATCTTGCACTACCCTGACATTCTCAGTGCTGACTGAAAAGCTGGCTCTGGGAGGTGTGCTGTGAAAACACCACATTGTCTTCCTGAGGCCATAAAGACCTGTGCCAATAACCAGTAATCCATGTGTGCATGGGGGGGTGTCCATTTCCTTCCAACAGGCTCCGGTGTGGATGATCCTGTGGGAGAAGTGTCCATCCAGATCGACCTGTACACCCACCCAGGAACAGGGGAGCACAAGGTCACGGTGAAAGGTATGGCAAAGCACGTGCTGTGCTCAGGCTCGCTGGGGCAAATCTCCAGCTGGCAGTCAGGATATTTCTGTGTTAGCTTGTGGGATCTCAGGCCAGAATTGTTTTCTCTGTTTCACATCAGGGACACGTAGGGAAACAGCAAATGAGCTTGTCCAGCCAGTGACATGGCAGCGCACAGCCCGGTTGTTTATTGGCAGCAATGTGTGCAAGTAAACAAAAATCAGATGATGGCTCTCGCCAGGCGCCACAGTTTAGTCTGTGCTGCAGAGAACGGGGCAGGCTGATCTTGCGAAACTGCTCAGTGTACACCCAGAGATCACAGAGGCCCTGAGAGTTCAGAGGCTCCTCTCCCCAGTCTTGAAGTCCACACTGGTCCCTAACAGCCACTCTGGAAATAACCAAAGCAGTGATTCATCCCAGGGTTCCTTTTTCTCCTTCATCTCCTTCACTTGAATACAGCATACTTAACTACTTCAATTTCCTCTGAAGATTTATATAAACAGTTCTTCAGGCCTCTCTTCTGGTTAAATCTACACTGAAGTGCAAAAGCTGTTTTTCAGACCTATTTCCTCTGCTTCAGTATGTTCCCTGCAGTGACCTGAGACAGAATGAGAATTAAAAGCTCATAATTCTAGATCCTGAAAGCACACACAGCTCATGGGCTTTGTTTTTCTTACCTGCAGTCCTATTTTCCTTTTCAACAGAGACTTTAATATTGGCCTCTAAAATGCCCCTTTTTTTCCTTATCCCAGACATAATGGTGATGTAATCATGGAACTGTCAGGGCAGCCTGCCCGGAGCTGGAGGAATGCCTGTTTTCTTGGGCTTATTTCTTGACAATCTGTATGGGAGAAGTTACATACTAGTGCAAACTTAAATTCCCTTCACAGAACTTAAACTAGATTAAAAAAGCATATCCTTGCATTACAAGAAAGTCCTGCCCATATGTGTTGTGACACTGTCATGTTTTGAGTTAGACACAAGAAATTGAAAGCAGGGCAGAGCTGAAGGATGTCCAGAGCAAAAAATATGAATGAGTATTTGCTGTAAACCAGGTTGTGACTCTCTTTTGCAGTTGTGGCAGCCAACGACCTGAAGTGGCAGACATCTGGCATGTTCCGTCCATTTGTTGAAATCACCATGATTGGGCCCCACCAGAGTGACAAGAAGAGGAAGTTCACAACCAAGTCAAAGAGCAACAACTGGGCTCCAAAATACAATGAAACATTTCATTTGTAAGTCTGAAAAATATCCTGAGGATCTGGCATGGCAAGTGCAGATGCAGAGGGACAGATAGGGTTGTCCAGTGTCCCCAGACAGTCTGTACAGGCCAAGAAGAGTACATGAACCAGTCGCTTGGTCCTGTCTTTAATGTCTTGGCAGAAAAGCTGGATTATGGAAGTTTTTGCTGCTGGTGGGACGCGAAGGTTTGTTCTGTACCAGCAGTGTCCTTTGGCCACCTTCTGAAATGCTCTGTCTGTGTCTTATGAACACATTTTACTGTGCTCTGTCATTTTAATGAACTTTTTATTTTTTATTGGTAGAGTTGAGGCTAAAAGTTCATTTTTATTTATTTCTTAATCTTAATGTGTGTTTTTATCCCAACTTGACCTGTGGGACATGCTTTTGGAACTTGTTTCCAAGGATACAGCCCATGGAATTGGTAGCAAGTTGCACTGCTCAAATTGCTGTGTTTCTCAGCATTGAGTATTGATCTCTTCTTATTTCATTTTCTTTCATTATTGCAAGGACATATTCCTTCTTGGGAGGCTTAACAGAAGGAGCTGCAGGCTTGAACTCTTTCAGCTGTACATATAAAAATGAGATGAGGACAGCTGACCAGAAAAAGGCTATAAACATCTGGGGGAGAAGGGAGTGTTCATATAATTGTTCTGTTCTCTGAGGAAAGGCAGGCTTCCTCTAAGTGAAGAGATTTTGTTCCTTTGATTCTTTCAATTTTAGAAACATCAGAAGGGTTGGGGATTTATTTTTATTAGCTTTCACATTAATGGAAGGTCCTGAATCTTTAACAAAGACTTCTTCTAATTAAAATAATAATTCTGAAATGAAGCCATCCTTAGCAGAAGCAGAAATGTTTAAAGTCATCTGAGTTGAAAATCTATTAGCATGGCTTTAATGTTTCCCCCTCCTCTCATTTCACAGTTTAACACACATACAAACACACACAAGTTGCAAAGGCAGCTTGAAAGAGGTTGCTTGTTTTTTCCTCTTCAATAACTGGGTTAATGCCCACATGCTGCAGGTTTTACTTCTCTCCTTCTGACCAGGGTTTTCTGTAGAAAGGAGTTTTCTGTGACTTACCATAGCCCTCCAGTCAGCTGCTGGCACCTTTGTTTTTTGCAGTCCAGACACTGTAAGTGAACTTGTGTGTGTTTTTCAGCATCCTGGGGAATGAAGATGGCCCTGATGCCTACGAGCTCCAAGTCTGTGTGAAGGATTACTGCTTTGCCCGGGAGGACCGGGTTCTGGGGATAGCAGTGATGCAGCTCAGAGACATAGCAGACAAAGGAAGCTGTGCTTGCTGGTGCCCCCTCGGGCGCAGGATTCACATGG
This sequence comes from Pyrgilauda ruficollis, assembly GCF_017590135.1. NCBI lineage: Eukaryota > Metazoa > Chordata > Aves > Passeriformes > Passeridae > Pyrgilauda > Pyrgilauda ruficollis. Next base: position 181,035 of record NW_024521429.1, on the reverse strand, counting down.
ATGAGACTGGACTCACAATCCTGAGGATTCTCTCTCAGAGAACCAATGATGAAGTTGCCAAGGAATTTGTGAAGCTGAAGTCTGAGTCCCGCTCCACAGAGGAAGGCACCTGAGCTGAGCTGTGTAATGTTCCCTTTCCTCTTCTGCCTTGTGCCAATATGTGCAAGTGTTCAACAATTCTTTTATTCATTGCAAAAGGTTTTTTTTCATGTTGTCTTTGTCAGCTCCGATAGCGCACGTGTGCTGTATAGGAAACAAATCCATCAATCTGATGTGAATTATTTATTTTTTAGTAGCTGGGTAAGACACCGTAGAGAATGAGACAATCTCTTCTTATTTAACATGTAAATTCTGCTTTGTGTATATAAATTATTTTATATTGGAGGCTGGAATTGCTGGGTTTTGTTGATATGCAGCACTGTGATTTTATCCTCTGAATTTGGCAGGCATTAAAAAGGTTCTGCGTAATCACACTACGATGCAAACACAACTGTGTGGAAATTGGGAGGAGATGATTTGGGGCGGTTTGACAAAGCACAGTTATCTTTCATTGAATTCACGTACTGTGGAGCTGCCTGGGGATCTTCTGACACAGATTATGCCAACGTGACATATAGACACCTCAACATGTGCTCAAAGAAGAAGAGGTGCAGATGGCTCTGAAGATGCACGCCGAATGAACGTATGTGCACGGATGTGCTGCTGTGGGCGCGGGCCAGACCGGGGCCACAAGCCCGGGGTGGGGCCTGAGATCTCCTCGCCAAAAGCTGCAAAGGCAGCGCTCCAGGAGCAGGCTGCAGCTGTAATTAGCTGGTGTGTCTCGGAGAATACAAATCCCCACGTGCTGCTGGGAGTCCCTGACGGCCGTGGGAGTGCTGTAAGCTGCTCGGCTCCGTAAGGCGCGCTCGGGCTGCCGTGACCGACGCGGTCGGGAAGGGATCAGCGTTAGAATCGTAGAGTTAGAGCCATTACAAATCACATGGCTGCTATGTGCTTTTTCCACTTCAATATTCTTTTGTTAGTGTTTGACAGAGGATTGGATAATTTAATATTGCAGGCTTTCTGTAGCATTTTATTACCCTGGAGTAGCTAAGACCATTCCTCACTATGAGCCCAGAAATGGTGGCTTACTTGGGAGAGAGGAAAACACCTCCCCTCTGCAAGCCTTCAGTCTGGAGTGCTGGTCAAGGGGCAGCACGTGCATTTGCTTCTGATCTTGGAGATGCTGTTGGCCGTGCTGTGGTTGATCCATGCTGATTGTCATTAATCTTATAATACCATTGAAATATTTTTGCACTGTCTTAAAGAAGCATCCTGCTTTTGTTTTCTTAAAAAACAAAACACTGTCCTGAGCAAAGTAATTGCAGGGAGGTCAGAATTTCTGACTGAAAATTCGTGAGCAGGAAGGTATGGAATGATGATTGCACCTGAGGCATGTTTGTTGGAGGGTTTTTATTGGGGATATTTTTGCTTTTCCAGCTGCCCTTGTGCTCTGGAAAGTGCAGCTGGAACAAGCCAGTCCTTGCCCATAAAGTACTGTAATACTGTCAATAAATTCAAGGACTGCATATTGAATGACTTTTTTTTTCCTTTCTATTTTCTCTGACACTTGTGTAGCTGTATGATGTGACTCCTGTATTTCATGGGCCTGCTTGTAGAGTTCTGAGACAGCACATCTGCTTTGTTCTTGTCCATGGTGTGTTATAATAATGCTCTTCAAAACTCCACACTATTTGTCATGATTTTGAATCATTGTACGTGCCATTGTTATGAGAACTGTTAGTATGGTCTTTAATAAACTCTTTTAGCAGCATTTGGAGTCTGTTGGAGTGCAGCTGTGATAGGGTTTCCTAAAGCATGGAGGGCAGAACCACTGCTGCATCTTTGGAAATTACTCAGGTTTAGGATGTAGGTTTCTTTAGTGCTTTAGATGCCTAGCAAGGAGTATGAGTCAGACAACTCCTCCCTCCTCCATGGTGCCTCTGTCTGGGACATCTTTCCCTGAAGTCCTTGGCTTCTGATAATACTCTTGAGACATCACGGAAAAGCATAAAAAATAGCTTACTTTTTTTCTACTGTCTAGCCTTTAAGTCACATTTCCTTTGTACTCAGGATAGTCTCCTGAAGATGCTGAGTGGAAATACTCAGACAAGGCAGTTGGATACTTTGCAAATAACAGATGAAGAAAAATAATTATATACCAAACTTGATTCATAACTTTCAGCCTCTAGTGAACATTAATACTCTTTAGATGGCATGCACAGGAGATGAAAGAGTAAGCCTTCTTGATGTCAAGTAAATTACTGCCCCTCCTCATTTTTTGGGGATTCTGCCAATTTCCAGCAGACAAGGTCAGATAACTCAGAGACTCATATTTCATGATAACGTGGGTCTCTGAATTTCTGTGATCTGAAATGCCATTTTTTTCCTTGGTTAGCATATGCTTAGCAACAAAGTCACTTGGGAGGCAGTCCTGAAAAGCAGAGGAATCAGGGAACATTGGATATTCTTTAAGAAGTAAATCTTAAGGCACAAGGCACAGGAGTAGGGCATCACCACGTGCCAAAAGATGAGCCAGCAGGGAAGAAGACCAGCCTGGCTGCACAGAAAGCTTGGGCTGGAACTTGGAGAAGAAAGGGAAGTTTCTGACTTCTGGAAGAAGTGCCAGCTTGGGACAGCAGCAAGGACTTGTAATTGTGAAATTATGCAGGGGGAACATTAAAAGGGCCAGAGCCCAACTAAGACTTAAATCTGGCCACTGCCATATAAAACAGTTTGTACAAATACATGAGCAACAAAAGGAGGGCCAAGGACAAGCTGCGTCCTATATTGGGTGTGGTGGGAAACATAGCAACAAAAGATAAGAAAGGCTGAGGTGCTTTATGCCTTCTTTGCCTCAGTCTGTAATAGCAACCCCAGTTGTTCTCAGGGTACACAGCCCTGTGAGCTGGAAGACAGGGATGGGGAGCAGAATGAAGCCCCCATGATCCAAAGGGAAATAAATGGTCAGTGACCTGCTGCAGCACTTGGATGCACACAGGTCTGTGGGCCAGCTGGGATCCACCCAAGGGCACTGAGGGAGCTGCTGGAAGTGCTCCCCAGACCTCTTCCCATCATTTCCCAGCAGCCCTGGCTCACCACGGAGGTTCCAGCTGAGTGGAGGCTTGCAAAAACAATGCCCATCTACCAGCAGGGCCAAAGGAAAGATCCAGGGAACTACAGGCCTGGCAGCCTGACCTCAGTGCTGTGGAAGGTCATGGGGCAGATCATCCTGAGTGCCATCGTGGACACACACAGCAAACCAGGGGATCAGGCCCAGCCAGCATGGGTTTGTGAAAGGAAGGTCCTGCTTGACCCACCTGACCCCTCCTGTGACAAGGTACCCATGTAGTGAGTGAGGGAAAGGCTGGGAATGTGTCTACTTGGACTTCAGCAAAGCCTTTGACACCATCTCCCACAGCATCTCCTGGAGAAATCTGGCTGCTCATGGATGCACTTCACTGGGTGAAAACTGCTTGGATGGCCAGGCCCGGGGAGTGGTGGTGAATGGTGCTGCATCCAGTTGGTGGCTGGTCACCAGAGGTGTTCCCAGAGGTCATTGCTGGGCCAGTCCTGTTTATCTTTATTGATGATCTGGACAAGGGAATTGAGAGCACTCTCAGCCAGTTTGCAGAAGGCACCAAGCTGGGTGTGAGTGCTGACCTGCTGGAGGGCAGGGGGCTCTGCAGAGGGATCTGCACAGGCTGGATCCATGGGCCAGGGCCAGTTGTGTGAGGTTCAGCCAGGCCAAGTGCTGTGTCCTGCTCTTGGGTCACAACAGCCCCAGGCAGTGCCCCAGGCTGGGACAGCGTGGCTGGAAAACTGCCCAGTGGGAAAGGAGCTGGGGGTGCTGCTCAACAGTGGCTGAACATGAGCCAGGGTGTGCCCAGGTGGCCAAGAAGGCCAAGGACATCCTGAATGTATCAGCAGTGGTGTGGCCAGCAGGACCAGGGCAGGGATTGCCCCTCTGTGCTGGGCACTGATGAGGACACAGCTCAAATCCTGGGGTCAGTTTTGGGCATCTTATTACAGGAAAGACTTGGAGGTGCTGGAATGAGTCCAGAGAAGGGCAAGGAGCTGGGGAAGGGTCTGGAGCACAAGTCCTGCCAGGAGCAGCTGAGGGAGCTGGGGGTGTTTATCCTGGACCAAAGGAGGCTCAGGGAGGACATTATGCCTCTCTACAGTGACCTGAAAGGAGGCTGTAGACGGGTCAGTCTCTTCTCCCAGGTAACAAGTAACAAGGGAATGGCATCAGGTTGCCTCAGGGAAGGTTTAGGTTTGATACTAAGAAAAATTTTTGTCACTGAAAGGGTTGTCAAGCAGTGGAACAGGCTGTCCAGGGACGTGGTGGAGTGAACATCCCTAAAGGTATTTAAAAGATGTGTAGATTTGGCCCTTGGGTACATTGTATAATGGTGGAGTTGGCAATGCTGGGTTAATGGTTGAACTTGATGATCTTAAAAGTCTTTTCCTACTAAAATTATGCTGTGGTTCTACAACTGTCATGTAACTCAGCTAACTTAAGTACAACTCAAAATCCTGCCTTTGTCATGAGGAAGTTGCTGAAGTTGGTGGCATATCCTGAAAGGTGTGTAGTTTAAAGCATGACTTTAAAGCCCCAATTCAATACCTGAATTCAGGTGGTTCACAGGTTTTTAACTCATCAGAATTCCTGCTTGTCATCACTTCAGCAAGTGCTGCAATGGAGAGAGGCCAATACAGGGCAATATAAAGGAAAAAAGTGTGGCCTGTAACCATGGAGAAGAGACCTGGACAGGGCAAGAGGTCTGGCTTTTACAACAGAGCCCAGAACCCAGCTCTGCTGAAGGTACTGCTTATCCATCAGTCTACCACTTCTCTTGCCATCCAAGCTTGAGAGATTTTTAATCATAGCATCAATTTCCACACGCATCACTTGTAACATGTTTATCTAAAATTGTTGACCCATCTTGCTTCATTTCTTGGGTTTACAGTAATTGTGATGCTTTGAAATTTTCCTTTCTGCCTGAAGAACCTTGCAGTCTACAGTCAGGCTTCTGCTGCTACCTATGGCAACAATACTGTGGTGTGCACATGAATGGCTTTACTCTGAGCATTCCTCAAATAACAGCTGTGTACAGGACATACACTGTAGGTATCATATATCTAATAACAAATAAATGAACAAATAGAATACTTATTTTATAAATATCTATATGCTGGTGTTCCAGGGTGGGTAATGGCTGCCTTTAGTTGGAAAAGACTGTTCCAGGAGCACTGTGGGAAAGACGACAGGGAGTGGTAAGCGGCTGCTGTTCCATGCAGGAATCATCTGCAGAATGCAGTGACACCAACTTTCAGCAGCACAGGAGGGAGGTGAGAGCTGCGTGCTGAAAGCAGGTGGGTGAATTCTGCCACTGTTCTCACAGTTCTTGCCCAGGAGCTTTCTGTGAGGCCTGTCACTGGTTTCAGACCACGAACCTTGCCTCCAAGAGTGGGTACTGTCCAGAGCAGAGAAAATACAAGGTTAACTTAATGATGTTTCCTTCTGATGCTCTTTGTGCTGCTGGTGATTTTTAACTACAGAGCTGTTCCTGACTCTATGATTCCTCTCTAATAAAGTCTAAACTATCTGTTTCCTATCCCTCTTAGTGCCGTTCCTTGGATTTACAAGTTATTCTAGAACATGACCCATCTTTTATTTTGCACATGATTCCAACTAATTAATTTTACATCCTCCGTTATTTTTTTCAAAGAGATGCTAAATTGCTTGTCCTCTATCTTATCCCACCCTAGTCATTGCTCTTTAGGGTGGCAGAGTCCTGGTTTCTTTTTTCCCAAACCTTTGATAGTCTTTTTCCTTCTTTGAACCTTTCCCATTTAAAGGATCATTTCTGAGCTGTGAGGACCAGGAATATGAGGACCAGAACAGCATCCACCATGCAAAATGTGGACCAGCTTCCAGGAGGAAGCCTTTTGAGGATAAGAGTTTTCTCCTATCTTAACAGCAATGGTCAGTAGTTAAAAAAACACTTTCATTTTTCATCAGAGGATGCTGTCAGGCTGCTGGGAGGAGCAGAGATGGTGTCAGACCTTCCCAGTGACACAGAGACCTTTTGCAGGATCCCAAAAGAGGAAGCTGAAGAGGTTGCTGCAACTTGGGAAGTCAGCCTGAGAAAGAAAGAGGTCACCCTGAGGAGAACTGGTGAATGATTGAGATCTTTTGACAATCCTTTCATTTCTAAGACTTCTAATATTTTAAAATAGTAAATAATTTTGTGGGAATAGAGAGAAAGAAAACAAGCCTGGTTTTTGGATTTCAGAGACTTTTTGATCTTTGGGAAATCACCCTCAAAGCTGTGGCTAACTTGGGTCTGTGACGTCATCAGAAAACTTTGCTGGAGGAGTGAGATAACTGGACTCAAAGGGATGATGTGTGCTTGTGTGCACATGGTGAGGATAAAAGGCCCATACAGGAAAGGATGTTGTGTTTCTGGGTGTGTGATGGATGAGAGCACAGACACAAGGGCAGGAGTGGGAAGGGTGGTTTTTCAGCCTTCCTGGAAGAGATTAGCAAATTGATGGATGGAGATAAGTAGACTGGGAGTGACCAGCTGAGAAGGCAATAGAGCACTTGAAATGTGGGATTCCGTTTCTGGACGGCATCAGGGAGGGAGTAGGCAGTGAAATGGCAGTGGATAGGTCAGGCTGTTTGTGGGATTTCCTCCAGACATGTCATCTTCCTCCTTTTCTGCTCTTATGCTCTCATTTCCTCCCTTCTAGAGAAGTCTCTGGACGTGGCTCTGTGAACATCTGCAGCAGCCTAATGAGGCTGGCAGTATTCCCTGGAGCTTGGTGGAGCATTCACTGTGGGTCTGAGCCCTTCCTGGGGGTTGTGGTACATAATCCCTCAGAGTCCTCTTTTGAACTAGGAGTACGGACGCTGGAGGATTTTTTTCAGGATCTCATTTTTCTGGTATTTTATCTTCTAAGTTGTTGCCTGAGATTATGTCCAGAATAGAGAAATGTAGAAATATTTGTTCTTGCAGTACTGTTTTTTATCACAGTAAAGTCTCCTTGAGTAACATTGTCATCCTCACTAGACTTTGTTCTGCTACTCCAGACAAGAGCTGGGTTTTGCACAAAGCAGTTCTCTCCATTTCCAGTCCCATGTGAAAAACTTCTTTTTGTTTCTCTAATGTACAGCCTCTCTAGCATAACCTTCCCCTAGCTTTAAGAAGCACTTCTCATCAATCCCTGACTTTGTGGACTTCTAGTATTTCTCTGCCCATTTCTATTATGTCACCCCATAATCCTTTCATCAGGAATTCCCATTTCACATTGTATTCAATGGGGTTTTTTTTGAGTCCATCCAGATTTGAGCTTTCACATATGTACCTAGAAATCAAGTTTGCTCACCTACAATGTGTAGGAAGATTCAGCTGGCTCACAAATGACACTGAATGCCTCTTACTACCATGTATTTATTCCTGCAAGCAGCCACTGCTGCCATGTCATCTCAGAAATAATGGAGCCAATTTTCAGAAATGTACACCTTGAACAGGTTAGTGTTGAGAAATCACTGATCAGAGCCAGGATTAAGCTCCTTCTGCACATTCTAGCTCTGCCAGATCCATGTTGCATCTCTGTTCTCTTTCCATCCTTCCTTTTACTGTTCTTCAAGACGTCTAAAGCTCTGAATGCTGCTCAAGCCAGCTGCAAAAGTCAGAAGTCACATGGACATGGCATATATATTTTGGACAAGAGCTCCACCTTCACAGACGAATACACCCTCTCTGCCTTCAGTTCCACGTGTCAGTGTTACCAGAAGTGTAGCATGGAAGTGATCCTTCCCTGTGGATCAGGGGAATTTGAGCCCTCTGAACTTCTAATGACCATAGCACAGTATATTCTATTTCCTTGTTGTCTGTTTCGGGCTGTTTCTTTCTCTGTGGGTGATGTCTGAGGCCAAGTCCTTTTGTGGGACTTTTTTTCATCTGCCTGTCCTTGCCCACCTTCTTCCCGACCAAGAGCATGTGACAGAAAGGACACCAGGTTCCCTTTAAAGCCTCAGTCCCTCAGTCACCGTGACCACAAAAGAGGCTTTAGACCCAGCAGAGTCCCCAGGAACTGCCTCACACCAAAACACCAAGGAAACCCTGCAGCATCACACCAGCAAGCTCAAAATCTCAAGAAACCATGATGACTTATGAGGAGAGAGCAAGCCAGAACCACAGCACTGCAACCACCTCTGCAAACTCCTCTCTGCTGAATGTGTCCAAGTCAGAGCGGGGCAGAAGAGCAGGCAGGTGACCTGTGCCTCTCTAATCCAGACCCTGGTGACATCTGTCATTCACACCTGGGGACCTCCATCACCACAATCCTGCACAACACTGAGCAACAGCAAGTTTGTCAGATGCTTGAGCTGATTCTTTTGCACATTTTGTGTGTTGCAAAAGACGCTGAGAATCAGAGCAGCTGTGCTCTGGGAAAGAAGAGCAATGGTTTTTGGCAGCCAGCAAGGTGACAAGAAGAAGTCTGGAAGTGTAACATTGATTATTTCAGTACAATATAAAACACTTTGTGACAAATAATGAAAGCATATGGAAAGTTCAATGAATACCACATAACATTTGGGCCTCCAAGCACTCAGGATATCCACAGGCCTGCAATACTCATCACAAACTGTGTTGAAGGCTTCTTCCAGTCCAGTAATTGTTTCACTTTGGGACAAAGGCATTAGCTCCAAGTTCTGCCATGACAAAGTATATAGTGCTCAGTACTCTCGATCTATGCACCTCAAAGAATCTTTGTATTTTCCTCTGTTTCCTTGGCAAGATAACTCAGATGGACTTTAACCTGTTTTTATTTATCTTTACTTGATTTTGCTTTGTGAAGTCTTTGTGAAGTCAGGTTGTTGTTTCAGAAATCAAAAACCCTTTACTAATCCTTACATATCAACTACAGGTAAATATTCACTGGACAATAGTGCTTTTATAAGTTACTCTTTCTAGTATTTTTGCTTCTTATTGGAACTAAACCCAGAATAACACTTCCACTTATCATCTCTGTGACTGTAGTGACAAAACCTGTCAGCTGTCACATCTGGTAGTGCCATGATTAATAGAAGCTATTCACCAATTGCTGAGATGCTGTTTTCCTGTAATGATAACTGTCAGCCAAAAAGATTTTCATCTATTTTCCATAATTCTGATAATGTGAGAGCACCAACCCTGTGAATGAGCCTACAGGCATCTGAATTAACCTAATTCCGCAAAGAAAGAAGTGCTCTCCCTGCCTGCTGAGAATCTTTTTGTCTCTCCTCCCCCACCCTCTGCCCTTGAGATGCTCTTTCTCAAGGCTCCCTCATGACCCACTGGTGTTCAGCAAACTAAGGAACATAAGCCTTGTCTGTCAACATCTCCAGAAGCAGAAAATACAATTTACAGTGATTTGCCTCCTTCCTAATCACAGTTAGAGGTGCAGAGAGGTGTATGGCTTTGGCAGCTGGAAGGGGTGATGAAGTCAAAAAGCCTCCTTTAATTTAAGTTGTTGATAAACACGGTCAGTTTATCCTTCTCTGGAGCACAGCAGCTTGTCAGGCTGCAGGTCCTTATTTGGAATTATTTTCATGTGCCTGGAGTCAAGCCTAGGTCATAAGTTTCATCAAAGGAGGAAATTTCTGAGGATGACCATCACAGATGCAATAAAAACACAATAGAAACCAAGGTTTTCTCTCAAAGCTTGGCAGCAGCAATAGCTTATTCCCCTGAGTGTATTTGTGTCTTTGTGTGTGTGTGTGTGTGTGTGTGGTTTGAAGACATAAATACCCTCTGTGTTTCAGTAAAGTTCCATGCTCACTTTTGAAACATTTTCCAACAAACCCACACAGCCTTTTACAAGTACCCTCAATCCCCACGTGCTAGAGATGTGAAGCTTTTGGGGTATTTTCCTCCTTGCCTTTCTTCTCCCCACTGGAAGTAGCAAAAAAGCCATGAGCAGAAGTGGGAGACCGTGGCCAGTGCTGTGTATGAAGCCTCTGATTCCTGCAAGCCACCCTTTCCTGACAACACCTGATAGCACTGCAGAGCTACCCTCGCACATTTTTCTGCAGGTGGGAGCTTGTACTCCAGCCTTGATCCTGGAAGCAGGAAAAACAATATCTCGTTCTTTCACTTAGAGCCCAAATGGGCTAAACTCCTGCTATAATTCCCCAAATGCAGGAGGCTGTGAAGGCTTCAGTCACCAGGTGAGTGCTGCACATTATCAAATCTGAAAGAGACAAATTATGAAAGATATTATAGCAAAATCCTTGTCAGAGGAAGTTTTGCTTCACAGATTTGTAGCCCCAGTGACTTTATTTTTGGGGGGAGTGCTCTTGAAAAAGGGAAAACATGAGTGTGTCAACCCCAGGATAACAAACCAAACCCTTCCCACTGGGTCAGCTCGCAACCTCATATGTTCAAATGGTTCCTAAATTTCTGTGCTAGTAAAAGCATGGATACCCATAAGCCAGCAGGTACAAGCCACACTTCCCAGCTGCCACCTGATAATTGGCATGATGGCACTTGGTGATCATCCTTTCCAACTCAGATTTGGTCCACCATCTTTAACAATAAAAAGATGGCTCTTTAAACAATATACATCCCTTAAGTTTCACAGTTGCAGTGATGTCAACAAATGCTTTTCCACTAAAAACAGCAATAAACAATATGGAGACTGATACATTTTGCTTGGGAAGTCTTTCTCCTCTCTGTCCTTGACCAGTCATTTACTGGCTTTATCTTGTATGTTAACAACATTTTTCTTGTCCAGATAGCCAAGGTGAGTTGTAGCTCTGTTCAATCTTTTGATTTTGACATACAAAAGTCATCAGGATTCTTCTGTGCCATCTGGACTAACTGTAGCAACCGGTGATTTTGCTAAAACTTCAAAATGTTTACCTAATATGTATGAGGTATGAACTAAGGGGAAATAGGGACAAGAGGGTAATGTGACTTGAGGATATTCACCTTCAGTTTTCCCTGCATGGTGTGGGATGGTAAAATGGGAAATAAAGATTTGTGGTTTACTTCTTGGCATTGATACATCTCAGTCTCCAGTGTCTGTCTGGTGCCATCCAGGTGCCAAAGCAGTAACAGCTCACCCTTGGTAAGAGCTCACACCTGTCCTGCAGAGCACCACCTCTATGAGCACCAGCAAACCAAGAGCTAATGGTGCTGCAGCCAATTTTGCCCATGCTGTGGGTTTCATCTGAGTCATGTAATGTGGTTTGAGAACACTGACAGAGAAGTGGCACTTGGCAGAAAGAGTTGCTTGCATGAGTTTAAGTAAAGGTCATCAACTGTTGTGAGAGAAGAGCCCACCACTTCTCTCATCATTTACCACCCCACCGTCTGCCCAGCTCACACTGCAGGCTTTTCTTACATTCACCAAAGCAATGATGACTGCAGGATGTCCCATCCCTGAAGCTGTTCAGGGCCTGGCCTCGTGTGTGGCAGCCCTGTCCCCCGCAGGGGAATTGGAACAAGATGATCTTTAAGGTCTCTTCCAACCCAAACCATTCTGTGATTCTGTGATTCTCTGTAAAACATCCATAAAATCAGAGCAAGGGAAGGACCAGCAGGTCATTTCACCTCAACTACTGCCCTGCCCAGGCTGCAGTGCACCACCAATGAACTCTGCATTGAGCTCCGTGGCTTTGGATGCATTTGTCAACTCCACCAGAAAAATATTCTTTATCCTGCTGCTAAAACTCTAAGAAATGGAGATCAGCTCCTGGTGTTTGCCCTGTTGGTTAATGGTTTGGGAGTTTTTAGTTTTCTAATACTTGTTTACTTGGTTTGAGACTTTGAGACACTTTTTTATTATTATTTTTTATTATTATTTATTATTATATTCCACACTTGTGGTGGAAGGTACCAGTGTTTGGAGCACATAAATGGGGGAGTTTAACTGGTGTTGTCTGTCTGCAAGTTTACCAGGGCAGCATTTGTTGCTGAAATGACCCCAAATGGACCCAATCGGTCCAGAACAAAGAAAGAAATGCCATGAGATAATACACCACTGCCAGGCAATGTATTTTTGGTATTTCAGAAGCCTCCTGGAAGGATCAGAGAGTATCCCACCCATCTCCACCTCACTGAACAGCTGGTTAGAAATAAGCTAAAACTAAATGCAGGTTTCTTCCTCCTACCTTTCCTGTGAAGAACCAGAGTTGACCTTACACACTCCTCCATGGTTTATAGGCACCTCAAAGCTTCCCTTTTCTGAAACATTTGTTTGCTGCATGTCATAGTTTAGGAATGGTATTCCACAATTTAGTAGTCCCACTTAAGAAAAAACAAAACCAAAAACCAAACCAAACCAAACAAAAAAACTCCTCCAAAAACCACACCACAAAACAAAAAACAAACAAACAAAAAACAAACAAACAAAAAGCAAAACAAAAAAAACCCAAAAAAAACCCAAAAAAAAACCCACAAAAAAAACCCACACAATGAAAAACCCACTACCACTCGCTTCCACTCCCCATCCAGCTCAAAACACAAAGAGATAACAATTTACTGTAAAAAGCAACAAGATAAGAAAATAAACAGTAACAGTGATAACAATAAAAAAAAAGGTGTGGGAAAAAGAAACTATTTACACAGAAAGCCCGTGGCAAAAGACCAACCTGTCTTCCCCTCCACCCAAGGCTTCCTCCCAGCTAGAAAGGAACATCCTTCTTCCTGGAAGTGAGTGTCCCTTTCCCCACCCCTGGCAATGACATGAAGAGGTGTTGAATTCCACAACGTCTTGGCCATGCTCTCTCCCTCTGATCCCAGCTGGAGCCAGGCCTGGGCATCTCACTCAAATTCCCAGGGTCATACTGGTTAATGGATTTGGGATCAAGCAGTATTCTCTTCAGTCATGTTGACTGGAGACACAGAGGGTTTCCACCCAGCTTGTCTTCAATAACTTTCCATCCCTGTGCCAGGTAAAGCTTTCTCCAGGAAAAGGCCCAGCCTGAGGGAGGCCTCTCAATTAATCCTGCTGCCTGTCATGATTAGGCCAGCCCTCCAAGAACTGAGGTATTTTTGTCAATTAGTGGTTTGGGTTCTTGCCACCTTCTCATCTACACCCAGCCTATTCCTCAGAGTGTCTGATCTGACTAGAGAGTTCTGCAGAGCAGGAAACCTAGGCAGAAACTCTTTCATTTCCCCTTTTTTTCAAGTGTTGCCAAACCAAAAAAAAAAAAAAAAAAAAAAAAGTGGTCACTGGTCTAGAAATCTGGGAAGCAAAATTTCCTACAGCAGAAATTTTGCTTTCATTTCTTCCATATCTTGTCACTTTTGGAGAATGGATTTGATTTGGGTGGATTTCTCACCCAGACTACACAGGTCTCTGGGAAGCCTTTGGGGGCCCCACAGCCTTCAGGTTTGTCATTTCCACGGAGTAGGTGTTTTGCAATTATGTAGTGGACTCCTTTGCAGAACTAGAAACACTGACACTGGGTATTTGGTGAGGATAAAATTTGCTTGTCCAATGTCAGGAAAGCAAACCTCGTTTTCTCTACAGCACAGCAGGATAAGCAGAATTCCCACATACCTGCTACTACAGCATGCCCAAATCCTGGCCTGCTGGTAGGCCTTCAGCCAGGACTAACACATCCTTCATCACTGCTTAAGGTCCTGCCTCTCCTAGGATCCCCCCCTGGGCAGGCTGATCCTGCACAGTCCAGGTCTGTGCAGACACACAGGGATGAGATCCTGCTGTGGTTTTGCTGGCCCACTGCCCCTCCAGCCAGCCACGGGCTTCTCCCTGCCAGGTTAATGGCATTGCTTTTCTTTGGAGCTAGGTCTGGCACGGGTATTGCTCCAGCACACCGCAATGAGTTCATTAATAAAGAACTTGGAACAAAGGCTCATGAGACGTGATGAAAATCATGAGAAATCACAATTGTCTGGGAAAAATAAAATGATAGAGTGTTGCTACATATATAAAATCATTGGTAAAATAACAATTGTTAAAATAGCATAATGTGCTATTTTAACAGAAGAATAACATGGACTTTGGGTAATTTTCACGCTGTCAGGCAAGCTGACTTTTCTGGCTCCTCATGACAGCCAGCAGTGGTGCCAAAGGCTGTGCAATCACGGCGTGTATCCCTCTATTGAACGCTTGGCAGGAAATCAACCAGAACTGAAGGCACAGCTGGAAGGGCAGCTCTGTAATCACAGAATCACAGAATGGTTTGGGTTGGAAGGGGCCTTAGAGACCATCTTGTTCCAGCCCCCTGCCATGGCCAGGGACACCTTCTACCAGACCAGGTTGCTCAGAATCCCATCCAGCCTGGCCTTGAACATTTCCAGGCATGAACTATTCACAGTTTCTCAAGGTGGTGAGGGATTACAGGTAAAGGCAATACCCAGCAGTGCAGGAGCTGGTATGCAGCCATGATTCATGCCTGGAGACCTGGAAAGGCTCCCAGGTGACCAACTGACATAATCTTTGTGAACTGGTCACTGCAGTTAAATAAGGGGGCAGGAATCCAAGCCCTCAAAATATTGTCCATGCTTTGCCAAAGTCTAAGCACCTTTCCCATGAGATTGGAGGAGAGTGCTGGCTTAGTCACAGGCTGCCTACTGGTTCAGGTAGCCGTTTCAAAGTGAAAGATAACATATAAATGTGTGATTGTGAGTCTGAAGCAAAGGGCAGTATATCTAGTGGTAGTATTTCACACTCTGACTCCTGCAAGGAAATAAAAAAATACCACAAAGCATCTCACAACTGTATTTCTCCTTGGATATGGCTCATTGAAGTTCATTGTAGAGCCTGTCCTGAAAAACGTCACATCCAACCCAAGCCATTCTATGATCTCCTAGGACTGACAGTGTCCAGAGGCAGTGGAGAGGGAAATTGGAGCGATAAGCAGAAAAATAACTTTCCCCTCTCCTTTGAAGTCTTGCAGACACAGTGCTGAAACCAGCCCTCTTGGAGAGCACAGCAGCTCGCTGTGTTGTAAATTCACGTACGCTGGGGCTCCTCCAGAAATCTGCAAGCAGAGAGTTGAGAGAGATCAAAGCCTTAGGTAAGTAGGGCACCTATTATACAGAGCATCTATCTTTTCTTGAGAGGAGAGAGCAGGAAGTTTGATGATTTTGCAAATGTAAACCAAAAGTTTATTTCTGTAGCTGGGGGAATATCAGAGACCTCTTCACAGAATTTGAATTTGCATCTCTCAACAGCTGATGCTCCCAGCATGCAAGGAGCACACTGAGGCACTCCAAAAACATGTAGGGAAAAGGGGAAACGATGCTAAAAAGGTAACATCCTTGTTTAACTGACTTCCCTGACAGTTTATACTCTACTTGGGTTTATCAATGTTGCAATTATTTCTCTTGTTCTTATTTGTCAGATGATATTTTTCAAAAGCCTAGATAACATTGCTGGGTTAAACAGAAGCTTTTAGGTATGCCTGTGATATTGCCTTAACTCAAATTGTCCTGGGAGGAAATGGAGAGCTCTTCACATGCTCAGAACATGGGAATATGTGAAAAGTCTTAGAAAGATATAATTCTTGCCTAGTTTTTCCTCCCCAAACCTATTCCAGAATCTTGGCACATTCAATCACCTCTTGGGACATATCAAATAATGAAAAGCCAAAATCTATGTAATGTTTTCAGTAAAGGAAATTTGGGAAATTTGAGCAGTGGGATGTATTCTCATATGGTGGACACTGCAGGTCATTTTCACTGGGGGCCCTTGGCACTGACTGCCTAATACTGAAGGTTGGAAACAGCCACCTGGCCTGGAAAATACAAAACCTTTGGCCAATCCTCAGTTAGCAATTAGGATGGTGGCTTCATTTCCGACTTCAGCTGGGACAGAAAATGGCCCTTAGTAACTTGTTCCACAAAGGGAAGCTGACTCTCAGGTACTCTGCTTTGCCTGTCATGCTGAGGGAGTGTTTTAACTTAAAGGTTTTATTACAAACATGCTAGCCATTAAGCTTCTAGAAGTCTTTCACCAAAACTTCTCTTCTGCCATAATGGGTATTGGTATGTCTGAGTCTGCTTTTGTTGGGGATTAAAACTGTATGCACTATGTTGTTCTCAATGAACACTGCTGTGCTTGTGTATAGGATATGTTAAGTAAAAGTATTTTGTGATGTTCTAGAGTTCCCTGACCAGTTCAGGGTGGATGATGCCAGACAGACATATGTCAGCCATCACTTGTGACAATATTTCAAATGTTTTCATTGTAGAAGTTCATGTTCAACTATTTCAAGCTTAACACGTGTCGTGATCTTTTGTTTGTTTGCACTGTTAGGCCCATAGGGTCAAATTCTAATTTATGATCCTGTTATAAATTCAAAGTCCTCTCACATTAATGATGTTACCTATGAACCACACTGATGATAATTGTGGCTCATGTTAATGATGTTAATTTCAATCATAGAAAAAGTGAGATGAACCTTGCACAAGACTTGACTTACGTCTAACAAAATCAGCTCTGAACAGGCCATTGACCCCTATATGAGGTTGAGTTTCACCTTTATTGGGGATTTTATTTTGTTACTGTTCTCTAGCTGCTATTTTATCCAGATGCCTCTCGTGGCTTTTAATGTCCTTTTCTTGTAATGTTCTCTACATTTAACTGCTGGTCAGAGAGCCAAAAGTTTTCTCTTTTCTATTCAGCCATGAATGAAAAACGTCAGTTTTCCCGGAAGCCTTAGAAATTGTTGCTTTGAAGGTTATGTCACTGATATTCTCACAAACTGCTGGGAAACTGAGACTTTTCACAGCAGCCAAAGGGAAGTAGGAACATGAATCTTCTTGAAATTCACAGGAAGGTGACAACCACACTATAGCAAAAGTTAAAAAGGAAACCTTGGTCAGGAGTTCTCATGACAGCAGTGGGTTGTAGTGACTACATGACCATGTGCTGCTTTTAGACTCAGAGTGTGCCACCCGTCCTTTACTTAACACCTCTTATTTTTAATTTTCCATCATGATGAAAGCATCAGGGAGTCTGTTGGTGCAACAAACATCCGACATGACTTAGAACAAATCAAACCAGCACTAACAACACCAGGGAGGGCTGTCTGAATCCTAATCAGGAACAACAAACCCATTTCTACAGAGCTGTCTCTCCCTGGGGTCTTATGCTATTCCTTCATATGTTTCAGAGTGAAAGGCTGTTTATAGCTCCATTATAACATGTTTAGCATTAAATGTCAGGAAGCATCTGCTGGAATATTTCTCAGTAGGAGACTTCTAAATTCTGCAAGTGAGTTTGGGTAGCTGTCCTGAATATACATGGGAGTTCCCTCCGGAGATTTAAGCCATGTCTTTGAAGGCAAGTTAATGCTGCCTTATTGCAAATATTCTTCACAGAACAGGATTCTCAGTAAATGGTCAGGCTGAATATTCAAGAGCAGACATTTTGTTCTTCCCTCATTTCAGCAGCATCCACTCTCTGGCCCATGTTTTAGGCACCACTGGGAGATTTCTATTGCTGTTATTTCTGACATGTGCGAAGGCACCCTCCCATGACACACTGATTTCAGTCACAAAGCTGGTTTAAGGAGTTAAACTCCACCTAACCCTAGAACCACGGTTCATCTGACATGGATTGTGACAGTGCAAGCCTTTGTGAGACGCTGTTTTGAACTCAGTAGCTGAAAAGATGTATTAAAAAAAAAAAAAGAAAGAAAAATAAAAAGAAAGAAAATTTGAAAGCCTTTGTGTCTGATTTGTCTGACAATAACTTCAAGCAGACATAACCAGAGTTTACCAATTGTCACTACATTGTGCAGACATTGCTTTCATGCCATTGAGTCAGATCATAGCTTTATAGAATGGTTTGGGTTGGGAGGGATCTTTGGGTTGGAAGGAAGATCATCCTGTTCCAATTCACTCACCACGGGCAGGAACACCTTTCGCTAGACCAGATTGTTCAGAGCCCCATCCAGCCTGGCCTTGAGCACTTCCAGGGATGAGACATCCACAATTTCTCTGGGCATCCTGTGCCAGTGCATTGCCACACTCAGGATGAAGAATTTCTTCCTAATATCTAATATAACCCTCCTGTCTTTCAGGTTGAAGCCATTCCCCCTTGTTACTATATGCCCTTGCAAAAAGTCTCTCCATCTTTTTGTTTGCTCCCTTCAGGTTCTGGAAGGTCACAACTAGGTCACCCTGGCTGGCAGTGCCATGGCCGGGGCATGTGCAGCCTCTCACCCACAGCACCCCCAAGCCCTTCTGGGCAGGGCTGCTCTGGAGCTGTTCATGCCCAGCCTGGGCTGCGACCAGGGGCTGTCCCAGCCCAGGTGCAGGACCTTGAACTTGGTTTTATTAAACCTTACGGTGTTCCCATGGAGCCAACCCTCAAGCTTGTCTAGATCAAGGGGGAACAAGGGACATCAGGGGGGTTGCACCTTCTCTGACTTTTTTTTCTGGTTAACACACCCATAGGAGCCCTTCCTGCTTTTCTCTGTGTGCCTTGCCGTGTTCAGTTCCAGCTTTGCCTTGGCATTCCTTACCTCATTGCTGCAAAACCATACTTCATCTCCATACTCTTCCCAACTCACTGCCCTTGCTTCTACTGCCTGTGCATTTGCTTTCCCTTTAGTTTGACCAGCAATTCTCTACTCAGCCATGCTGGTCTCTTGCCTTCCTTGTCTCACTTCATGCTCCTGGCAATTGCTGGCTCTTGTGCTTTATGGGAGATGTTCTTAAACCTCTGACAGGTCTGTTCCAATCTCTTGTCCCTGCGGGCAGTGTCCCAGAGGTCTCCCTGAAAATCTGGAACTCTGCTTTCCTAAAGCTCAGTTCAGTTCCTGATCTTTATCTGCTTACCTGACCACATCCCTCAAGACTAAAACTCCATCAATGCATGATCACTGCAGCCCAGGCTGCCTCCTGTCTTAATGTCCCCAGTTATCTTTTTTGTGTTGGAGACCAACATACCCAGTACCACATCCCCTCTGGTAGGGCTGTCTACGACCTGGCTCAAGAAGCTATCCTACATTCCAGGAGTTTCCTGGATTGCTTAAAGCTCCCTGTTCTCCTTTCCCAGCAGATGTCGGGGGGGTTGAAGTCCCCCAGCACAACTAAAGCCTACAAGCGTGATGCCTCCTGTAGCTGGAGCAAGAAGGCTTCAGCAACAGGCTCCCCTTGATCAGGGCCTGTAGTAACCAGCCACAAGGCTCCCTTTGTTTCTCCGTCCCTGGTTCTTACCCACAGGCTTTCAGCTTGCTCATGACTGTTCTTCAAAGACAGCTCTTCACACCCAATCCACCTCTTGATGCAGAGGGCAAACCCACTGCCTCTCTTTCTTGCCCTGTCCTTTCTGAACAGCCCGTAGCCATCCATGGTTGCACATTGGGATTTATCCCACCAAGTCTCAGTAAGGGCAACAAGGTCAAAGTTTTCTAACACCACACTGGCTTCCACCTCCTCCTGTTGGTTGCCCAGGCTGTGTGCACTGGTGTAAAGGCACCTCAGCTGGGCTGCCAACAGTGTCACCTTCCCAGGGTAACACCCCTTAATTCCTGTGAGATAATTTCCTGGTGTTTAAGTGGAATACTGTAAGGGAAACGATCCAAGAATTTTATTTTTTTTTCCAAATCAGCTTCCAGTATGTAGACAGGGGCAAAGGTGAGCTTCTGGTGGTGGGTTTTGTGTTGAAGTGGATGTCCCATGAAACTGCCCTGGTGGTTTGTAGGAACCTGTCTTTGTTTGCAGGAAGCTCTGTGCCAAACCAGTCTGAGGTTTGGTGTCCCTAAATCAAAGTGTTCATTTCTCCTCACACCCAACCAATACATGTTCTTTAGACTCAGTTATGTATATCTGATGAGCTGTATGGTCTTTGTGGCCTGCATGGCAAGACCTAGTGAAGGAAGTAGGGATAGTCCTTGCCCAAAATGTTGAATGAAATTGTGTGGTTAATGAATGCCTCTGTGTTTCAGGGCCTGTTCTTTAATTAGATTTTATCCTTTCTTTCGGATATGCAGAAGGGCCAAACCCAAATATCTGCCACTTCATCTGTCAGTTGAATAAAAAATTTTAAATCTAACAGCAAAATAATATTAGACAAACATTCCTACAATTTTGAGCCAAAATTTGGAACACATTGGGAATTTATTCCTCATAGACGTGTTTTAAGAAACAACAATTTTCATACATTTATATATACTATGACACCCAAAATTTTTTTATAATCACTCCCAAAAGTCTGCCCAATTTATTGCATCATGGTATATGTGTTTAGTTTATTTTAATTACTACCTGAATATCTCACCTATCTTTGTTTAATGAATAACTCTAGTTCTATCCAGCTAAACAGTGCTTTCTTAAATTCTCTGTCCTGGTTAGACCATTACGATTGATTAAGTTTTCTGAGGTGCACAAGCCTATGAAGTGAGTCCCTTACTGCACCTGCAATGTATTAATCAAGTTTTCTGGGGTGTATAGACCTTTGACTCCTTAACTTTCTCTAGTTATCTTCCTTGTTCTATGACATCTAATTAATCTGTAGTTATATGACAACCATTAAACAATTCTTTATTGAATTTTGTTCTTCAGCTATTGATTAAGTTCTCTAAGGGGTATGGATCCATAGAGTTCCTTTCTGCAGGTGCAGTGAGTAATTTCTCAGAGTTTTCTACTGACAGTCAACACAGATATAAATCAAAACCAGCTAAATTCACAGCCAAACATCCCTTAACTAATGAAACATTGTACACTACAAAAATTTTTAAAGAGTCACAAAACTCCTGGCTAACTAAGATACAGCTCCCTGTCACAGCGCCATTCCAAACTTTCTTATCCCAGGATGTCTGGTGTGCTTATTGCTGGCAGGACGAGCATCCATAATAAATCACCAGAGGTCTGTCCATTGCCATGCCTCTTTCCCAGCACATGACAGCTGCAGCAGGAAGCCACAGCACAGCAGGATATTTCTAAGGTAGAAACCAAGGATGAAGAAACTCCCTCGCTAGCTCGGAACAAACAGGCACTGAATTCACAGAGCATGAGAAAAAAGGGTTATTGGTGTGACCCACTGACCACAGGATGGGAGAAAGCAGAAATGCTCCCAAAAAAACGTTGTATTTTGCAAAGAGGGAACAACTTTTGAAAGAACTGCTCTGGAAGAAATCTTCTGGAAAAGTGCTGAGGGTCATTAAGAGAAGAGTAGATCATGTAAGCAGCTCTTGCAACACAGCTTTTTATCAGGCAGCAGCATGTCTTTCTTTTTGCCTTAAAAATTGCATCATTCTTAAACAGTAGCTTTTTAACTCCAAACGAAGGGAGTTCTCATGCTACAAAAACATTAATCCAAAGCTGTACTCTCGGCTCCAAATTGTTAACCATTGTTAATTTGAAGTTATTTTTACTTTAGTGACCAACACAGCCCAGACAGGAAAGAGTTGTAATTTGGTGTATCCTCCAAGACTAATTCTGAATGCTACATAAAAGTCTTCCTATCAGCTCGCTGACTCACAGCTGCAGTGCTTGGAGGCAAAATGCTCACAGGAGAGGTGGTCATATTTCCAGTTCACTCTGTGGCACCTTTTTCCCCTAAGAAGACCTTCTGTGTCAATAATAGTACCATGAACCAATACAATAACTGGAAACTCAACAGAAAAAGAGCTTATTAATTTGTGCCCAAAAGAAATGTGATTACTGCCATTTTGGAGGAGAAAAAAAAAAGTGTTTAACAGGACTTTGGGACAGCCTCTGCTGTTGTTAAATGAAAGAGACTTAGAAATTCACATGTTCTGAAGCATCATTGGTGTGTCTCTAAATACCTTGCAGTTGGCAGTGTCTCTTATTTGGTCTCTTGATGAAGTGAAGAATTATTATTCCCTTTTATGAATAAGAAAAGAGAAGCACAGCAGCATTTATTGCCTCATCCAGGATCTCACACAGATGTGAGAGGGGATTTGAGTCTCATTTCAGCGTCGCTTGGGCTGTTATCCTTCCCTCTTTAGATCGTGCCCACGTGACCCTATTAGTCATAACCATGGCCCATTATCTACTGGGAGATCTTGAAATAAAATTGTAAGCTTTCCCTGCTATGTTTGCAATCCTGTCTACTGTTCTGAAAGTCAAAGAACAGAATTAGTTTGAAAAAGGCTGCAGGAAACAGTGGTACTGATGAATTTTTTTTTCATTAACCAAGAACAGACAGAACAAAAACTCCCCAAACAGATAAGGTGGTTAAGGAGGTGTGAATTACCTTTTAGAAAGGCTTCTGATTCAATGATTTAGCATATTGTAAAGAATGTTTAAAAAAAAAAAATCTTTATCTACTTAAACCTGACACTAATTTGGAAATTTTCAGGCAGGTGTCATTAAACCTAAAAGTTGGTGGCAAAAAGACCTTAAAGGAGCAAATCACAGGTTGTGAATTAGCACTGGAAGTCTCCATTATCAAAATGTAGGAAAGTATGCAATACTGGTGTTGCAGATAAATGTCATTACTTAGGCAATTTAATTTTATTGCAAGTTTTCATATTGCACCCTATCACCATTGTACTTAGGTGGCTTTTTCAGATTAGTTCTCTCTTTTCTATCTCAGATTTATCTTTGTAAACGTTTTATTTAGTCTCAAGAGGGCATTGAAACAAAAAAGTGTGTCAAAAGCTGAACTTCTGTGGTTTTTTTTTTTCTCATAACCATGGAACCCAGAAACACGAATCAGGATCCTGCAGTACTTGGCTCCATAAACTCCTCAAACAAGCAACTATCCCACAGAAGTTGCGTGCATTTTATAGGTCCTTATGGGAGGCAGTGAAATGTCTGACCTGTAAGAAAGAACATATTTTGTGACTGAAATTCTCCGAGTGCTGTCCAAGAAGACAAACCTGCCGCCTGCCAAAAGCTGAGCTCAAGGTCTCGCCGCTGCCCGAGCTGCAAGCAGGGCGCACGCCGCGTTTCCAGGCTGCATTCCCCCCGATGAAATCCAGCGTGCTGCCCATGGCACATGAACCTTTGTAATACCTGGTGTCACACCCGAGTCCAACGATCGCTCGGGTTTTATTTACTCAGTGCTACACGGTGCCACGTTCCGCCCACAGCCTCGGGAACTTTGCCTTTCCCCTCGCAGTCCTCACCGAGGGCACGGAACGCACCGGGACATCCTGGAACTCCTGGATCGCGCTCAGCGTGCCCCTGCACGGCTGTGCATCCCGGGAAGCGTGCTGTTCCCTCGCCAGCCTCACCTCCCAGCTGCGGGGAATTCTGTGTCCAGGGAGCTTAAAACAAACTGCGGCTCTTTGCGTGGTGCTGAAAACAATCCCTTCTGTTCGCCGTGACAGACAGCTCCGGGTTGAACGCAAGACACAGAACAGCCAGGTAGGACAATTAATTTATTTCTTCTCCTAAGAGAAAAATGTAAAAACTTGCACAGAAGCCCAGACTTCAGCTTTTGTTTGTTTTGGTTTAGGGGTCTTTTTTGCTTGTTTGTTTGTTTGTTTTGGCTTTTTGGTTGTTTTTGTTTTCTTTTTCTTTTGCATACTAGATTATTACTCCACCTGTGAATGTTACTTCTCAATAATGAGCCTGGTGTCAAAGTTTTCTGTTTGTAGTGCCAGGCCCCGTGTGTCAGCAACACTCAAAGCTACAGCAAGCTGGGACCACTGCAGCGTGGCTTTGGTAA
The DNA here is from genome assembly GCF_017590135.1 of Pyrgilauda ruficollis. Taxonomy (NCBI): domain Eukaryota; kingdom Metazoa; phylum Chordata; class Aves; order Passeriformes; family Passeridae; genus Pyrgilauda; species Pyrgilauda ruficollis. Next base: position 157,365 of record NW_024521429.1, on the reverse strand, counting down.
AGCTCTCCAAAGTCGCTGGGAAAGCACATGTTCATTTATTGGCTTTGGATCCAGGCCCCTCTTCTCTCTCTTCGTAAATTTCTGAAGGGAGAGCTGGGCTTCTCCTTCTCTGTGAAAGGTGCTCTGAGTTTTCCCTATCATCACTATTGGCAATTGCATTTTAATTTAACAATAAAGACACAAAACACAGGCCTCCATCATGAAGCTCTTTGCATTGGAACTGGCTGTCTCTGGAGGGGATGTGCTCTCTCTCAAACTGGTAGATGGGCCGATTAGCAAGTTGTTTTCTGGCCTGTGTGTGCTAGGTGATAAATGGTGTCACTGCCTTTAAAACTGGAGGGTATGAGACTGGGATGAAGCTTTGCACCACTTGTTTAAGACCCTTATATAGAAATCACAGTGTTGTGTTTCTCCTGGACAGTCTTTTCTTAGCATAGTTATTTTTGTTTCATTAAGCCAGTATGTGACACACTGCAAAGTCAACTCGTGGATGCCCGAAGACTTTGCAAAGTTTTTGCTAGAGGTAGCACATCCAAAGTATCTTCTGCACTACTGAGAAAGATCACCCCTTTCCCCCAAAATCTTGCTCATCTGATATACTAAGTCCTCCAATGTTTCCTCACATCTGGCACTATTTTGACTCACATCCCAGGAGTAAGACACTTTAGCATGCATTGAAGGAGGATTTTCACTACAAAGCATTGCTCTTCTCTCTCTGCCCATGATTATTCAGGTATCCTGACACCTGCAAAAGAAGTCCCATGAAAGCCAGAAGGAGATTTTGCTAAATGAGGCCATGGGGGAAGGCACCTTTTTGTTTTAGGTAAAGCAAATTTGCAGTGATACCTAGCTCTGCAAATATTAAATTACTTCAAAAACAGCATTGAAAGCAGAGGTTAAGGCCATATTACTGGTGATCAGAGGCACTCTGATTTATTTCTCAGCATTAACTTGGTTGCAAAGCATCAGAGGAAGGTAACACTGCATTTCACAGTACTGAAGTAACTTTACTTCCTTTTCACTGGATGGCTTATTTTTCTTAGTGATAAAAGCTCCCTGTGGATCTCTATTTAGTCAAATGTGTGATTACTGCACTTTAGGTCTGGTTCTAGGTGTTGGTTTAGCCATGACCTACACACAGTTTACATAACTGAAAGTCACTATTACAGGCTTAAGCAAAACAAAGATCACTGGAAGGAAGGAAACAAAGATGTAGGCTGATTTGCTGGTATTACAGTAAATTGTGCTGTTTGGTGACAGTATAGCTCTCTTCAAATCAGCCAGGAAACAACGTTCACAGCTTCGCTGGGAATAGTTTGTCTCTATCAGAGAAGCCAGACCCCTGGTTATGAGCAGGCACTCGGCTTTCTCTGTTGGAAGGACACTCTGGACTCACCTTCCACACAGTTAGATTGGCAGTGTCTAGTCTGGGTATCACTCCAGCCCTTACACTCATGGGTCCAGTCTGGGACCCATAAATGTTTCCATGTGCTCGGCACTGGCAGCGGGAGGAGCAGGATTAGGTTCCTGCACACGTGTGAAGTGGTGTAGAGGTAAGGAGGAAAAGCTACCTGAGTACCTGAGACTCATGCAGCAGGAAAAGTCAGAGGTGAGTTCTGCTCTACAGTCTGTAGACCTATACCTAATTTATATGTATATTTAAATGTTTGAAGGTGATTTTCACAATTTAAAGGTGGAATGTTCTGATTTTGCCAGTGCTCCCAATACCATACTCTAAGCAAGAGCAGTGAAAGGGTTGCAGACAGGGCTGTGATCCATAGATAAAAAAGACTCCTTTTCCCTTCCCCTGACTCACTCCAGGGGCCTGTGCAGCTCCCTGCCTGCCTCCACAGGTGATTCAGTGTTACTCTTGAACCCATTACTTCCTTCCTGCTCCGTTGTTCCGGTGGGTCTGATTTACTGGGATGTGCAGTCACTGCAGGTTGCAGTTTCAGTGGGAACCTGGATTACCTACAGGTTTAATATTTAGACCTCCACTTGCTTTCCCCTGCCCTTCAATAAGAGCTGCAGTGTGCAATTTATACTCTTGCTGTCTTGTGAAATGCTGCAAATGCATTCTCTACCTGCCATTTCATTTCTTAGACAAATAAGACTTTGTGCACTTTCCCATTTTAAATGTACAGATTTGGCTTTACAAGAGTACAAAAGGTACAGGTGTGAGGGGAGTCAGAACAATAGTTTTGCATAATTTATGCATATTTGCAAGAGAGTGATGTCTTGCATTCCAATTAGGATTGCTCTCCCTTGTCTTCTAGACCCCTCCACCCTTCCAGCCATGTCCTCTGAGTGTTTTTCCCCCGAGGGCTCTGTCTTTGCACTGGCTGGGATGGCTGTATCCTAAAGGCTGTTCCCCTACAGCAAAGCCACCCAAAGTGAAGTGCATCTCTTCCTGATTCCTAAAGCTGCTGAATTTGTAGCAGCTATTATGTGAGCATAAACTGAATCTAATGCTCATTTATATTTATTTGTGGGACTGAAAACCATGACTATTCCAATTAACATCCTTTCTAGCTCTACCTGCTGCAAGATCAATTGATGCCTCAATGCCTGTGTCAGACTTCTCAGGTACCTTTCAGGAACCTCCAGGCTCCGCTGCCTGCAAACAGACAGGCATCCCACATTAAATTCACTGTTTTCCAGTGCTTTTCCTTACTAGTATATCCATCAAGCAATTGGGTCTGTTTTTAAATTTATTTTTAATTCTAGGGCTGTTTCTCTTCATCCTGGTTCGCTCCAAAAGTGAATTTTTCCTCTGCTGCCTGACCTTCACAGCTCCATAAATGCATTCCTTTTTTCTTTGACTTTTCGCCTTCACGTGATGTAGAGCCTCCATGGAGGCCTCTTCTTGTTTCATTAACAAGGAAAAGACTTGAAACAAAAACCAAAAACCTGAACGAAGTTGTAGAACACTTGCAAGATCAGGTGCTGAAACAAGTTTCCAAGAAACCATTAATCCCAAAACTTTCCACTACATCAGATATTGATTAATGAAGCAATATACACTTTGGTCTATTTAAATTTCATGCCTCACTGGCATGATTGTCTCATGTCCCAGGCATTTTTGGGAGTCTCAAGGTACAGCTGTGTGAAGCACAACTTCACCACACGCTAGAGAGATTTCCCAGCTACAGCTGGACACCAGACATTACTTTTGACTTTGTGCGCTTGCCAGAGATTGTCATTCTCTGGATTATCACCAGTTTCATTTCTGATCAACCCTTGATGCAAAGTTGTACTGCAGGTCGACTGGCCAGGCAAATGTGCTTTTCTTTATTTGGTTTACAAGCAGCATTTTTTCTCAGCATTTTTTTCCTGGACTAGTGTAAATACACTCTTCCCAAATATGCTCTGCAAACTCACTTGGGACACTGCCTTTGACTATCCCCTTTGTGTTTAATGCTGTTTTTTTCTCCTATGGCCAAAACAGCAGTGTGATTGTAGGAAAAAATTCAAGTCCTTGCCTGGGCAGACACCACCTGTTAAGCAGATGGCATCCAAAGAAACACTCAGACCTCTGTCTGACCTGTTTACATCTCTGTACCACTCTCATCCCCAGAGCTAATCCAATTGTGCTTTTCTGAGAGAAATTACGACTTTCATTTATTGACACAAAGCATTTATTCTGTTCTGATTACACCATCTTTACAAAGTCTTTAGGGATTACATGTGTTTTCTAGTACTTGGCTTTACCCAGGGAACTTGGCCAGATACTAACAGTCCTTAGAAGACATTTCTGCTTAACTCAAGCCCTGTGAATATTTGCTGCCAAATCAGCCTAAGCAGTTACATGGGCAGCTGGGCACGGGGCATACCAGCAGCCCTGTGTGGAGCTGGGCCCCAGGCAGAGCATTGCAGAGCTCTGCTTTTGAGATGTGACACACCTGGAATGAGGAACATGTTTTTGCCAAGATTCAAGGTTGTAATCATAGAATTACAGACCGGTTTAGATCTGAAGGGACAGTAAAATAATGTATTTCCAGGCCCCCTACCATGGGAAGGCACAACTTCCACCAGACCAGGATGTTCAAAGCCCCATCCAGCCGGGCTTTGAAGATTTGCAGGGATGGGACATCCACAGCTTCTCTGGGCAAGCTGTGCTACTGTCTTACCACTCTCACAGTAATAATTCTTCCTAATATCTAATCTAAACCTACTCTCTTTCAATTTAAAGCCATTCCCACTTGTTTTGTCACTGCATGATTTTGTCTAAAGTCCCTCTCCAGTGTTCTTGTAGGTTCAATTTACATGTTAAGAGCCTGCTAAGAAAGTTAAAAATGCAGATTTGGAAATAATGGAACACAGCACAAAAAGAACCTAAAATAAGAAAACACACCCTGGAGATTTTGCTTAATTTTGCACAGTTTCTCATTGCCTGCACTAGTTCTCATGCAGTTTCCACCTCTCTTTCTATTATTTTAAGCTGGGATATCCTGTGATTATCTAAAGATTATCTATCTCCTTGTGGGGAGGAGGGACCAAAAATGGTGGAGCTTTTATGCTTCAGTGCCACAGCAAGATAAAGGGCTATGGGTTTTGTGGGTTTTCTTACTTCCTTATTAAGAAAACTACTTTCTTTATTTCTCCTGACTAGTCATTTGGTGCTGCACAGTACTCTTGAAACCTTACTTCATTCCCTTTAGTCCCAGAGTCTTTTGATAATGTGGTTTTTTTTTTGTTGCATATCTTCATTAGCACATTACCAGTTTGAGGCTGTGTGTCACTGCCTTCTGGAGATACACCAACAAAACCTTGATTACTCTATCAGAAACAGGAAATGCTGTCCCTCCTTATGGGGCCCACAACTTATTCAACCCTTAAGCAGCACATGAAAATCAGAAGTGATATGACAAATGGTAACACTGGGAATAGGGTGTCTAAATACCTACCTCTTATTTTCCTGTATCTCCTTGTTTTAAAAGGGATCTTCTGTGATACTGCATCATATCCCAACAGAAGAAATGGCAGTGATTAACCTCAAATGAGTTACACACCCAACATCCTTGTGGCTGTGTGCAGTGCACATTTCTCACTGGCTGTCTCACTGCTGCTGCCTCCTTTGGGTTCTCCTGAGCTGTTGGGTGAAGAGCACGTCCTCCTTCACTCTGCCATCACATCCTGAAGGCCTCAGGCATCCATCAGGTTGTTCCTCTCCTTCATAAGGCTGCAGAGGGATTCACACGCGCAACTTCTATCCCAGTTAACAGGAATTCACTGCCTAAACACTGACTGTCCATGTTCACAGAGACGGGAATAATATATGTTTTTGCTCTCAGCCAAGCAAGTGCAAGGGAACATGCACTTCTGTTAAATACCTGGAGAACAGATGCCGGAACAATATAACATAAATTAAACTTGCACTGAATAAAAGCAAAGGCTGGCAGTGCTGGGATCTGGCATGTGCTGTGGCCATGCTGGCACAGCTGTGGATATATATGGCTTATTTACTGCCAAGGTGGTGCTGCAATTGAAGTGCAAACTGTTGATTAAAATGTCATGCAGTTTTGTTGAGGAAGTATCCAGGGAAATAAATTGTTTTGTGCTTATTTATGTCATATTGTGTTAGCACAGATATTTTAGATCTTTGCTTAATTACCTGAAGTTTCAAGTTCCAGAGGAAAGCCAAGTTCTCTCTTGTCAATATGTTAGGCTCCCTGGGCCTTGCTTTATATGATAGCTATTTTTTTTCCCAGAGCATCCTCCTTTGCCACCTGGCAGGGGTTTCCTTGTTCTTCTCAAAGTTCACAGAACTTGAGTTCTGGCAGGTCAAGAAGCCAACTCAGTCCCAGTCATCAGCACTAGAAATTATTGCAGCACTACAGTATTATACTCCTGTGTGCTCACATCCCTTTTTGGGATCATGGCTCGATGGAATTGTGGTCCTGCTGCATATCCCTAAAGTGAACATCAGTCAGTCACCCCCAAGGCCCTCTGACCGCTCTGAAGTGGGCCAGCTTATCACGATCTAGCCATCAAAAACTATAATAACATAATAAAGACCTAATTATAGAATTGTAGAATGATTTGGGTTGAGGGGACGTTAAAGATCATCTTAGCTCCAACCCCCTGCCACGGACTGAACACCTTCCACCAGGTTAATCTAGCCCAGCCTTGAACACATAATTCAGTAACTAATACTAGAAAAAATTTTAAAAAGATAATTTGACATTAGAAGTAATCTTGTGGCAGGCAGCAAGTTGCCTCCATATTTTTCCTGGCAGGATAGATATAACTGTAACCTGGAAAAGACACAGTAGAGATATACATGCATACAGTATGTTCAATTTGGAATTATGGTTAAAATGCTTATGAGCATAACAGATGTGACATGCTATTTACAGGAATTCTCTCAGAGCATCACTAATGGAATGTTCTCTCAGAACATCTTTCATGGAATGGATAATTGATCTTTAGAGCAATATGTAATGAAACCATGAAGAACTTAAAGAAATAAATCCAGATCTCTTGGCTGATGTTGTACAGAATGCAGAAGCCATCTACTCCATGCAGATCCAGGGGCTTCCCATCCTTTCCACCCAATCCTAGTGCAGAAGACTGTGGAAGATTGTGGGAAGTCTCTGTGAAATGTGGAGGCTTGGCATGGGTTGGATTTCCTCTGTGTGTTCAACCACGGGGTCCTACTGAGGGGTATCCTAGTTCCTCAGTGGTTTGAGCTGGGTTTTTTTATGTATATCTGAGGAGTGGGCAAGTGACAGTGTCTGAAGTGTCACCACACATGGCATATGTGTTTGTGGCAGCTGCTGCCTTGCCAATAGTAGCCATGGGCCTTGTGCAACACCCCTGTTACTGTAAAGGGGCTGTAAGGAGCTGGGCTGCTGCTTTGCTCTCAGCTATTGATTTTTTTTCTATTCATATTCCTGTGATTAGCTTTCAACGAGACCTCCCAGGTATCCCCCTGGGATTCCCCTCTTTTTCACTGGTGATGATTAGGAAACACGTGTTAAACGAAGTGTGGACACCTCTGGGGTTTGCTGCTGCAGCTGATTAATCCCCGGCTTTGCCAGTGCAGCCGGGCACATGCAGTGTCATGGGCAAAGGCAGAGACACAGATTTTTATTGCAGGAATGTAATACTGAGACAGAAGATCTCCATCAGCTCCTTCCAATATCTGTGTCCATCAAATCATTCAGTTTCTCACAGGATCACAGAGAATATTTCAGGTACTCAGGAGACTTCTCTCCTTGAAACAGCATCTTTCTTCCCAGAGCAGTGAAATTTTTGGCCAGGAGGAAGTTTGTAAACACAAGATCCAAATCTGGTGGGAACTGGACTCAGAAATGAGGTAGTCTTGAGCTTTGTTCCTTGCAGAATTTGTTTTCTTCTGCACTTTTTTCTGCTCTTCAGTGTAATCTGAGCATCTGAAACCCTGGTTTTTCAACGAAAAGGTTTTCAGCTCTGCTCTATCTCCTAAGGGCTGCAAAGGCAACACCTGAGAGACATTATTTCAATTTCTGTTTTAAAACATCAGATGGTATCACATTTGCAGGGGTTGGTGCCAGGAAGATGAGATCAACAGTTGTCAGAACAAGTTGTTGCTTTCTTTTTAAATAAAAGAGTCTGGGCTCTTTTTTTAAAATTTGTCACTATTTTTCTTAGCTGGCCATTTTTTGTTAAGGGTTTGGAATACTGTGCAAGGGGTGTTGGTGGAGAAAAGGAATCTCTAGCCACACACTCATCCTTCCCTGCTGAAGGTAAGTGGCACACTACCGTATCCTGATCAGTATGATTCAGGTTATTCCACACACACTCAGAGAAGCTATTTTCTGACCATTTCCATGCAGTGTGCACTGGGACAGCTCACAGCTTCTGGAGTATCTGGTGAAGTATGGGAATACTTCTGTATGAACCTGCAGTGCTAGAGCTGCACCTCAGATTATATCCAGAGAGATGGATACAGAGGTAGGAATCCAGAGCATCCCTTCAAATTGTGTTAATTTGGAATTCCTTGGAGGAGTGATAAAATGAGTTGAGCAGAGTAGCTCCCAAAAGACAAGGACAGCCCTAGAACAACTGGTCACTTCATGACATTACCTTCCTCTCCTGTTTCATTTTCCACCCACAGGCAGGTCATGATAACAACAGTAGGATTTAGTTTTCCCTTCCTCTGCAGAGTTGTGGTGTGCATTCTACCAGTAGGATCCTCCACAGGGATCAAGGACACTGCTGCTTTATGTATTATACAGCTTATTTTGGAGTCCTTGGTATTTTGTTATTCACCTTATAATTGTGCTGGTATTTCCTGGACTACAGCAATTTACAACTTGGATATTCTCCTTACAATCTATTTTTAAACTAGTTCTCTCATAGCTGAGGAGTGGACAATAATGTCCTGGTTTGTTCCTTTCAGTCCTGTATTTCTCATGCATCCTACTCTGACTTTTGACAAGAAGAGGATACAGAAAGTCTCCTGTTGGAAAGCCATCTGACCACTTGGACCCATTGCAGGTGCTCATAATAACAGATGTTTCAGGTTCCCCACAGTGAAGTGGGCTACTTATCCCTCCCCTACACAAGGAGCTCCTTCCCTGGTCTGGACTTGTGGGGAAAGTTGGGATAAGGGAAGCATAGGCTGTGGGAGGTGATTCAGTCTTCTAAGGCTAACCCTTGGGGGTTTGTGAGGAAGCCCTCCAGAGCTGTGTAGAAAGGTTTTTCTGGAACAGTGACTGGCATGGTTAGGAACTGAGCAATGCACTTGTGCTGTTCTGGGAGAGGGAGATGATGTTGGGTGGGTGGAAGTGATCCCTGGAGATTGCATCAGTTCTGGGCTTGGGGGATGAGCCCAGCATGGCTCATCAGAGTGTGGTACCATCACTCATCTCAGAGTGGTACCAGCCGTGGCAGAGCAGGTCAAGCTTCAAACCTTGCAGTTCAGCAGTGTCAGAGTGCAGCTATAAGAGAGTAAGGGAAAGCAAACACCATCAGTGCCCCTTTTGAAATATATTGGATCATTGAAAAAGCATCAAGATGAGCATCAGTAATTTTAAAAATTGCATATCACAGGGAGAGATTCTCTCAAGGACTGGCATTTGGTTTAAGTCTACATTGTGGGATGCTCCAGGGTGTGCTTCTCTTTTGTTTCTCTCCTATCCTGTAGTTTGCTCCAGTTACCCAAGGGCATAGTAAGACGTTCAAGGCATTCACCTGTTACTAGGTCACCAGACACCTTTGGGTTCTGGGTGCTCCAGAGAAGGTCCTCTGCTCTATCAGCTTTGCTGTTTGAAGGAAGACCAAATCTAATCTGGACAGTGGGCTGAGAGCACCCTTTAAAACAGTGTTACTGAGGCTTCAGTTCTGCATCTTGATCACAGCTGAAATGATGCAGAGGCTGGAGGACTGTATCCACTTTCCCAGATAAAGTCAGTGGATAAGGTCTTAATGGCATGAATTTAAATCCATCCCACCCTAGTTAGCCCTCTATGACTAGTGGGCATTGGGAAAGTGGAGGATTCAAAGGTGAAGGGGCATGGTATGGAGGAGGCTGCTTGGCCAGGAAGACAGCTTGTTTACTGAAAAAGCTACAGATTTAACTTCTTCCCACCACTGTGGATCACGGCAAGCGATGGCTGCTCGGTTGCATCTGTCCAGCTGAATCTCTGCCCAAACCATGCTGGCTTCAGGGGACACTCAGACAGACAACAAATGGGTACACCCTTTATACAGGAACTGAAATTTCTACAAGTGCCACTGCAGGCAGCAGCACTCTCTGACATGTTTGGAAATCTGGAAAGGAGGATACAAATTGTGTGGTGATTGTGAAGATGCTATCCAGGGAACAAAGTGTAAGGCAAGGACAAGAGAACCCAGAGTTGAGTTCATAACCCTGAGTCATGCCTGCTCTTCCGAGTGCTTCCATGCGTGTTAAGCTTCCCTGCATGAGGAGGTTCACTGGAGTCCATAAGGAAAGCATAGCTGAGGGAAAAAGTCATGTCCAATGTATGTGAGATGGATTTTCAGTGCCAAGAAAAAAATCATAAAATAGCCTTCTAAACTCTTAGCAACTTTAAAGTCTAAACAAGACCCAAAGCTGGGTGACTTTATGGCTGGTTCCACTTGTGTGTTGAAGGAGACAAACCTAACTCTAGGAAAGAAGAAACTACTGTGGCTGAGGCCAAAGTGGTAACAAGCAAGTATAAAGACAGCAGCAAAGAAAGTAGGAGTCGTGTAGAATGACTCGTAATCAACTAACATATTAAAATGTCATGAAGAAAAGCAGATGAAAGTTATAATAAGGAGCAAGACTCCAGAATGAGGCAAAACCAAGGGGTTCTCTAAATATGTAGAAGGACCAAAATTAATCCAGATCCTTGTACTTTTGCTTGCAGGAAAAATTGTGATACTTGGGCTGTTGCTGTTGAAATGAGGTGTGGGTGGCAAGAAAATGAAAAATGGCTAGTGCAAGGGGAATGTCTTCTCCAGCTAGATGCTGTCAAGGTCATAGTCACCTGAAAACGACCTGGATCTTCAGGAGATCAGTCCTGTGTGCCACGTCCCATGTTGGCTGTTGTATGTGTGTTCAAACTAGGAAGCCAATTCAGTGAGAACTGTCTTATATTGGTGTAGCTTGGAATATCCCTGAAGTCGTAGCAAAGGGCACAGACTATTTTTCTTTCAGAAACTGCTTCTGGTGTTAAGAGTGTCCTCTTCATTGTCGCTCTGTTCCTCAACCTTCATGACCAGCACTGGAGTACTACCAATGTAGCTTCCAGAGTCCTCCATACCTATCCTCTTGACTATAGAAGATTTAATTTTGTAGAAAATACTCTTTGGCAAAGCCTTGACTCTTGTGTTACTATAATTAATCAGCTGATTAATGCATTCAAGTGGGTAGGTATGAAATTAATTTTAACAGTGTTCATGAATTGCCCTGTAGAAAAACTCAGGCACAAGTACACATAGAAATGCTAAAGTTTGTTGTGTTGTCACAATACAACGGAGATGTTCCTGGCAGGCATTGCTGTGAACATGACTATGTAAAGAATATGGTGCTTTAAAAATAATTTCAATTCACAGGTATAGGGAAGCTAGAAGCGGATTAAAGTTGTAGTTGCCTCAGTTTTGGTCAGGAAGATTAGAGCAGCTGGCAGGTAAAATGCCAGGGGACTGGCATATTGGAGGGCACTTCATTGTGAAAGGTCCCACAACTTGGGAAAAAAAGTGAATGTTTTGTTTGTTGAAGTGGGAAAATGGGGTGAGAAGGTTGGAAGGCTCATGGGAGTGCTGGGGAGTCCTGGTCAGGAGGGTCCCTATGATCACAGTGTGGTCAGGCAGGTGTCCCAGAGGGCAAGGGAAGGTCATGCTCTCGGGATGAGCAAGCAATTCAGCGCCGAAGCAATCCTCTGGCTGGCTGGAGGAAGCTCTGTGGTTGAGTTATGCAATTGTGCTCTATGAGGCTTTTCTCTGCAGAGTTTTTGCTACTCACAACTTTGGAAAGTGGGTGAGGTGGAGCCTTGGGATCAGCTTGTAGGACTGTGTCTCTGGGTTTAAGGAGCCCTGACCAACTCCAGTGTTACGGACACAGAGAGAGGGGCTGCTGCTGAGAAATGGATCCCTTCCCAAGTTCATCCTTTTTGAAAGCCATTTGATATGTTGGACTCTTTTACTCGCTTGCTTTCTTTTTGAAAGCTTCCGCGTCGGCAGGAGGTAGGTAAAGCAAGCAGCTGCTGCCTCTGGAGTTAATTGGGGTTCCCCAAGCCTAGATGCTGTGCTTTTCTTCTTTACTGTTTCACAGTTTGTAGCACTGAAGCATTTTATTTTTAAGGGAGCTACTACTCTCTCCCTCCCTACAGGAAACAGAATATAAAAAAAGAAAAGGGGAGGAAAAGAAAAAAAAAAATTGGCAAGGAGCCAAGCCCAGTGACTGAAGTAAGAAGTAGGGAACTTGGAGTAAGTGTAGTTGCCGGGACATTGTATGTCAGAGCGAGTCAGCGGCGGATTTTGAGGGTGTCGGAGAGGACACGCGATGCCCATCTCACAGCGCAGATAAGGTTTGCGTCCTTAGGTGAATGTCCTGGCGCTGCGACGGCGAGCCAAGCCGTCGGTCTTGGGAGGGGATAAAGCTGCGTGTAAATGAGAAGACAGGAGTGTACCGGAGTGCTATGGAGGGCAGCAACTTTGTTGCTGTGACTTTTATAAGCCTTCAAGGGTAAGATTTAACGCTTTCCTTCCCCTCTCTTGTTTCTCCTGCCAGTTTCGGGGTGGTGGGGGGACAGAAACTTGTGGGTTGTGGGTTTTTTGTTTTTTTTTTTTCAGACCCAAGAGTTTTGCGAAGCTTAATCAAAGCGCTCGGGGGTTGAGCTTTTCCTAGGGGTGAGCTGAGAGACGTCTGGGTGGAGTGAGCTGAGCTGTGCATGATTCCAAGCAGCAGCGGCAGCAGCAGCCGCCCGGGGAAGCTGCTATTGTTTGTTTCAGAGGGATCAGACTGCGTTTCTCTTCGGGAACCCGCTCCGCCACAGCTGTTGATCCGTAACTTGAGCGTCCTCGCAACTAACTTGCCCAGAGGAGCTGAATGCAGTTTTTTGACTGCCATCCTGGTGTCAGTTTAAAGAGTGTTTTAATGAAGACAGATGGAGGATGTTGGATCATTACTTTAAGACGTGGCAGATAACAGACTGAGCCTGTTTCCCAGCAATTACAGCTAATTGCACTGGTACATTGGAGTGTAGGGGTGGGAGTGCAGAGTTTCATGGGTTTCTGTATATATAGATTGGAACAGCACCAGAAAATAACTGTAGGGCTGGCTCACCTCACCCATGATACCTCTTCAGGTGTGGAAAAAGCAGGGAGGTTTCAGGGATACTTTCAAACCCTTCGCACCGAGTCAGTAGATTTAAACCAGAGGCTACACTACTTTTGTAAACCCTGATGACAGGAGTGACCACTTACAGCGTCTTAAAGTTATTCCAGGTTGTAATTGTGCCAAATCAGATTTCAGTCCTGAAAAAGAGTAGTTTTTGGATTCAAAACACACATTTTGGTTGTCCACTCTGCAGCTCGCTTTCTGTGTTTGCAAAGCAGGGAGTGGTACAACACATGCTATTCCCTGTTTTGCTCTTGAGGTATTCAAACACAAGAGGATATAAGGAGGGGTGGAGAAATGCAAATAGTAATGTAGTTCAGTGCTGAAAGATTATTATTACTAATTACTTCTAATGGCTGAAATTTTTGCATCTGCTTTTGGTAAGGAAATGCAAATGCATTGCTCTTTTTGGAACCAAAATTTGACAAATTGGACTGAAACAGCTAGTACAGCTTCAGTTCAAAGGGGCCCCTTGGCAAACACGCCTTTGTGTGGCACATGGGAAGGTCAGTTTGTGCCAGGTGTGCCAGGCCTTAATGCTGCTCTTACCAGAGCCTTGGCAAACACTGCACTGTGATGTCCTCCTTTTGCAATACCTGTGAGTGATTGTCACTGTCCAGCTCCAGCATATGACTTGTGGCAACAAGGGCATGGATAAAACAGGGAGGTTGAGGACCTGATGTATTTTAAATCCTTAGTATTTTCTCAGATGTGCCTCCAAATCCAGTGTAAAGTGATACATGTTCAAAATTTACAGACTGAGATCTCGTATTTAACATTATTACTCCGCCAAGAGCAATGAGTGGTGAAAAGAAGTTTTCAACCTTTTTTGTCATGATGGTGAGTGCCTGGGATCTATTTTCTCATATGTTGAGTTATTGGTTGGAAATTTAGTACTTTAGCATGAAAAATAATAGAATTCTAAGATCAGTGGGTATTTGTGATCATTACATCATCTAAACAGAAATTTAAAAAAACCCAAGCTTTTGTGCAAAACCTGACCTGACCTGAAAAGGTGGGTGGAGGCATGATACGCTTTCTGAATTTGTACCTGGACAGGGCTGTTCAAAGTTCTTTGTGTGTATACATACCAAAGGATATTTGGTGGCAAAACTGACTGGAGAAATCTTGTTCTTCTGACTAATTCTCCTCATTTCTGGGGGCTTGCTTCTCATACTTCACCACAATTCACTGCCCCCTCAGATCTGATATGACCACTGCTTGGGCAGGAATTTCAGCCTGCACTGAACTACACCCCATGATCTGGATTAAAATAACCCTTCCAAAAATGATTCTATTTAACATGGATCACTTCACAGAGTCTGGGAATGAAGTGATAGGAACAGAGGCACCAAGTATATTCTAATTCATATTTATCATTGAATCTGATGTATCATATAGCTCTGTCCAGAGAAACAGGGCCAAGAAACAAGACATGTTTTCCATCCACAACATCTGCTCTGCATTCATCCAGCTTGTGCCATGTCTTTTGTCATTTTGCCACTCAAGGCTGCAGTGGTGGGAAATGCCTCCCTCCTCCTCCAGTTTGCAGTACAGCCCCCAGTGAACCTTTGCAAATCCCACAGGCTGTAGCTCGTTGCAACTTAACCGTCTTGCAGGAGGAGATTTGCAGTTGTGTTTTCAAGCCAAATCATTGAATTGTGGAATGGTTTATGTTGGAAAGGACCTTAAATATCATCCTGTTCCAACTCCCCTTCCATGGCCAGGAGCACCTTTCACTAGACCACGTTGCTCAGAGCCCCATCCAGCTTGGCCATGAGCACTTCCAGAGATGGGGCACCCACGGCTTCTCTGGGCAGCCTGTGCCAGTGTCTCATCACCCTCCCAGTAAAGAATTTCTTTGTAATATCTAATATAAGCCTACTCTCTTTCCGTTTGAAGCCATTCACCCTTGTCCTGGCATTACATGTCTTGCTGAAAGTTTCTCTCAAGCTCTCTTGTAGCCAAAGTATTGAAATTTGCTCTAAGATCCCACCAAAGCCTTCCCTTCTCCAGGGTAAACAACCCCCACTCTCTCAGCCTGTCTCCACAGCCAAGGTGCTCCATCCCTCTGATTATCTTAGCAGCCTCCCCTCCGTGCTGACTCCAGCAGGTCCCTGTCCCTCCCGTGCTGGGAGCCCAGCTCTGGATGCAGTGCTCCAGGTGGGTCTGAGCAGAGCAGAGCAGAGGGGCAGAATCCCCTCCCTGCCCTGCTGCCCACAGGGCTCTGGATGCAGCCCAGGACATGTTTGGCTCTCTGGGCAGAGTGCACACAGCCAGCTCATGTTGAGCTTCCCAGCAGCTCCCCCAAGCCCTTCTCCTCTGGTCTGCTTTCAAACCATTCTCTGCTCAGCCTGTACTTGGGATTACCTTGACCCACCTCGCTTCTGTCTCTCTTAAATGAGGCATAATTTGGTTTGTGAGGAAACATCACTTCCCTATTCAAGACCGGTCAAAGCAGCTTCTCTTTGTGGCTATTGAAATACCCAGAGCCCTTGATCAAACAGTCAGTTGCCATAAAGCAGGTGGATTGTCTTTGCAGATGTGTAAGCAGCAGAGAGACAGTTCATAGAGTCCTGTAGGTACAACAGTTTTCTGTGGTGAGAAGGGATAATTTATTTGTAGCTTATACCCCAAATTCCCTGTAAGAATTGGGAATTTGAACTTTAAATAATTTCTGCTATAGGTCCTGAAAACATGGGGAAGCAAAACGTGTCCTGTTAAGCTGAGGGGACCTGCATGAGTGCTCAAATACTCTGAGAACCCAGTTGATTACTGACAATGCAGTGTACCTGGGGTAAAAAGAAATGAAGAAAATCCAAAAATAATCAAGTGGAAAATGGAACAACAACAACAAAGAATCCAGAAGGGCTGACACAGACTGTGGAAAACAAATAGAGAAGACTGAAGCAGCACTTCACTTTGTCTGACCATAGCTGGTGCTAGGAAAAATTAACTCAAACAGGAAATTGCCTTTTTTTCTGACTGTAGAATGTTTTTTGAGTGTTTATGTGTTTCTAATTAATTCAGGAAAATGAGGCTATGAAATTGTCCTACCAAAATTTGAGAAGTACTTAATGCCACACAACAAATGAAATATGAGATAACCTTTTTCCCCCTGATAATTTTTTTTTCCCCTGGAAAGCATAAAGAGAAATTAAAACTGTAATTAAAAATAGATGTGAGTGATAGGAGGCTGATGACCCGTCATTGCATGTTTGGAACAGAAACTGAATCTCAGATTTAAAAACCAGGAAAATAAAGAAAACTGAACAGGGGCATGAATTTTGATTACATGTGAAATCTGTGGGGGAAAAAAAATACCCTGAGGGACGTTGTTGATAAATACAAGTGCAAAGATGTTGGATCGCGCAGGTAGAATTGAGAGTCTAAAATAACCCAAGAAAAAAGACCTGGGGCTGAAAGGCAGGAAGAGCTAAGGTCAGCCAAGAGAGCACATCTGTCTGCACAAGCTGTGATAAGTGAGACAAATGGGAGCAGTACCTGTTGCTCCACCAAAGGGGACAACTTCACCATTACTTACTTGTGTTTCTTTTCACACTGGCAGCTGGTGGTCAACGAACTCTCAGACTGAAAACAGACACATGGAAGGAAGTGTGACTGCACTGTCACAGAGGGGGTGTGAGCAGGCAGCCTTGCACAGAAGCTACAGCCTTCCTAAGAGTGGCTTTCCCTGTAAAGAAGTATGGGGATTAGATGTGTGAGTCAATAACAAAGCAGTAAAGGAAGATATTTGCAATATTATGAAAATAAAGGGTACACCTCAATGCAATAGGGGTGTGTCCAGCCCTTAATGCCATCATCTGTGTGCCCATTGAACACTGACACATTTTCAAATGACATTGTGGTTGGGGCAAGTCAGGAACTGAGTTTTGCCTAGAGGATCAGGTCAGCTTGGGTAGGATTCATACATAACTCCTGGGATTTAACTAAGTGAGCAAGTATGCCAAGTCTGTGTGGTGGCAATGACGTATTGGAGAGGAAATTGGTACAAATGGATGTGGCAAAGTTAGCAAAGTTTTGTGGGAATTGAAAACCTATAAGGGTATTTGTGCTGCCATGATGGTAACTTAAATTTACTGCTGAATGAAGACGTTCAATGCATGCAATGCTGATTTAATTCACTGAGAAGCTGTGGGAACTACATGCTTTCCATATCAAAACACTGTATTGTTTCAGTCTTGTCATGCTGCAGTCCCACCAGAAACCAGGGTTCAAAGAATCACAGCAATTAACAAAAGCCATGTGTCAGAGCTGAAGGAAGTTTCAGGTTTTTGTTTGGAAGATGTGAAAGTCTATTGTTTGTTTCATGTTACTACTGATAAAAGAACCACCTTAGTTCGTTGCTCCCCAAAAATATAAACATCCTTTTTTCACCCTCTGCTGAAATTATATGCCTTGTCAATTGAGTACACAGCTGGGAGAGGTTTGGTAGCTGGGGATTGTTTTTCTAAAAAGTTTGGAAAATACATGAAGATCCAGGGTTCATATGGGTCATGTAATCATCAATATGATGATTATAACCAGTTAACCTTTTGCATATTTGTGCTGACAGTGAGGAGTGACTTTTGTTTTTCTGAAATGTTTTGCAAATACAGCAACATCCAGAGTTCATATGGATCATGTAATCATCAATATTTTGATTACAGACATCCTTGTGCTGCCAGGATTACCAGATCAGTGATTAGCAGATCTGTGACCCCTGGTGCTTTAGGAAATCGGAGTTTTTACCTCTATGTGTGTGGGGAGTGTCTCTCTCTTCCCACCCTCTTATGGGGAACTCTCTGTCCTTGTTGGTAGGGTTTTGTAAGACATAATAGTAATTCTAAACCATGGAAGAAATATGTTGAAAGTGATAGACTGAGGTCAGGGATGGAAAGTAAGTTTGGTCAGCAGGGTCAAGAAAGCTTTAGGTTGTGACATTGCATATTTTAACTTTAACTGGTTTGGCTTCATGAACAGAGAAGTTCTGGGGAGAGGTGGTACCAAACATTTGTCATGATGAGCAGAAATAATTGGATGGATGAGTGAATAGAGAAAGGACATCTTCCACATAGAGTGGGCACAGAGAGGCTCCCAAACCCCTCACTGAATTCAGATGCATGCAAATGCAACTGCTAAATATAGCTTTGCTGGAGTATCTGGAGCACAAGTTTGGCATATGCAAGGATTGTAGAATTTTCCTTAAAGCTTACCTTTTTTTTTTTCTGCAAACACATGAAGTCCAAGCTTGCACTGGTGATGTTGTATCAGGCTTGCATTCGGGCAGTGGCATAGGCTGTGTTCTCATATGTGTGTTTCTAAAATATGACATATTTGCTATTCCTGTCTCCTTAGGCACCCTGGCTCTGCACAGATAGCATTGAAAAACTACGTTCTGTTACCTAGAAAGCTTGTTCTAGA
Source organism: Pyrgilauda ruficollis (assembly GCF_017590135.1). Classification (NCBI taxonomy): domain Eukaryota; kingdom Metazoa; phylum Chordata; class Aves; order Passeriformes; family Passeridae; genus Pyrgilauda; species Pyrgilauda ruficollis. The sequence goes on along the minus strand of NW_024521429.1, from coordinate 139,106 downwards.
TAGACTGTGACTCTCTCAAGTGTCTCAGCTTGCCTCACTGACCACTTAAGCAACTGCTTCAGTGTTCCTGTTGATTCAGGCTCCTGGTCACAGAGCAATGCCAGCTTTTCTCATGTTCACAGATCCTTTAGGTTGTCAGCACCAACATCACCTTCAAATCCTTTAAATAAACTTGTCTGATGATTGAAAATTTCACTACCAGCCAGTTTGGATGTGAGTTTTAAAATTTTGAATTCCTCTACCCATCAGGATATATTCAGCACCTTAAATGCATTTCTGGTGCCTGGCCTTAGCTTCTGGGCCAGGCAGTTTGCAGCCAGTGGAGGAGAAATTTAATTCTAGTCTGCTCCAAACATGCAGGATGACCAGCAATGGATAACAGTGTGAGCCAGCATGTGCTGAGCAGAGGCAGATTTACAGGAAACCAGTGCTTCCCGCTGCTTCCTCCTCTTCAAGGAGGCTGGTCTTGCTCTGGGTAGGCACGCAGTTCCTCCGTACCTTAAGAACAAGCTCTGGGTGTGTATTTCTCATTTTCACATAGCACCAATGTAGTGGGAATGTCCTTTTCAATTTCTCCTCCACTGGCCCCTTCTTTGTGCCATGTCAGGAGATGAATTGACCAGCATGCCCCAGGTAAGGTAGCCCACTGATGCAGTGCAACCTGAAAACTTAGGATTGTTTTGTTTTTTAATGCATTCTAGATGATAAACTGTGGCTGCTGGCCACAGTGCTTAGGAATTTGTTTCCCCCATTTATTTGGCATAGAATGACATGTATGTGCTGCTCTATGTGTTGTGAATTGCCTTCTCTTTTCTCTTGCAGAAGTTTCATGGAGTTGGACTAAAATAAAGTTTTGGGATGTCTCTGTTTGGATTAAAATTTGGAAAGAAGAAATTCAAAGGTGAGTGTGGTCTGGTAATGCCATTGTCATGGGAGCAAAGGAATGTAGATACAGCACATGTGCAAGTCCCTGAGCTCCTGTTTGGGAGCATGTCTGGCCCAGAGCAGGTGGGGGAAGATACACTTCCTTTCCTTTTCCTGCATTTCATATTGCCTTGGAGGAGTGCTGCAGACTGGGTGCCAGTGAATGGGGGCATGTCTGCAACAGGACCAGCTACAGAGTTTGTGCTCTGTAGTGACACATGACTTCCTTGGGGAGGTTGGGTTTTGGTGGTTTTTTTACAGGAATCTTTTGCAGGAGTGGCTGGATGAGCAATGCACAGTGCAAAGGTCCAATGCAGTCTTTGGATGGTGAAATGTACTGGTGCATCTCAAATTCTGTGTTCAATTTTGAGCTCCTCACAAGAAAGACTTTGAGATGTTGGAGCATGTCCAGAGAAAGGAAAATAAGCTGGTGAAGGGTCTAGAGCACAAGTCTTATAAAGAGCAGCTCAGGGAGCTGGGGAGTGTTTAACCTGGAGAAGAGGAGGCTCGGAGGAGACCTTATTGTTTTCTAAAAGTACCTGAAAGGAAGCTGTAGTTAGGTGGGGGTCAGTCTTTTCTCTCAGGTAACAAGCAACAGGACAAGAAGAAATGGCCTTGATACTTCAGGGGAAGTTTAGATTGGATATTAGGAAAAATTCCTTCACATAAAGGGTTGTCAAGTATAGGAATGGGCTGCCCATGGCAGTGGTGGAGTCACCATCTCTGGAGGTGCTTTTAACAGATGTGTAGATGTGGCATTTAAGGACATGGTTTAGTGAAGGAGTTGGCAGTGCTGGGTAAACAGTTTGATTTGCTGATCTTGGAGGTCTTTTCCAATCTAAACAATTGTATGATTCCATTTTATTATGGCCATGACCCAGATATTCCCTCCAATCAGAAACAGGAAAAAGAGTAAATTAGAGACATGCACCCTGAGAGCACACCCTGAGAGACCCAGTGTGCAGTCTCTGGTTGGGGATCCAGGTCTGCAGACATGGTGAAGAGGGAAAGTCTCTAGCTTTTCCTTTCAGGGTGTTCCTCTCTTATTTAATCAATGTGGAATTACTGTCCTGCTTGTATTTTGACAAGAAATTCTTTTCCAACCTCTTTGAGCTCAGAGGACTGAACAGCTTTTTCCCAGGGGTTTATTTTTGCAATTGTGCTGCTATTTCCCCTTCCTGGACCAGGGCAGACTGTGAGCCCTGGTGTTAAGACAGGGGCATCCGTTTGCTTCTGTGACAGTCCCAGGAGAGCAGGTTGTGATTGCTCCCAGAGAAGGATCTCTGCCAGCCCCAGATATTTTTTACCCCATCTTGGCTTTGCAGATGAGGGAGCACAGGTTTGTCTGTGAGCCACTGTCCACTCAGGGCACCCCCACTTGCAATGCAGTAGCTGTTCAGATTATCAAAAAGATTCTGTTGCTATATTAGGAAAGTGTTGTGTTTTGCCTGGGCCCGGGCCTGGGTTTTAGCATGGAAGCGTTCAGCCCTTCCACCCTCAAACAAATATTTGAGGAACTCAGATCTTCCTAGATATAAACCCTGTATTTTATTGGGAAGAATAATTTCTTTTCACATCCAATCATCAGTTCAAAACCAGTGAAGGCAAACTGGAAAAAGTTTAGAGGATAAAGGAAGCAGAGGTGATCAGGGAACGAGGAGCTTCCACAACAGGAAATTGAGAGTGTTTGCTCCTCCTCTTGTGTTTTTAATTATTTTGCCTTGCAGCCCCAAAGCTATGATTGCTCCTTGCAAACATTTAACTAGATGTAAATGTCAGTGTTGAAGTGCTATTTTAATCCAAGGGTTTATAAGTCTTTGTGTTTGTAGAAGGCCAAAGGACCGTGCTGCCTGAGAGCAGGCAAGGCCCTCCCACAGGGAACACACCATGTGCTCATCTTGGAGGGGCAGTACTGCTTATGGAAAGACCAAATTTCTGTTCCAAAAACAAAGCTGGATGACGTTTAACCTTGCTGAAGAGCCATGCTCATGATATGGCTTTAATTGGCTGGAATGGATTACCTCAGGCATCATATGCTGGATCTGGGATAAGGATTGCTCCCATGAGATCCAGCATTTCTCCCCAGCAAGGCATGGTTTCCACATCAGCTGAGGTGCAGGTGAAATATGATAGGTTTAGTTTGAGAGGACAGGTTACATGGTCTTAAGTTTCTTAGAGATAAGGGTCAGCTTTTTATAGTCTCAAGTTCTTTATAGAAGTTTATCAGGAGTGTAACTAAAACGCAGCTCATGTTGACACACAAAGATGCCTGGAGGAGACCAGTGGCTGGATAATGTTGGAGAAGCTGTTCCAGCTGAAGTGGGGAAGTACACCTCTTAGATAAACAGCAGAGGTGTTTCTATGGAAAAGGTGCCTGAGATCTTATACACTGAGTACACTTATACACTGAGATCTTATACACCGCAGTGAACATGGGTGGAACAGAGGGGAAGGGGGGCACTTCTCGTTCCTAGAATGTGTGGAAGGTTGGAGGTACCAGATTGTTGGAATCTGAAATGCAAGAAATTCTCAGAACTTTGGGCCTGTAGGTTAAAGCTTAGAATTAAACACAGGATTTGATCTGAGACCTTGGAAGAGGCTTCTGAACTTGAGTACTAGAAGCAAGAATGTGGATTTGTGGTTTAAAGCAGAGACACGTTAAGTTAAGAAGAAAAAAGTCTGGAGTTTTAGAGCTTAAGATGTATGAAAGAAAAAAAGTTAAAAAGGTAAACAAGAAGTTCAGAATGCAGTACTGTAGGCTTGTGTATCATAGCATGATTGGCTAAGAAAGCTTACATTGTAGCATGAGTCCATGAGACAAAATATTTAAGGATTAGGTCAAAAACATAAATGTCCTTGTTGGTAGTGTTTTATTGGTCAAGAAAGCCTTAAAAGGTCTTGTAACAAGAGGTTTTGTGACCTTCTGAACCGTGTAGTAAAGGTGTGAGCTGATCTCACCCTTCCTGTCTATGTAGAAGATAAAAAAATAAATCGCATCATCAAAAACAACTCAGAGGTCCCATCTCTAGATCATTCAAAACTGGTCCAAAAACTCCCTCTAACTAGTGCCCCGTGATAACTGTGGAATATCTCTGTTCACTGGCTTCCTCTCACGGCAGTTTAGTTCAACATTGGAGCTTCTTACCTTGAGGACAGGGATAGGCAGGTATTGTCCATCAAAAAAATGGGAGTAGAGAGAAGGGAGAATTCATCTACACAGATGGTAGAGCAGTCATTACTGCAGTTTCGTCTCCATAAGCCCAGCCTCAGGGCACTGTAAGAGGAGGAAGAAGGTTATAAATCGAGCTAGGGCTTTTGGAAAGCTCCCCTGGGTTTTCCTTCTTGCTGCTCACCAAGGCAGCTGGGCTTGGAGCAGTCAGGCTCTTGGCAGAGCTTGGCAGCTCCTGAGGAAGGCAGCCCATGACTGGCACTGTGGGACATCTAGCTCAGCTCCCTTCTGGGATCGTCATTCCGATCCAATAGGAAGTGTCTCACCACAATAGACATTGAGTATAAAAAAATGTATTTATTTTTACATCATTTCCCATGAGGGAAATAACTGTGAATTGAAAAACTTCTCAAAGTTCGTTTTGGAGCTGTATTTATTTTTATGATTTTTTGCATCACTTCCTATCACTGTGCATTGCTGTTATTAACAACATGTGCAATTGTGTTAAGCTGTGGTATTTACCAGCATGTCTAAGAGATACTGTTTTCTAGTAAAGGAAATTATATGTGCCAGCCAGTCACTGTCAGACTAGTTTTCAAAATAAAAACAAAAGACTATTTCAGCTGCTTTTTTTGGCATGCTAATATTAGTCAAAATATTGTGAACTATTATCAGAAATAAAACCAGGACACAGAGTGATATAATTCTAAACCAGCTGTGGAGGAGGAAAAATCAGTTTTTCAAAATGAAGAAAAGATAATTTATACTGGTAATATATTTGAAAAAAATATATTTCATTCTGAAGTGTACTGAAACAAATATGAAAAGACATAGATGCTTCTTGAGAATTAATTTGCTGCCAGGCGTTTTTGAGACTTGATGAGTCCCCACCTCTGCCCAGAGCCAGGGCAGGTGGCTGAGACCTTGCCAGGAATAGGAAAGGAAGGAAAACCAGAACTGGTGTTATTGCAGGAGATGGGAAGAGGGAGAGATGAGTCAACCTATGTCCCTTCCTAGAAAAACCTACATGAGAATATTTTCAGGTTTAAGATTATCCAACACTTCTTCCACCTGTGTCCTGAGAGTGCTATTTGACCACAAATGTTGTACATGCTGGGCAAATCCAGGGCATCCTTTTGGAGCTGTCTTTTCTTCTTTTCTCTTTTCCTTTGGTGTTAATAGAAAATGCTGCTTTTAGAAAAGGGCAGGGTCTACCACTGAGCTTTATGTTGATATTAAAAATGTACTAGACCTGAGGCAGAAATATTTCCAGTTCACCCTCAGGGTTTTTTATTTCAGACTTTTCATCTGCTGTATGATAATGGAGGAGGTCAGTACCTCACCAAGGTGGGCCCTCTGTTAGTGATTCCAGTATCAAAATATTTTGGCTTTCTATACCAGGGATATATGGAATGTTTTACCTGTGTGAGAAATTCCACTATGTGTGGTGTTTTTTGATGCTTAGCAGGAGGCTGAGCTCAGTACCAGTCACCAAAGACACTATCCATGACCACAAAAGTGTATTTATTGCATTTTATTTCATTTCTTCAGGAGGAAGGAGGATTCTTGGGGTTTTTTTTGAGGCAAAAAGACACAGTAAATATATTTATTTAATAATGGAGGGACAGGAAGGATGAAAGAGGGGTAAACCCATTGATGATGGTGTCCCTGTAAGGTCATGATGTATGCTTTTTCTTAATTAAATGCCTCACACTCAACACAGTCTACTCCATTTCTGAGATGAAAATGCATGTGATTGCCAGCATAAACCCTCTCCAGCCAGAGCAGCCAGAGAGTCTACACACAAGAGGGGGCATCTGCACATTAAAAATGTATGGGTTTGTAGCATAGAGTCCAGGAGAGCCCCTCCTATGAGTCAATAAAAAAACCACATTTGTTTGTCAGGCAGCTGAACATGTTCCTGCTCCGAGCTGGGCTTGGCTCTGACCTCCCTCTCCCCGTTTCCATCCCACTGGTTTCTCACTGCTGCTGCCCCAGCTGTGCTCGCTGGACCCTGCCAGGCTCTGGCTGCAGTTCAGGGCAGGGATGGGCTTTGGTTTCGTGCTGCAGAGCAGCAGGTGCGTGGCACCACTCAGGTTACAGCGTGAGGGTGGCACTCAGGTAATGAGGGTCCCACAAATGTCTGTGTCCCAGACTGGCTGTGAAATATAGATATTTAACCACTGTGACCCTCAGACCTGTCATACAGCTCTTTGCTTCACCCATGCATCCTCTGATCCATATGAGAGGATGAACCTTTGGCGTAAATATTCCTGGCTTTGGTTTTGGATGGAGTTCACTTGTTGCAGGTCTGAGTCCAGAAAGGCACTGCTGTGTCATGAATGTGAAATTCTATGGTATCAGTGCTGAAAGAAATAATTTGTCTTTATATAAATTGTCTTTACCTCAGTGACTCTACCCAGATACAGCACCTGCAAATCGAAACACTTGTTGCATAGTTATTTCACCCTGAATGATTGCAAAAAGGGGCAATTATTGCTTTAAGGTGCAATGAGATTTTAGCTATTAGCTTGTATAATAACCTCCTAGGAGAAAAATATTTTGGTTGCCTAACACAATATATGATGACTTGCCCTCTCCCATTGAGTTGCCTTTCAATGAAGACTGTAATTCTCAGGTTCTTTGAGAGGAGGATCCAGGTCATGACTCACCATGGCAATTTTCAGTCTCTTGGGCACATAGAGGAGCAGTCCAGCAAAGACCAGAAAACGGCCAGGATTTGTCTGTCTGTTAAGAGGTGGCTGATCTCCGGGATGCTGGGTGTGAGGTGGCCAGAGTTGAAAGGTGATACCAGAAGCTGGGCCACACAGTGATGATGAGGTGCCCAAAAGTAGGGACAACAAAAGTTAGAAGTGAGATGGGACAAGGAGGAAGAAGTGGCAGGAGACATGTCATGAGGTGTGTGACTAGAGGGGGACTTCTGAGACCTCTTACAGCCTGTTGCAGTAGAGACCTGAATTACAATCCCAGTAGGGTCAGTTCTCTTGGAACCAGAACAATCTGTTACAGCTTTCACAAGTCGATAATAACTTTGCTAAGAACCACTCTATAAGGGAAGCCGAGGAGATGAGTCCAGCTCCTGGATGCCATTCTTTGTAGCTGGTCCAGGGCAGAGTTTTTGCTCTTGAGGTCACTTGTTTAAAGGGTGGAGGAGAGATTATTATTTTTACAGAGTTTATTCTGTCTCTGTTCTGTTGTCAGGGTTAGTTACGCAGGCACTCCCCTAATTGGGCTGTGTTCATTTCGTGCATGAAGTATCAGTGCCTAGTTTGTAGAGGACTTGGCAAAACCAGACAGACCTTAAACTCCCATTTCTTGGAGCCACAAGACCCATTATCTACAAAACTTTTCCAATACCCTGTTGAAAGCACTTCTCTTGGCATATGCTCCTTAGCATAAACCAGAAACAAATTTCCAGGCTGTCTGACCAGATCTTGAATCTAACCTTTTGCAGGACTTTTCCATGCAGCAGTCCTAAAGTAAGAAGGCTGGTGGGCTGGCCAGTTACATTTATAGCTGATTTTTTTGGCATGGGTTTAATTTTATTAAATACAGATGTTATTCTGAGGTTTAGCTTCTAAAACTATCTGCCTGAGAAAACAGGCACTTTCCCAGTGACTTGGTCTCAGTGGTTAGACCAAGAACTGGGCACTAAGCCATATTTATGTACGCCGAGTTTCCACTGATGAATAATTTAAAATAGTTTTCAGTGGCAGTGAAATGATAACTTGGAGCATAAATACCATTCCTTCTTTCCAGTGAATGCAATTTGCAGAAGCAGAACATTTGATTTACTTACAGATGTATTAAAAAGTTTCAAGAAATGAAAAACTTCTCATCTGATATCCATACAGCTTTGCCCTCCCTTCTTCGTCATTGCTTTCGGAATCAACAGGGCATGATAAGACACGCATGCTTGGATCTACAGCCAAAAAACCCTGAGTTATGGTTTCCAGGCAAAGCTGGTGTAATGCTTGACTTTTCTTAATTTTTTGTTTATTGTGATCATCCAGGAGAATTCATTTCTGTCCAGACTGTTCCAGAAACAAATGAGAGTCATGTGGTCTGCAGTGGTTGAGAACTGCTGGATTAGGAGGCACAGCAGAAGGACCTCACCGTCCTCAGTTGGTAAAAGCCACTGAGGCAGTGTTGCCCTGTGCATGTGGTCAGAGTGGTTCTCCTTTGGTGTAGCCAGAGGACAAGAAGTTCTCATTGCTGATGCTGTTGGATGAGGCTCCCTGTGAAATTTATTGTGTTTTTTCTTGATTTAGCCAAAGATATTGGCTGTTACCCAGCAGGAAAAATTAAATTCTCGCCACTAGGAATTAGCCTCACATTTTGGCCTTTAGGGACACTGCCTCTGAGAGAGATGGATGGCTATGGCAGGCAAAGACTCCATTCAGTTTTGAACCAGGTTCACAGTTACCTGGGGCCTTAAGAAAGGGTTATCACAGAAAACCTGCCCTTAGGTGCCTTATGGGAGTGCAGTGCCTGGATTCTCATTGCTGTTCTGTTTCATGTCCCACTGTCTCACGTTTCTGTGCCATCCCAGAGCCGTTTGCTGCCATTAATGTTTCTGACATAAAAGCCACTTGGAGAGTGCATCTCTCACTGTTCTGAGAGGCTTCTGTTCCCCACTGGGGCACATACACGTGTCAGCTTTTTTCTAAGTGCATTTGAGACTCTTGAGTTCAAATCCATGTGTCAAGTGCCTCTTCCCTGGCTGCAAAGACCCTGCCGGCAACCTGAGAAAGGGGATGGCTTCTTGCTCCCTCAGTGTGCCCTGGGAAGAGAAAAGGAGCTCAGGGCGTGTTCAGCTATTGCCTGGAGCACTTGGATATCCGCTTCTGCATACAGAACAGAAAGCCACTAAGGACTTCAGATGCTGTCGGGTGACACCGAGGCTCTCCAAAGCTTTGTCATCTATTCCTATTTACATTAACACCATTTATCTTTTCTGTGGCACTTCTTCTAGGGCTAGGCTTGGAGCTCCTGAGGAGGGGATAAGGGTAGCACTTACTCTATGGCAGGAAACAGGCAAATGTTGGGAAGTTCTGTTTTTCACAAATAGCTTTATCTTTCATCGGATTTAAGAATACCAGTTGTTCTCAGGAAAATTCCTGAAGGAACACACAACACAATAATTGAAGCCCAGCAAGTCTGAACCTCTTGAGCTCTGCTTCTGTTTTCCTCTGGGACACCAGATAAGTGACTCTGATCTCTTGGTACATTGTTCTCCCCATTGTGAAGATAAGAAAAATTTGTCTGAGGAAAGCAGTGAAGGATTAAGCACTTTGAGGGTATTGAATGAAGCCACTGTGGTTGATCTGAATCATCCATTTGGGGCAGAAGGCAGCTGATTCCAAAATGACTGATACTGTTAGATGTGCCTGAAGAAGGAGAAAGGCCCATTTGCCTGCTAACATAGCTTTACACTAGTAATTAGAGGACTTGATGAAATAGCCTACAGACAGAGACCAAAAAAATGGTGATCTGAAAAAGGACATAAAAATTAGGGATGCTGTGTATTTACAGGGTCATTTAAGGAAAAGGAGGAAAGCTAGCACTTCAATGCATTGAAGAGCTTAGACACTTGCTAATGCAAGAGTGAGCAAACAGGAAGAACTAGCTATCTTAACACATAATTTAATAGGTGTAATAGACGCGTGCTGTGATAACTCATGAGGCTGGAATATTAATAGAAAAGAATAGAAATAGAAATAGAAATAGAAATAGAAATAGAAATAGAAATAGAAATAGAAATAGAAAACTAACTCTGTATGGTTAACAGAAGTTTTCCTTCTTTGACTACATGGTCTGAAATGCAGCTTGAAGAAAGAGATGAACAAATTGCAGAACTCTTAGTAATGCTACTAGGTAATGAACACGAGCATAGCAAACCAAGAAGGGTAGCCTTTCATGAAAAAAGAAAAAAAAAAAAAAAGAAAAAAATTACAGTTTTCTGAGAGGAAGGATATGGTGGTAAATGAAGAATTCCATCTATGCACAGGAAGAGCTGGAGAGAAGTGTAGAGGAACACGACCTACTCAGCTGGCACAGAGTTTTGGTGCAGAGGTGGGTAACTTTTTGGAGAGGAGAGGAGGATGTTTCAGAAGTGATTCCCTCCAAAAGGAAGGGAATGGGAGGAGCTGGCTGGTTCTCTGAAAGCTGGAGGGAGTGTAAACAGGAATAGTTATGAAATGATGTGATGATACTTAGGAAAAAGTGACAGCATCAAATTGTTTAACATTGACTTCAAGAAGGAAACCTTCAATAAATATGAAGAACTAATAGCTGAGACCTCATGGGAACGAACCCTAGGGTGGGGGGAGAATTAGACAGAACTGTCGTTTCCTTAAATAATTGATATTAAGGGCACATTTATTATTAATTGATATTAAGGGCACATTTATTATTAATTGATATTAAGGCCACATGTATAAGTTATCACCTTTCAGAGAATGGCTCAGAAGGATGAGTGAAATGGTGAAATCAGAAGCTCTCCATTTGCTTCGGACAAAGGAAGGATGCCTCTAGAAGGTGCAAAACAGTTTGTTTTATCCAGCACAAACAGTGTGGCAAAGGCTCAAAGTGAGAAAAGGCTCTCAAGGATATAAAGGGCAATAAAAGTTGTTCTGTAAGAGCTGGGGTCTCTGGGGAGGCTCAGTGGAAAAAGCCTAGAAAAGAAAGCTAAGAAATCAGAGGGATTTTGTTGTGGTGTGTTTGTTGGGTTTTTTGGGTTTTTTGTTTTTCTTTTTTTCCCTCTAGATATCTAACATAATACTTGCCAAAAGCAGAAGAGAAAGGGATAGGTTTTGGGCTGGAATAGAGAGAGAATGGGTTGACTGAGTAAGGTAAAGCATGCCCTGGAGCAGTTTTGCCTTTGAGAGTCTGGCTCACAGGCAGGCAGAGTTCAGAAGACTGAAAAGAGAGCAAGCACAGGGAAAAGAGAAAAGCTGGGCAATTATAGATGTATTGGCTTCACTTGAGTAAAGGTTAAAACAATACAGCAAACCACTTCAAAGTAACTAGGAGTGTGTGTGTGGGGAAGAGATGATTAACAGTCAGCAGTCCTGAAAAACTGCATCAAACCAAAATTAATTCTGTTTTAGTGGTAGCTGGAGGGCTATTGAAAAAGCCTCAGATAGCTGCCATGTATCTTGACTGTCACTTGTGGCATTTTTACAAGTAAACTGGAGATACATGCTTGAGATAAAATCACAAAACAGTGATTTTACAGTGAATGCCAGATTTTTCAGAAAAAAAAGAAGACATTAACAATAGATATTGATGACTGATAAGGAAACTTGAAAGATTCATCAGGGGTATATCCCATCCTCAGTCTGGTATTCAATATTTACTTCTACATCTTGGCTGACAGAATAAAGAACACACTTAGTACATCTGTGAATGGCACCATGCTGGCAAGAGCTACAAGCACATTGAAAGATAGGATTGGAATTCACTAGTTGGAGAAATAGTCTGAAAGAATTTGGATGCAGTTCAGCAAGGACAAATGAAAGATTTGCATTGCCTGATGAGGCATCCGGCTCTGCCAGAAAGGATCTGCCAAAGTGGATCATATTCTGGGAAGCCATCCTCTCTGTGCTGGTGGTGTATAAGGATGTTACTTTAAATTACTCCTGGGTGAGTTCTTATGCATGATGTGCACTGTCTGCAAGGAAAGTTATGTTCCTTGTGCCCTGGTCAGCTTTGGTAAGGCCCCAGCTGCAAACCATGGCCCACTTTGGGCATCCATCCAGAATGGGCTGAACTGGCTGGGAAGCCCACTTGGAGAGCACCAAGGGTGATGCTCCTTCTGATGGATTAATGCGTAAGAAGTGACTGGAGAAACGGGAGCTGCTTACCCTTGGGAAGGCTAGTGTAAGGCATAACAGCCTATGTAGTGAACTTGGAATCACAGAATCATAGAATCCCTGCATGGAACAGCCCACAAAACCACACCTCGTGCCTGAGAACACAGTCCAATGCTTCTTCAAGCTCTGTCAGGCTTCCTGCTGTGACCACTTCCCTGGGGAGCTGTTGCAGTGCCCAGCCACCCTCTAGATGAAGAACCTTATCCTGATATCCAACCTAAACTTCCCCTGACACAGCTTCAGGCCATTCCCTCTGGTCCTGTCACTGGGCACCCAGAGGGAAGATCAGTGCCTGCCCCTCCTCTTCCCCTCCTGAGGAAGTTGTGGACAGCGATGGGGTCTCCCCTCAGTCTCCAGGCTGGACAGTCAAAGTGACCTCAGGTGTTCCTCATATGACTCCCCCTCAAGTCCCTTCACCATCCACATGACCCTCCTTTGGTCTCTTTCTAATAGTTTTTTTCCCTTTTGTACACTATGATGCCTAAAACTGCACACAGGACTCAAGGTGAGGCTGCACCAGTGCAGAGCAGAGTGGGACAATCCCCTCCCTCAACTCTCTGTACTCTGCATCTTCAGCAAGCAGCACAAGGAACTTAGGGGAAGCAGAAGACCACTTTTGACCCTCCCGGAAAAAGACAAAAACCTCTTGAAATTGAAGTAACTAGTTTTATGTTAGATAATGCAGGGAAAAAACTGCCCTAGGGGAAGGAGACTTCAATCCTGGAATAGGCGATGTTGCTGGAGCTTTCTATGTCATTTTTGGGGAAGAGAGGCAAGACCCTGCTTTGAGGTAAAGGACAAATTTGTTGACCTTTTGATATCCTTCCAGAAGTGTTTCATTTCATGACAGCTGTGGGGATGGTGTCCCATCAGTGGTGATGCTCAGAAATGCACCTGTACTGGAAGAAGGGCACCAGCTGTAGGCTGATGGCAAAAGATCCAGAGATTTCAGGGGGAGAGAAGGAGCAGGGCAGGAAGAGTGAGCACCACTAGTTAAGTAAGAACTCCTACCCAGAGAGTGAACAGCCTGACCAGGCACTGTCATTGCAGCAAGTGGTGGGTGGAGGAGATGTTGTTCTGTGGTGTTAAAGAGTGCCATGGTCCAGTCCACAGTGCAGCTCCATCAGTGTCACCAGCCACCCCAGGTCCCTGACATGGGACTCTGATTCACTGTCACTCCCTTCTAGCAGCTCTGCTTGCACTTTCTGATGCTCCATTCACATCTGTATTGACTCTGCTTACCCTCAAGCATTATTGATGTGTTTCCTTTTCTTTGCAGAGGAAGAGAGACAACTTCAAGCAAACAACCGGGATTTTAATCTGCAGTTTGAATATGCTGTAAGTAACCAGTGTCTGTTGTTTCATGCAGATGTAGTCACAGATGTAGCTGCATCTGTTTCATGTCTCAAGTGTTGTTTCAAAGGGGTGAACAGAACTGCATGCCAGCTATGGCTCTGCAAACCAGGCAAACATAAGCCAGATGAACCATCAGAGGTGGATTGCTGCTAAGTCAGCCTGAAAAACGGGCAGTTGAAGGAGATTAAGTTCTGGAAAAGCATGATACAGTGACTTTGCACACTTACAGAGAATTATTTGTGAGTCAAAGCGTTTGCAGGATCAGGCTCCAAGGCCTTTCAATAACGGAACCTGGGGGGAGTTTTCTGTGGAATTTTGTCTCCATTTAAAGTAAAACATGAAAGGAAATGTGTCAGTTCCTCAGCTTTTGCAGTGAAATCATCTCTGCCAGGAAGGTTTTGAATCTGGCCCTTGTGGCTTTCTGCCAGCTTTTCTGCCAGATTCCTAACAGCCTACTTAGGTTCACTTTGTGCCATGAAATCTGTGATTCCAAAGTGCACCTGACACAGGCTGGCTGTGTCCCAGGGCTGCCAGGCTAATTTGCCAGGGAGCCCCTTGGGTGACTTCATTTCCAAAGCTTGTGGGCCATTTTCTGATGCTGTGTGCAGAGGAGGGCTAGCTCAGCCTCTAGATCTGTCCTGCCTGCAGGGGCATCCCCTCTGTGAGGCTGCCCTGAAGCTGCATTCTTTTAAAGTGTTTGCAGCTGCCAATTAATACCGAAGTGAATTTTGTGAATTTTTGTCCTTTGAATATCTGAATTCCAGTGGTGAAATTAATCATTCAGTTACTCGGGAGCTCTTTGAATCATGTTTTAGTTTAGGAACATCACAAGTATTTTTTTGGCAAGAGCTGAAAAAACGAAGCATTTTAGAACACTAATTTCTTGTGATGGGGACAGTATGACTTGCCAGCAGGTTTGACTGATGGCAACACAGTGGTAGTGGTTTTCAGTGGTTGCTTTTGAGCCACGAACATGGGTTAGAGAGTCCCAGGGTCCAGAGCTGCTGCATGTGTCCTGAGTATTAAATGCATGGCAGTTAGTATATGGGAAGTACTATGCAGCATGAATGTCTTATCAAGACTGGTGATTTGAGACTGGGGAAGTGAACTTGATTTGCACACAACCTGTCAGTAGCATGCTGCGATGCTTATTGCCACTGCTTAAGGTTTTGTCATCTTCCACTGAATGGTTGCAATGTGCAGTAGTGGGACAAGAAAGTAGGAGGGAGATGGGCAGTTATGTCAGGGTAGAGGGAACAAGCAGCTCTTCTGGCTCCGTGCCTAATTCTGTGAAAAGCCGTTCAGAAAACTGACTTTGCATGACAGTGCTTCTCAGCTGATTGCTGATTGTACCCAAGGATTTGCAAATAGCCACAATTAAGTAGACAACTTTGAGAACACTTCAGAATTTCGGTAAGCCTGTGATTAGGTGATAAAGTGCATCCAAAAAGCCAGCTCAGTATAATGTGTTAAAACTTGGCAGTGAGTTTTGGTAATCATGCCCCTCATTTTAGTCAGTTATGGCTCATGATTTCTGGAGTCCTGTGTAAACTGAGATTTAGGAAATCCAGGAAACTGCCCACAAAGAGGCAAGCCTTGAAGTGGCAAGTGGATGGTAAGGTACTAACAGACTTTAGGTGGTGGTGCAAGTACTGCCCAAACGGTACAGGGCTGCACATCATGTCCTGGGCTGCTTATTTCCAACAAGTCCTCGCAAAAGTTCAGTTTATTAACTCCACATTACTATGGTGTATGAAAAGAACTAAACTTGCTCATAACTTACATCACATCCCATGCTGTAGATTGCTGCTGAATGTGGAAATGACAAAAAGGGAGATAGTCTCCTGGCATCCTCCCCTAACAAATCTACAGTGCTCCTGAAAGTTAGCTCTTCGAGGCAAGTGTTACATTGGGGTACCTTCCTCAAATTCAGATTTGTCTCATCATGGTGGGGTTGCTCTGCTAAGCACTAGGATGTGGTTCAGGGTGAAAGGACTACTAAGATCCAAAGGAAACCCACCAATATAACAAAGCTTTAAAACTATTTTAGACAGTGAAAGTCACAGGACTGCGTTTCAGGTTTCTTGGTAACTTAAGGCCACATTAGCCATAAAACCTATAGAACAGGTTCTTGCAACAAAGCTAGGTGAGGCGGTAAATGTTTCTTCAGGGTGAGGCAGTTGCTGAGAAAGGCCAATAAGGAAAAAGAAAGGGAAATGCAAGTCTAGATGTTGTGTATTGACATACTGCTGCGGCCAGGCTTTCTGTCCCACCTGCTGTGAAGATTTGAGCCTTTCACTAAACGGGCAGTTTCTATTATGTAGGCATAGATCAAAGGTACAGAGGTGTTTTGTCCTTCTTTATCACAGCAAGAGCAGAGAGGTGGGAGAGTACAACCAGAGGTGGGTGTGTTGTCCCTGAATATCCCTATTCGTGGTGGGACTTGAATATCCCTATTCGTGGTGGGACTTTGTCCCTTGCCGGTGCAAAGTCTCCGAGATATCTGTGAAGGGAGAAGAGACGAACTGATAAAGACTTGACAAACTCTATTGTGTGTGGAGTCTGACATCAGCTCTGGCAGCTGCTGAAAGGTGGCCTTCCTGATATGAAGCAAGACTCCCGAATGGCTCAAACCAGCTTTGCAGGAACCTGATACTGCAACGTGGAAAGCCATGTCTGCCACTGCATGCAAGGGCATGTCCACCTCCATCACTCTACAACTTGCAGGAGACTTCAGAGGGCAAATTCCCTCCCCGAGCTGTCAGAAAATACAGGAGATGCTAAACTGCACTGTGTCCCTGCCTGCCACACTTCTCCAGCCATGAGGCCTCAGTAGTTGATCAGAAGGCTTAGAAAAATTAAACAAACTTTAAAACAAAGTGCTGTGCAGTTAACTGGAAGGGCTGAGTATGAAGGTATGAACACTACCCACCAGCTCACAAAATTAGTTAGGAATGACTCAGAAACCAAGTGTGAATGAGTGGCATGAAAAGGCACTTAGAGCAACACATAAAAGGGCTCAATATAGGTCAGTAAAAATGAAAAGTCAAGCCCTAATCCTGTGTTTATTCACAATGTAGACAGAAAGATCCTTCCTGAATTCAGAAAGAGGTTTGTTCTGTGTAAAGACTGAAATAAAGTGGAAAGCAGAGTGGCAGATATGGTATAGCAAGATTTAAGTACTTTAATCAACTTAATCTGTCTGCACTCACCCCAACACAGCTACAGAGGGGACAGCCTCTGTGTGTCCACCATGATGGGCTCTCCATCAATACTCTTGAGAGTAAAATTTCTTCTGAAGACTTTTAATGTTGATCTGATCCTAGTTACTTTTTTAATTCTTTGCTTTCACATTGGAATTTAGCACAGCTGCACTGGGACGTCATGGAGGGCTGCAAAAACAACTTTGAAATTGGCTTTCAGACAATAGGAAAGGAAATGCAGGGCCTGTGAGTCAATGACAAATTTCATCTTGATCAGGACCCAGGGTCAAGCCAGCATTCTTTCATCAGGACCAGCAGCAAGGGGGCTGCTTGGACTCGGGTCACCTGATGAAAGCTCTACTGAAATAGGAGGGATGTATATAACTTCCTATAGGCAATACACATTGCCTGGGCTGGATCAGCAGCTGGGTTCTTATCTGTTTGAAATTTAATTGGAGAGCAGGGAGCTCTGGTAGTGGCTCAGACTCTGCTCCACCTCCTCTGCTTGCATGCTTTGATCTCAGAAGGCTGCCTGGTGGGTGATCCTCCAGGATCTTATCAGCATGGTCAGGGTTGTAGCACCAGCTGCTCTCTCTTCCCGTCTCAACCTGCAAATGTTTCCCAGTGTCCCTCACACTCAAGGCAGAAGGGAGTGTGGTCTGATGAAGTGAAAAGTGGTCTCAGTAGTCCCTGGAGGAATAGCTACATCAGCAACCTGCGCTGCTCTTTAGTAAGGTGTAAGTTGGGTCCATCTAAACAGCACTTGAGGCACTGTCAGGGAGCAGCCAGAGCAGGGCTGTACTTCGAGAGGGGGCAGGCTGGAAGTGGAGGTCATCCCAGCTCAGGCAGGACTCTCACTGACCAGGGTGCAGCCCTGCAGCATCTGGATGTCAGGCACAGGGCAGGATGCTGGTGATGGGGTCCATCCTGACCATTGCAGACAAAGTGAGGTGATGAACCAGGTCCAGGGCCCTCCTAGTGAGCCCAGACAGAAGTGGTGAGAGACCGGGCTGAAGACAAACCAGAGGTCCAAGGTCCATCAAGGAAGTAGAACTGGATAGATATATCTGGGAAACTAGGACAGATGACAGTCTGGAGATGGGAACTTCTACAGCATAGCTCAGGTGAGGATACAAGGCTTCTGGCTGAGCTTAAGTGAACTCCTGAGCTCTGGACAGGGGTTGGAGACAGTTGCTCTGGAGACAGGTGGCTGGAAACACCAGGTGAGGTCAAGATCCACAAGGCATCTCAGACCCCTGAGAAGCACATAAAGATTGAGCTGTGCCAGATGTGGTCTTCAGTGAAGTCCATAGACTCCTTTGGATCAAGTCTTCCACTCTTCATCAGATTAAGTCTTATGGAGAGAATACAGCTATTACACTGGTTGGGAGTCTTGTTGTGTGAAAGCATGATGAAAACAAAACAGTGGCTTTGCACCACTCAGCAGTGGTCTGCCCTCCCCTTCTTTACTCCTTCCTAACAGGCAGCAGCTTCAGGTACTGAGCCGAGCCAGAGGAGAGCACAGTGTTGTTGAAGGGGATGCCTAAGAGACAAGACCTTTAGGTATTGTGCTTGGCTTGTCTGTGAGCAATGGCATGAGGTTCCCAAGCCATGCCAACCCTGTGCACCGCCATGACAAGGACACTCACCACACTGATGATTAACTGCTCAGTAATGGGGTGACACCAGACTGAAGGAACAACTTAGGAAAACACAAGCAGTCATCACACTTTCCTACAGAATTTCATGGCATACCCAACAGGTGATGAGATCCTGGAACTCACTTCATTAATGCTGTCAAGAGAGGGTCAAGGGGTTACATATGCAAGACATTCCTGTCCTTTTTCTGTTTAAAGAAAAGAAAAATTGTCGGGAAAAAAAAAAGAAAAGGGAAGAAAAGAGAACTGTGCTTTGGAAATTGGAATTTTTGTCTCTAGTGTTTGGCCGATCTGTTACTCCTGGGAGTTTGCTTTTTTACAGAGACTTTTACAGGGACCAGATTAATACCACACGTCCTTTTGGCCTTTATCAGTCTTCTGTTGAGCTGGGGCTGTTGCTTACCATCAGGAATAAGTCAGTGAACTTGGGAGTCTTAAAACTGATCTGGTCTGACTGTTCCATGCTCCCTGTGAAACAAAGACTTGGTGGCACCATATGTGCTGTTACATGAGTTTATTAAAAATTTTCATGAGCACATTCACAGCCCTGTGGTCACATTTTTGCTTATGGCTTCTGTGTTCTTTCCAATGGCACTGCAGTTAAACAGAGTGCCATGGAATTGCCCTTCTGCTACCTCCTTGGTGAGGCTTTACCAAAACACCTGGGAAAGATATTTCTGCTGCTCAGCTGTTCCATTGGTCTGTGCTACACAAGTACCAAGGGAATTGCCAAGTTTTGTGGCATAACACCTCCCTGTGGGGTCAGCAAAATCTTGCTAAAATTTAGTTGGGGCTAGGTTGTCCAGTTGCTGGGAACTATTATGTCACTGAGCCAGGGGTATAAATTCAGAGGGTCAATACCTTGCCATACACTTTGGCCCCTGTAATCTAGCCAGAAAAGCATCAGTGTCTCTTATTTCCAGTGACTTTTATGGCAAGGAGATGATTTGTTTGCTCAGCGATCTAAGGTAGGAGCCATCTGCTGAGTTTTGCTTGCTGTTGGACGTCACAGGCGGGCTTCTGAAAACACCCCCAAAGTAACAGCTCATCCGCCAGATCTGGACTTGTGTAACTGTGGAGAGATGAGCGCTATTCTTAGGGACAGCATTTTGGTGGAGTCACACCTCCAGGAGGTGTGAATCTATCCCCTGAAAAGAGCAGATGAGAATAATCCCTCACCCACAGACAACATTGCTCTGGTGTCAAGCTTTGCATCTGGAGAGCTCCAGGCTGACTGAGGGTAACCACGCTCAGACCTGCTCATTTAGGACACAGGTGCGTGCAGGGACTGCCCTCGCACAACCAGAAGTCCAGGGCAGATCAGGGCAGATCAGGGCTCCTCATCCCCATTTTTGTGCTTAGCCCATAGAACTGCTCTTCTCAGCTGTTGATTTTCGTGAATCTATAGGAAAACCAGAAGTTTCAGTAAGACGTCTCAATACCTAATTGCTGTTACAAAGATTATTCTTCTCCATTACTTTTTCTCTATGGGAGCCTCCCCCACTGAAGGCAGAGTGTGGGGACGGTGAGGCAGATGATGTGTTAGAGGCATTGCTTGTGAAATGATGGCTGCATGTGGACTATTTAATGCACTGCAGTGATGCAGGCCCCCGTAGCACCCCTCCCACCCCAGAGTCAGGCTCTGGTCCAGCTCTAAAGAGTGACAGGGTTTGATGATGTTAAGCGTCACAGAAGATCAAGAGCAGAGGCCAACTGAGATTTCCCTGTAGCTGGCCAAGAGCCTGAGCTGTCAAAGCATGCAGCCCTGCAGTATTTCCTGAAAACATAATCAATACCTGAGAGAATTGGGTTTGCTCAGCCTGGAGAAGAGAAGGCTTCAGGGTGACTTCGCTGTGGCCTTCCAGTAGCTGAAGGGAGCCCATAAGAATGATGGAGAGGGACTTTTTACAAGAGCATGTAGCAGACAGGGCAAAGGAATGGGTGGGTGGGTTTAGATTAGATACTGGGAAGAAGTTACTTACTGTAAGGGTGCTGAGGCACTGGCACAAGTTGCCTGGAGAAGCTGTGGGCACCCCATCCCTGGAAGTGTTCAAAGCCAGGCTGGTGCAACCTGGTCTGGTGGGAGGTGTCCCTGCCCATGGCAGGGATGGTGGGAATGAGATGATCTTTAAGATCCCTACCAATCCAAACCATTCTGTATTTCTAGCATTATATGATACTTTGCATAGTGTTTCAGCTGTATCTGTGATGTGGAAATGCAGAGTTTTGATTTGGAAAGGCTAAAGTGTTCTCTAGTTTGTCATTATATTTTGCTATTGATATACCTTTAGCCCCTGAGGTCCATGAATAAGTTATGTGTTGAATTAGAAATATTTATAGTAATTACAAATTCTTTTTTTCCTGGTGATTAATTTTAATGATAGATTCTAGAATAATGAGAAGATCCATGATAATACTCCCCGTCCTTATTTTCAGGTCTAAAGTACCCTAGTGTCCCAAAAGACAGTATATGCCCAACAATGTAGTGATCCTGAACAGCTATGGAGAAAACACTGGTTATCCAGATTCCTGCAGTTAAGCATGTGGAAGCTGTTATGTCTGGGGTTTTTACCATGCCTAATGGCAATAGGAAATAAAATGAATGGCTGTGGTTCATTCAATGATTTTCCTGACGTAATTAATGGACAGAAATAGAAGTCAGGAATTGAAATAAACCACTCCCATTCTTTTCTTATTCCCTTCTGAGATTTTTGCAGGCAAAGATCTATAAACTTTATCTGAGTGTTTACTGAGTAGTTTTTCCCATGTTATATGTAACCCTCTGAAATCTGTTGACGCACAAAGGTCAAGTCCCCTGCATTTACTTTTTCCTGTAACAATAATCTTGTGGTTTTCTTTAAGTAATTGGTCATAATACTTGTCCTCAGAATAGTGGGCAGATTTCTTTATTTAGATCCAGCTTTTATGCAAAAATCTGCTAGACTATGTGCCTGACGGACACAGTCAGGCACATAGTCTAGCAATTGTCAAGCAATTCAGTTCCTAGTATGCTGGGTTTGCAGAGGATGCTGTTTTTCCATTGCTTCTGTTTCAGCAGTGTCCATGGAGCCTGTCTGCGACACGTACCCTACGGTTAAGGATTTTGAAATAAACCAAATTTAACTACATGTCATGGCATAGACAGAGTTAACCACACTTGCAGGTAGCAGCATGATACCAGGAAACAGGCAATATTGTATATATGCTGATCACTGATAAATATCTTTTCTTGCTGGAGTGCAATCAAGAGGAGGATTTGGCTAGCTCTTCTACGAAGGCTGTTTTAATTTCTGAGATTTACTCATTTGGCTTGTCCAAGGGATAAAACATGATTTCAATGCTGAAGAACATACTCTGTACTGTGTGTCTGAAGGTAGAGAAATCCAGTAACTGCCTAAAATGGAATAGCTTCCCCCACACATACCTTTCAGTGGTAACCTGAAATAATTAGTTTAGTGCTGGAAACATGCTGATGCATGTCAGTATAGATGCTGAGATCCTGGATTAATGCATGTATAAGAAGAGGGCTGTGATTCATACTTAGTAGCTTCTGTCCTCCCACCAGCTTAGCAATATCTAAAGGCTATTACAAATATTGCAATCACTATTTTCTCTGCAGTTGAACCAGCATATTTATTATGGAATTCAGGTGTGCTTCATATCTGCCTCCTTGTGCTGTCACACCTTAGGTTCCCTGCAAGGGGGTTAATGGGCATTGTCTGGAGAGCTTCTAGAGGGAAAAACTTAAGATGTTGTGACAAGAGGGGGATTTATCCTTTTAGAACTAAACCTGGACCAGGGCCTGTTAAACATCATATGAAAAGATGGTCTAGCACACCTGAAAACTAAAGGGACAGCAGCAGCTGGTGGGTCAGTAGAATGCATTGAGCCTGTCGGGTTGGTGGCACATATTGGACCAGACTACTCTCATCTTTGGGGAAAAAAATACCCTGTTCTGCAATATCAAGCTTAGGTCTTTCTGTTGTTTGCAAAAGACAGACTGGGGAGCAATCACTTCTTGTGGCTGGAGGGGCTGTCCGAAATTAGAAAAGGAAACTGGAAATAGGGAACAGAGCTGCAGCTCACTTACTGAAAGAGTGAGTTCTTGTACTAGTGACTGTTTGCACAACACCAGATCCAAGTGATTTTTGTGGAACAGAAACAAGCCACCCGTTGAAGCTGCTGAGCTGAAAGTTTGCTGAATGAGCTGAAAATGATAATAATAATGTCATATTCTGCTCCTGGGAGGACGTATACCTCCACTAGGGCTGTCCAGCCAATGGGTATTTCAAATCATCAGCCGAGTTACGGATGGTTGACCTGGCATGTGTTTTCCAACCCTGTTTTGTATATGCTAACAGCAAAATTGTTGTCTTCTGGTTACAATTCTCAATTTTCTTTGTGCACTGTGTAAGAAGACTGTTAATAAAGTGAAGATGTTGTGAGCAACTACATACAAGTTTATCTACCTGTGGCTGTACTGGCATAAGCCGAGCATCATGTTTTCACCCATTCCAAGAGGAATTCTCTGTTTATCCCGACTTGGCATGATTGTGTGGGGGAAAAGGAAACGCTTTTTGAGCTGCTGTTGGGAACAATGCTATTGCTAAATATAAGCAAGTAAGACACAGTTGAAATGTGTTGTGCTGTAATTTTGTTTCCTGTTTTACCAATCCTATTTATTTTTTTTTTTCCTACAGAACAATTCAATTAAAACATCGAAATACAATTTCTTCACTTTCCTGCCTCTCAACCTGTTTGAGCAGTTTCAGCGAATAGCCAATGCTTACTTCCTTTTCTTGCTGATCTTACAGGTATGAAATCACTGTGCTGTTTCCAGCAGATTGTTCTCTGTTATCAAAGCCAGTCCATGTTTGACGGGAGTAATGAAGTGCAAGCTATATTCCTGGTGTGAATTAGCATCTTAGTAAAATCTTACAGTACATAGAAGGCAGGGCAGAAAAAAGCAATTTTCTCTTTTACCTTTGGATATGAGGGTTTGAACTAAATGAAGGAAAAAAGTTAATTAGTTTTCAACAAATTGTGCAACTTTTTCATGCACTGCCCTACTATCCCTTTGTGTCTACCTCTGAGTGCTCCTGGCTGTCCTCAGATTTGTATTACTTATTCATCCTGTATAAAGCCAAGTTGTCTCTTACGCATAGACTTTAAGGCAAATTCCACAGGCAGTCACAAATGAAAACAGCAAGAAAGACACCACATTAGTAACCTGTGGTTTTTCCCTGGGAAGGAAGGAGTTAACATCAGGAAGGCTCAAGGTTTTAGCTAGTTTGCATAAAGCTGGATATTGCTGCTCCCTTCTCCAGGGTGAGGAAGGTGTCCAGTATGGAGTGTGTCAGACACTGGCAGCACTGTTGAGCCCTGTGGATTGCGATGGCATTGTGTTGCACTTTGCTCATCACTGCTGCTAATGATACCCTGAAAGCTGAACGCACCGGATAAATTGATATCAGGATTTCTGCCCCTTTGCACCTTGCTGTGTACTCTGCCATTGTTGAGTCATATCAGAACACACGTTATCAAAAGAAGGGTATAATTTTGATTATGTTTCAAGCTTAATGTTTTAAAGTTGATCATTTCACTGCACACAAATTTGCAAAATAACCCGTTTCAAATGCTTATTTTTTTTTTTACAATTTCAGTTCAAAAAAGCATAGGTGAAATGTGGTTAAGGCTTCAGCAAACCACACATAATCTTTTTTGTTTATTTGCAGGGAACAACTTTTTGAAATTGTAGTGCATCTATATTTTTCAAGAGAGGTGCCTTTCCAGCTGAGAGCTGAGAGCAGAGTTCCTGCGTTGTTGCACTGCACTCTAGCTGTTTGTCTGTCAAATTCATAGTATTTCAAAGTATTTGCCTTGAATTATTCCACTGTGTGTTTTGCTAGGCCATCTAAGGTTGACTATATATAAAAGCACACAGCTTTTTCTTTACATCAAGGTAGCCTAAAGAGGGCAGGCATTAGTCTACATATTCCTCACTGCATCCCTACAGGACTATTCCTGCATCAAGAGTGGATGTGATGGGCAGGCTGTGGGGACTCTGTCTCCCCCTCCTTTGTCACAGACCAGTGGAACATGCATTTTCCAAGGGAGGTGAGAAGGCAGCAGTTGCAGCCTGTACAGCTGAGCAGGGCTATGGTGCCTGTAGAATCTGGGCTATGACAGTGCAAAAATGTAACTTCACAACGCACATGGAGTTGACACTTCCCAGATCCAAACTGAGGGACACACTAATGCTGCTTTCACATTGCTTCTGTCCCTAGTGCTGTGCCTCTAGAGGAAGGGGAGAACTGCGTGGGGGTGAGACATTTCCCTCTGCTTGACTGACAACCTAAGAGAATTGCATTCAACTCTTTGGTCCTCTCACTGCTAAAGATGTAGGAAACAAAAGCAGCTGTGCTGCTCTAGGGAGAGCAACGTCAGCTCTGGCAACAGCTTGCATTGTCCATTGATGCAAAATTTATTTCAGCAAAATGTGAGAAGTTACTGAAACAAAGAACAGAAGCTTTTGAGGGCTCTGCACAGCTGGTTTTGCTCAGATAGCTCTTGAGTCTCTCACAGTGGGCTTGCCATGTCAGTACTTCCAAAGAAATGTCCTGGGGATTTGGCAATCCCAATTCTGCAAACAATAATAAAGAGCAACCCACTACACTTTCTGACAGCTCTATTTTTCTAACTTAAATTATGGCTTGTTTTGGACAGAAAACATGGGGTCCCTGGCTCTCCCACCTTTGGAGGGGGGCAGAGATCCACATATCAGGGATGGAGCTACATTTCTGTCTTTATTCTATATTCAGGTATCATAGAAAAATATTATCTGCAGCTTGATTAGGAGGCAGTGGTTTTCAGAACTGTCAGGAAATGTCTTAACTCAGATCTTTTCTTCCTACAGTTGATTCCTCAGATTTCCTCATTGGCCTGGTTTACAACAGTGGTGCCCCTGGTGCTGGTGCTGGCTGTATCAGGAGTCAAGGATGCCATTGATGATTTTGTAAGATCTGTATTTCTGACCTGTACTTTGGCGTTGGCCTGTGATTCTTCAGCACAGCAACTGAAATAAACTGCTTAAACTCAGCTGGTGGCAGGCACTCAGATGGGGTCTGAAATTAAGTCCCCAGAATCTATGGTTTGTTACTGAAACAGAGCTAGAATTTCCAAATTGCTGAACAGGCCAGCAGCTCCATTGACTTTCTCTGAAACTGCTCAGCATGTCTGAAAATGTGATCACTCATAGATATGCCTGGATGCAGGCACAGAAATATTTTCTTACACTTCCACTTTGGAGAACTCATCCTCTGTCATCTAGTACAATGTAGGTGGAAAAATATTGGTAGGAAGCAAGTGCTCAACCCACTTATGCTTTTTCAAACTTGCTCGGCCAAAGTCTGCTGCCATCAGAGCTAATGATCAAAAGCCCAATTGACTTCACAGAGTGATATTAGAATTGAGTTTAGCATCTGATTTTCTCTCATTATTAAAATGATTTTGATGTTCAATGGAGCAGTGCCAGAGTATCAGTGGCCACTTTCCGTATGAGAGCAGAGGAATGAATTTCTGTGGTGTTTACAGACTGAGGTGGATGGGAGCAGTGCCAGCTGAGTCAGGGCTGTGCTAAAGTGACATGTAAGGCTCTACCTTAGTTCTTCTCTCCAAGAGCAAGCCTGTTGCCCTTTGCAGTCTGGTTATGTGCTCTGTGTCACTGCCATAAACATGTGCTGGACAATGAGTCAGTTGTGACCCTAATCTGCCTGACCCATTCAGGCAGCTGGGTGGAAACCTGAAATGTTAATGAACTGCCTACGGCTCCTGTGTGTTTGGTTTCCTGGAAAAGCCTTTTAACCTTCTGATCCAATTTTCAGAATCGACACAAAAGCGACAAACACGTCAACAACCGCCCAGTCCAGGTCCTGATCAATGGCATGTAAGTCCTTTTTGCTGTTCTCATAGGGAAAAGCATTTTATTAGTAAATATTTTTGATTTTGAGTGTCTGTGTGTGATTCTCAAGGATCACTAAACAATTTAAAATTGAATTGTGTTTCACAGCACTAGTTCATCATGCAGTTTTGGACTATGTGTCTGATTAATGAACCCTAGACACAGTACCAGAATCTGTGCAGATATTATGGCTGTGACCTTGTGCTGACAAAAACTAAACTCTTTCTCTGTTCCTAGGTGTTTATGTTTAAGTAAGAATTTCAGAGTCTTTGTATTACTTTACTCCTTACCCTACAAGTAACATGCAAAGCTATCTTCTGTGTCCATTTATACTCCTAGCATTTATTTTGCATTAAACAAAATTTGACATTATCAACAAGATATTTCAAATTAAGAAGCTGGAATATCTCCTTCATACACTTCATTATACTTTGAGTGTGTGTAGCACTTCTGGCTTAGTTGTACCCAGAACATTTCAGCTGCGTGCTTTGGACATTGTACTGCTAGCACTGTTCTTTCCTGCAGAAAAAATAGCAGAGGGCTTTGGCTTTCATGGCAGACAGATGTACTTGCAGCTCTGTGGAGTCCAGCCATGCACAGGACACAGCTGTAGACAGCTGGGAAGTATTTTGTGACTTTTTTCCATACTACAGATAGCAGTATGTTGTGTAAACTCTAACAGATGATCAAACAGTTAAAAATATAAGTGGAAACTGAAGAATAAGGACATAGCTTTTTGTGCTCTCTGCTAAGTAAACCAGTTTCTTAGTTTACTGTGTATTAGTTACTGTGTCTAGGAAACAAATTTTGACACAGAAATTTTATAATGTTTTGCCTTTTTCAAAACCTGGAAACCACAGATCCTGTCCAGCTCTAACCAACACTGAATGAGCAAGATCGAACTGAGTTCAAGCTTGAACTCCCAGTCCTATTTTGAGACTGATCTTTCTCACCTCTAGAATTTTCATATACAGGTATTTTGGCTGTGTTGGTGCTTGTAGTTTAGCTGGCTTCCTGTGTGCACATCTGGCTTGGTGCTGTGAAGACCACTGCAGACATGGCTCAGACAGTCCAGTGCACAGCCAAAGCACCTGCGCTGACCTTCTTGAGAGCTGGTTACTCTTGCCCTTAGTACCACTCAGAAAACCTCACACAATCTGCAGTTTTCCCAGATGAAGTCCCTTACACAAAGCAGAGAGGGTTTTCTGAGGCAATGTGGCCCTTTAAGAGAAGGAAGGAAGGGAGTAGTCGCTGCAGAGACAAGGACAAGGATAGTGCGCATGGACTGTACTGCTGTTGTGGGGCTTGGTCTCAACCCAGCATGGGTCAGCCCAAGCAGTGCTTTTATTGCCTTTTACTGCTATTTTTTTTTTTTTTTTTTACTGTGGCAGTCCTCTAGCTTAGTATGGATCAGGACACATCATGGCAGGCCCTGCTCCCAAGTCCTGATGTCACCTACAGTCTGGCTCCAGGAGCAGAGCTAAGTTCCCCACTTTCCCAAGAGGCATTTGCTGTATGTGCTTACTTACTAGAGGTTTCCTTGCAGGTTAAAGGAGCAAAAATGGATGAATGTCCAAGTGGGGGATATAATAAAACTAGAAAACAACAACTTTGTGACAGTGAGTACCATTTGTCTCTATCCTGATCACAGCTAATCTCTGCCACCCTTATCACTCATGAGAAAATCAGTCAGTGATAATGTGGCAGTAACCACAAGCAGCACTGCTATGCAATGCCTGCTGACTGTGTGAATTCATGCCAAGTCTCTCTGTCTGTCTGTGCTCAGGCTGATCTCCTGTTGCTGTCGAGCAGTGAGCCACACAGCCTGACGTACATCGAGACAGCTGAGCTGGACGGGTAAGTGAGCCTGGCCCTGGCGTGCAACCACTGCCACCACTGCAAAGCCACGTTCCTGGTGACCCTGGGTGCTGCGGGCATACCTGCAATAGCTTTGGTAGCAAGAGTTTCATAACATCTAGAATAAACTTTGGGTGGGTATCTTGAAAATAACATTTTCTGGTGGATACTTTTGCTTCTTGAGTACAAATGTCATGTGAGGAGGACTTACTTTTCAGTCACAGCTCTTCTGACACTGAGAGTTAGTTAGACACATGTCCCTGCAATATCCCTGTCAGGAGCTGTTGCTTTTGTCTCCTCTAGTATTTTCCTTGAGACAGATTATAGCTGGGTGAAATAAACATAATGAATATCTCTGGTAATCTCCTTTGGTCTGCTGTAGAATAATATAATAATGGGCTGCTGTCTGCAAGCACACAGCAAAGGCTTCCAAATGCTTCCCACTCCAGAACACAGCTGTCTACAAAACCAGAGGGCTGCAACTTGTATTAAACTGCAGCTGACTCATCTTTATGACCCAGTTTGAATTACCTTTTCTGCATTGCCCAGAACTAGCAACAGTCTTGAGTGACTAAGCAAGACCAGAGATTTTAAGAAATTGTGTCTCTCCCAAGACCCTACAGACAGCCCTCTGGACTTTCCCCATCTGATTTCTGCATAAAATGGGTTTGTAGTTTTCGTACACACTAGTGCCACTTCTAAGAGACGCTGAACAAATGCAGTATTCTTTTGACATTGCATTTCCAGCTCCCCAGCTAGCCAGTCCCATGACTGAAGTAATCTTCCAGATCAGAATACCATGGGAGAAAAGATTCAGAGCTCTCATATATGCTTAGATACCTTGGGTTTAAATGTGTCATGAGTGACAGAGTGTGCTGCTTTGTGCTGAAATTAAGAGGACAGAGCCACTTCACCTTTGGTACCACGTTCAGAATTCCTCTGAATGCCTGTCAGTGCAACTGAAAGAGACAATCTACACCCTTTGGCCAGGTGAAAGAGATGTAGGTTTTACAGTCCATCAGATGGCTAAGGAAGAAGACTGTCCTCAAGAGCAGAAGTTATTTTCAAGGAGAGTTTTCAGTTCACATATGACTTTCAGTTAGTGTTTTTTTTTCTTATATTGTTCGCCACAGTGAAACAAACCTAAAGGTGAAGCAGGCACTGACAGTCACTGCAGAGCTTGGAGAAGATCTTCAGAAGCTGACGGAGTTCAATGGTGAGTATAAATGGAAAATTCACTTTACAGATGATTACAGAGATCAAATTACAGAGAGTGGTTGGGACTCTTCCTTCCAAACTGTCCACCGCCCCCTGCTAGGTCTTCTCTGCAAACAGTGCCAGTAAAACAGAACAGGCACTCTGCAGTCTGTACAACAAGTATCAACACCACATGTAAAGGAAAAGGTCCCTCTTTGCTTGCAGGTCTTGGTGCCATGTATGGCTACAACCTGACTCTGCCTTGGTGGCAGTTCTTCTGGATGGACACTTTGCTTTTGTGTCTGTCTGCACAAGCTGAGACTACGCACCTTGAAAGCCAGCACAAGAGTTCATATAACTGCACAATGGAAACTGTTTTCCCAAAATCTTATGCTCAGTTCTGGTCTCAAAACATTTTCACACTGCACTTTCACACTGATGTAGCAATGCTGATGCACTGATTACATTTATCTTCTGATCAGTGGCACTTCCCAGACACCACAAAGACCTGAGGACTAACTGTGCACACAGGACAGGTGACTCCTTCCCAGCCTGAAGCCTCACCCTGAAGCTGTTCCTTTTCTCTGAATGCAACAATAAAGACTGAGTTTTAAAATATCTAAAGGCAAGCAGTATAGATGGGCTTAACAAGAAATGTGTCCTTTCTCAGCTCTGTTTTCTGTATCAAATACAAGATTAGAACAGAATAGAATAGAATAGAATAGAATAGAATAGAATAGAATAGAATAGAACAGAATGTTTTAATTGGAAGGGATCTACAATGATCATGTAGTCCAACTGCCTGACCACTTCAGGGCTGGTCAAAAATTAAAGTATGTTTTTAAGGGCATTGTCAAAATGTCTCTTAAACCTGACAGGCTGGGGGCAGCAATCAACTCTCTAGGAAGCCTGTTCCAGTCAGTGATCACCCCCTTAGTAAAGAAATGTTTCCTAAGAGGTCCAGTCTGAACCTCTTCTGGTGCAACTTCAACCATTCCCACGTGTCCTGTCACTGGATACCAGAGAATACTTAGCAGCATATACAGAGAAAGGAGCTAGACCTGTCAAAACCAGAACACTCCATCCTCACACATCATCTGTCTGAGGAGAGAAGATGAGGGAACAGACCAAGTGGTGTTAGTCACGTTCTGCAGTGCTGTGCTGGCTTAGCTATGAGGTCAAGATTACAGGAGGAGTTATTATGGAAAGGGGTGGAATGAGTGCTGCTGTCCTTGGAACGCCTCAAGGATTGCAGGCTCTCAGGAAATGCTTATAGGTATAGAGGGAAAATAATTTTAGAAAAAAAAATGTTTTTGAAATAAGTAAATGATTCCAGGACAAGTAATGGGGATGTGGCAAAGACCATAGCTGAAACTGTCTCTGGTAGAGTTTCTTTTGCCTTGTTTGTTGAGGTTTTATGCAATAAAATGTGTGGGTTTTGCCAAGTGTCAGCTCAGTACATCAGGATTTTTTTGAAGTGATGGCTGAGGTTCTGGGTGTTTTAGGTCTTGAGAAATATGTTTTTACATGTACAGTTAGATGCTTAATGTTAATAATTGGAGTGGCATGCCTTCACTATTTTCCTGAGCAGGCTGAAGTGTCTACCAATTTGTAAGCAAAATCTTAATCTTAGATAATTTTTCAAGCATGCTTAGTGTGATGGTTATCTAAGGGCACGGTGTTTCTTGGAAGTGCTTAATTAAAAAAAACATTTTAAAATATTTTGGAAAATTGAGAATGGTCTTATTGGATATTTATTTATTCTCTAAATCTCTACTTAAGTTGTAAATAAAAGTGGCCTCTTCGCAATACTTAAAATGAATAAAATGTTTCCCAGGATGATTTATATTTGACAGTGTACTGGGAAGAGTGCCTGGAATCAGACCCAGCCTTGCATTTCCCTTAGCAAACCTCAGTAGAAATATTTAAATATTTATATAACTCTTTATCTAATTACTTTTTAAGACAGGAAGAGAGGACAGGGTTGTGCAGCTAATACAGACACTCAGTGGAATGCTTAATGTGAGTTATGATGTTTGTTTGATGGTTCAGATAAGGAGCATGCTTGCAAAACACTGAATTTCTTTGTTTGATTTGGGGAACTGGGAGACCAGAAAGGCAAAAATACTTTTCAGTTACCCTCTGCTTATCACAGCTGACTTGGCAGTATTTAACCCTTTCAGCTGAAATGTATTCCAGATTTCTTATTGCTGTTACTGGGTGAGGGGGAGAGGAGGCATGGTGCCTGGCTGTGCTGCCTTCAGTTGCAAAGCTACTGGGCTCAGTGCAGCTGCCCTGGGGGGATTTTTAGAACTTCTCACTCTTTTGTGGTCAGTCTCATTTGGATGAATCCCTTTTGATCTCAAAATCAGCATGTCAGAAGCCCAGACCCACCTGCTTATGGGAAAGCAGATGAGGACACTCGAGATGCTCACAGGAGCACTGTCCCACAGCAGGCACGGAGTTCCTGGTGTGAGACCATGCCCTGGGTTTGCTTTGCATTGTGCTGTTAGAGGTTCCAGTGCAAAGACCCTGTTTCGTTTGTGCTTTTCAAGGTGTTTGTGAGGGTGGCAGTGAGATGGGCCTGGTTACTAGAGACTTTCAGAAACGATGGGGCACAGGTCTGGTCCTTGTTGGACTAACCAGATGATAAAATAGAAGAGCAACACAGTTGTTAGTATGAATTCCCATGACACATGTGGCACTGAATTTCCTAATTATTCAATCTTTCATGTCTGATGGTTTGTCTGCCCTAGATTAGAGCTGCTTTTTTGATCATTGGCATAATGTTTGATTTTAAATCTGTAGTGGTAAAGACGAACATGACACTTAAAGCTGTATTTTTCTTCTGGACTTCCCTGGATTTTGTTTCCAGTCTCTTGAACCTGGTGTGTAAATCTGAGAGCAGCTAGAAGAACTGTACTCTCTGCAAATGCTAGTATTTTAGTAGGTATTTATAGCCTGTGATGAAAATAACTGCTGATTAAGTGAACAGACTGAACTCTTAGATTCCTTTCCGTAAGGCATATTTGTATTTTCCAGTTCTCAATACATCCACAGGGCTCTGCTTTGAATCTTCAAATGTCAGGTGCAATGGTTGATTTAAATAGTAATTTTTATCCTGAGGTATCTGAACACATTTTATTACAAGAAAATATAAAGTGTGGAAATAGACACTCCAATCACTTACAGTGTCAGTTCAGTGGCCAAAGAAGGTAGTGTTGTCTTTTTATGCGCTCCTGGGACTTGAGTTATAAAACAGATGAAATTAAAAATCAGTGAATAAAGACACTTCAGTTAATTACTCTTCTGCATCCTTTAGGCTATGATTCTATTCGCTTGGGCTCCTGCAGTTTGAGGGAAAATGAAATAGGAAAAAAGGTGATGTCAGCACTTTCAGCTAAAGTTATCCAGTGACATCCTACCACTATGAACTTGTTGGGAATGGATTAAAAGTATGTTGCTGGTTCAACATTTCTTCTCACCCACATAGAAGGTGTGGAAACTTTGTTTTGTATTCTACCAATAAAAAATTGCCGTGTTCAAAGAATTGGATAAATGAAAGTTCACTGTGGTCCCTTCAATTATGAGATGAATATAGGTAAGGAGCAGCATCCCAGAACATCAGTAAATATAAGATATAGAATGGGAATGATGGGGTTAGGAGTTGACTGTAACTAGAGTGTGAAATATTATCTCTCCGAGGAACAGCTGGGAATGCAGTATTGATGACACCTTTCTGGACCAAGATTTCCATTTTTGCTTTTGCATTTTTTTTTACAGGAGAAGTCAGATGTGAGGCACCAAACAACAAACTGGATAAATTCACAGGAACTCTTACTCTTCGAGGAGGGAAATATGCCCTGGACAATGAGAAGATGTTGCTGAGGGGCTGTACTATCCGGAACACAGAGTGGTGCTTTGGGCTCGTTATTTATGCTGGTAGGTAAAAAGACTGACATGCCAATTGCAGAGCCCAGCAGCACTAGGGTGGGGATACATCACACCCAGCATGCACAAAGGAATCAAGTATTTATGTTTCTACCAGGTACAAGAAGAAAAACGTTTCTTGTTTCAGAAATCCACGCAGCAAAGTACAGGAGGGGGGTTTTGATTGATGACTAGAAAAGAATGTAACAATTAAATTTGGTTAAGAATTCTCTCAAGTGTATTGAAATAAACACTCTGTATCATTTCTATGTGATTTTCATCCACACTGGAATATCAGGATCATCAATAATATTATTGATTAGATATATGCTTTTCATGAGCATAGTCCTTCTATTGTTTCTATGCTCCTCTAGACACGTGAAATAATACATAATGTGCCACCAATAACATAGCAATACCAAATATGCTGTGAAAAGTGATTAAACCTTGAAAGGAAGGGTTGAATGTTAAAAGAAAAGAGTTGAGTCAAAGTCCAGATGTAGTGGTTTTATGTGACTCCATATAATCTCAGACAAATGACTTAACCTGTTTCTGCCCATGTTTCCCACTAGCACTCTAAACCATGTATACCTGACTTCTTGAGAACTGTGATGGTTATTTATGCTGAAAAGCACAGTGGGGCCTCAGAGGGAATCAGCTTTAGAACAGCTAAGCTTTATTACTAAAATTAACAAGTGTGCTTCCTCTCCAGGGCCAGACACAAAACTCATGCAGAACAGTGGAAAAACAACTTTTAAGCGAACAAGCATCGATCGGCTCATGAATGTCCTTGTGCTGGTGGTAAGTCTGATTAATGTGTCTTCCTTTCTTCAGATGTGTTCATCATTTCCAGATGCTCCACCTCTCTGTCCACACAAATGGGGGAATATTAGAAAGTGACTAATGATAAAAAGAAAATGTACATCATAATTTATTAGCAGCCTGCATTCTGCAGTGCCTCTGCCAGCCCATCTTGCAAAGCAAGGCCATTACATTGACAGAATTAAGGACTTTCCTTCTGAACTTGTCATTTACTCTGCTCTCCCTTTTCTCCTCTGCATTTTTGCGTGAGAAATATTTTGAAGCCTACAAAGCCCTTTTTTTCCTTCTAGTAATTTTGTCATTTTCTATTTAAATAAATATTAGCAGTTCTCTCTCTTCCTCACAAATTCTTGGCATCTCTGGTGTTATCTGCATAGGACTTGGTAATTAAGTCCTCTAATTTACATGATGCCAGCTCCTGACTTAACACATTAGAGTAAATTATTAGACATGGTCTCATTAATGCTCAGAAACTGGTGTTTTAAGCAGCTGGGAAATTTGAGAACACTTATCTTACATAGCAGGCACTGTTCTCAGATAGAAAAACAGATCGAATTTGAGGGTTAAGCTCATCAGTGCTTTTAACAAATGGCAAATACTTCCAGGCAGAAATAGTGATTCTTTCACAGACTGTCTCAAGATTTTAATGCATGAGTTCAAAGCCACTCAAGGAAGGAAGACATACACTCTGACACTACTTTAATCAGTGTTGCTTGAAGAAAAGGTCTTGCATTTCAGATTTTATTTCCCTTTGAGTGCAAATTTGTCATGCTTTCCCATGCATGCTGCACCACCTTCAGTCTATGACACTGGGAAGGTCTGGTGGTCAGTGCTCACTCTTCCTGCCTCTTCCCTACTACCCTTGCTCTCCAGATCACTCCAGCAGCCAGCTGGGGACAGGATCCATTCCCAGGAATGGAACAAGCCTTGGGGGAGGCATCCAGCAGAAGTCTGTGCATTACAGCAAGGCCGTTCTGAGTTCTCCCTGCCCTCTCTGACTTCACGCCTCCTCAGCACAGGGACTTAGAGCACAAACATCTCCAGGGTGGCACCACGCTGCAACCTCCTCATTTCCCCTCAGCCTCTGTATTCCTGGTTTTTTCTTTGGATCCTAAAAGTCCTTTAGGTGAGCCCAGAGATGCACAGCAGTGCCACAGCACAGAGAGCCCACTCCAGGGTTAACTTCAGTTCTTCTTGAGGCTTTGCTCTGTGTACAGTAAGGACATGCCCTTAATTTTAATAATCTTGCACCGATCTCTACCACAGGAGAATCTTGGTTTATCAAGCTTAGTTGTCATCAGCTTGTTTCCCTCAGTGTTCTTCTTCCCTTTCTCCCCTTAAGTGGATAGCAAAACCAAACAAGGTGTGGGCTCTTACATTCAAAATTTTTCAAGCATTTGAAGAATTTCACATTTTCATAGGTGTTCTGCTGTGTTCTGACTGGAGAGGAGGATGGGCTGTGGACAGATCCACAGGGCACAGAAACAGAGCAGAGGAAAACTGAACCAGGAATCTAGAATTGTTCAATTAAGATTTGCTAAATCTCCTTTCACAAGCCAAGGGTCCCACCCAGGACTTTCAATCTGTTTGGCCTAACTGTATAAAAACAAATGAGATGAATTTACCTCCTGGCTCTGTTTTAAAAAAACTGAGCAAGTTGCAGCCGATTGCATCAGCCTCTGCCTGAGCTCTCGGGCGCTGGAGGAGCCAAGGGTGTGTTTGTCTTCTTTACACATTTTTTAAGAAACCTAAAATTTTGATGTCTAAGTAAAGCTCTGTCATACATTAACACCAGACTCGTTGCACACCTAAGGGGATGTGGCACTGGGTTTTTCCAGCTCACTGGGTGGTCGAAGGTTACAGAGTGTGGCCATAAAAACAGGCAGTATATTGTGCTCTTGAGTTGGAGAATACAAAGCAGCCATGACTTACTATAAATAGGTAATTTAAATGTAGTGAAACTTACTCCATGTTAACACTGGCAAAGTTATTTTGTGTTTGTTTTCCCATACAACTTCCCGGCACAAAGCAGTGTTTAAGCAGGTTCACCAAGGGAGTTCCTGTTAAATGTTGCCCTGGTCTGCCCCAGCAAGAGTTCATCAGAAGCGAACCTTCCCAGATGGCAGTCATAGCTGCTTTGTCACATTTGGAGGTGTTTCTCATCGATCTGAGAGAGAAGTTAATGTTCCTCCACTGGGGATGCACTTGCCAGCTCCAGAAATGCTTTTTTTTCCAAAAGCTGCTTTGTAGCAGGCTAGGGGGAGCAAATTTTCAGAGAAAGAGAGCTCTTATATTCATCTCTTAAACAAGTGACTGCTTCAAGTCCCAGAGCAGAGCTCAAAGTACCAATCAAGAAACTGAAACTGTTTAAATTCACAGTCCAACAGTCAATGTTTGTCTTGAAGTCAAAAGTCACTTCCTCTTTACCAAGAGGATCTATTAACAGTCAATGCATGGGCAGGGCCCAGGGAGGGATGATATTCATGCTGGGAAGCTCCATGGGCATGCTCAAGCAATGATTTTTCGTGTTGTTCTCTTCAGGGCTGTGGTTGCAATTGCAACACCCTGCACACAGTTGTTTCTGCACACAGAAATTAATCTCGAGGGCTGCTTTTAATGGCTTGGTGCTTTCCTTTTGTTTCAGATCAAACACCATGTTAGTGAGCTTTGTGCAAGCACAAGTATTGCGCATGAGTGGGGTTGTGAGAGCATTGACATGCCCAGTGCACAGAAAACAAAATGTGCATAAATCAAATGCAGCTGTAGGCAAGAGCTGCTGTGGTATAGAATGAGTGGTTTGAGTTGGAAGGGACCTTAAAGATCATCTTGTTCCAGCACCCCAGCCATGGGCAGAGACACCTTGGGAAAGTTCAGCTCCTGTCTTGCCCCACATATATTTCTATTGCTGAATCACACATTGAAATTCCTACAGGAATTGTGATATTCTGCAAATGGATAACTTTTAACCTCTGGGGCAGTGAGGTGGGTCATGCCTCTCAAATACCCTTAAGTCCTTATAATTACAATAGCACAGATTGAAGTATGTTTTAATTTCTGGTTCACAGAGGTTTAAAAACACTGCACCGCATTCCTTACCAGCAAGCAATATTGTCTCCATTTCACAAGCTGAGCAATTTATTTGGCTTCGCACAATTAAATAGAAAAGCTACTACTCATGTGTGAAATAAATGTGTCCCCTGAAACTCACTCAGCCACCTTTTCTCACTGCAGTTCCCTTTTGTGGCTTTTTGATATTAAAATTTGAGTTGATCAGGCATGAACTTTTCACCAAGTGATTCATATTGATCCACAGAAGTATCTTTCTTCCTCCCACAGATTACCTCAGCTGTGCAAATATTAGCTTTACCATCAACGTTTCTATGTTTTTCCCTCAATTGCTGTTTTTTAAAAAGGTTGATCACTGTTTTAATGTGATTGTTGCTGCATGGCCTTTACATAATGGTCCAACTTACTGATATTTCCTCCCTAATGATTATCTTTGCAAAAGATGATTTTTAATTGCTCTTTTGTGCAGCCTGTTGACTCCATATCTTCACT
Organism: Pyrgilauda ruficollis; assembly: GCF_017590135.1. Lineage (NCBI taxonomy): Eukaryota > Metazoa > Chordata > Aves > Passeriformes > Passeridae > Pyrgilauda > Pyrgilauda ruficollis. Next base: position 101,574 of record NW_024521429.1, on the reverse strand, counting down.
TTTTTATTATTATATTGGTTGTTTTATGTCAAATGTTTGGAAAAGACCGTGCCAAAGTAATTATTTTCTCATCATTTGTCCAGGAAGGATGACAAGTTAGCTTCAGTTTATATCCCCCACTATCACCATTTCTACCTTACAAATATTGTAATTATATTAGCAGGATTCCAAGATGGTCGGTCCTCCCAGTTTTTAAAGCATTGTTAAAAACTAACCATATTAAAGGTTAAAAACTGTCCTCTAAGTTTCCATCTTTGAATTAGATGGACTTGCTGCATTGAAAATGCTTATTAGCAAGTAGAGTCACACAGTGCTCTGTGTCAGTGAACATAATCTTCCTTTTTCATCTACCATAGGGCAGATACATCCTTCTTCTTCCTTACTCCTTCCTCTTGGAGGGCTGTCTGTTAACACATTTGCTTTTCACACACCTGGTTATGACTTCATTTTTTCTTTTCTCGATTCTTTATTACTGTTGGATATTCACAGTTCTGTAATTCCTTTCTGTTTGTACTAATTTCTGTTAAATTTATTTCTTCCTGTTTTTTTTGTCCTCTTTTCCAAATAAATGTATTGCTACAGTCCTGTCTTTTTTTGACCAAAAAATGCTTTATGACCTATGTGATGTTTTTGTGTCTGTTAAATAGTGTTTCCAAGCAAGCCCCAATTTTCAGTAAGGTTTCCCAATTTGAAATTCACTTCCCAGTTGCCATTGCCCTGGTTACGTTAGGCTTCAGGAAAAGCCCTGGTTATTTTAGCCTTCTCTAAAGCCCAAGGATACGCATCACTGGGTGGTGTTGCTTTTTGTTTGCTCTAAGGAAATGTAATCAAATTGTGAGGGCAAATACGGAGGCAACCATTAGCTTTGAGAAAGCAACTAACTCTGTTCTAACCATCAGAATAATATCCAGTGCTAAATTCCAGACTGTATGCTGCTGGATTTTCCTTAGTAGTCTTTCAGAAATTGTGAGGAAGACTGTGATACATCTGGCAAATGGCTAAGTAAAGTCCTTCAGGCAGTTTGTGTTCCCAAGTGTGCAGCCAGATGTTTGAGGACCCTCAGCTCAACCTTCCTCTAATGAGATTTGCTGTACAGCAGATTGGTCTAACCACCCTAGTTGAGATGTCTGCTTGGGATTTAAATCCCCAGCTGTTTGAGGACTTCTAATTCCAAGTTGCCAGACTCTGCACTGTGTAGCTTTGTCCTTGAGGTGAAAGTATCATAATTTTGCTGGTTTTCCTTCTTCATCCCTAGGCACATTTTCCTGTGATTTAGGCTATCCGGCTCTATCCCATCAGGATCTTCTGATTAACCTGTGCATAATAAATTCCTTGTTTCTGAAATGCAATACATTTTGTTTGGTTTTGATTTGTTTGGTTTGTTTTTTGATTTTTTTTTTCCAGATCTTTGCATTTTTAGCACTGATGTGTCTCATCCTAGCCATTGGCAATGGTATCTGGGAGCATGATAAGGGCTACTACTTCCAGGTTTATCTGCCCTGGGCAGAGGGTGTCAACTCTGCCTCCTACTCTGGTTTCCTCATGTTCTGGTCATACGTGATCATTCTAAACACAGTGGTACCTATTTCACTCTACGTCAGGTACGTGCCAGAAGCTCCTTTCACTTTTGATCTTGGAACAGATTTAGCTTTTGCCTTGACTGGGAGCAGCATTTTCCTTAAAACCTAACACAGCCCCATCATGGATGCTCCTACACAACCACAGTGACACTTTTCTTGTTTCTGCTGCCTTCAGAAGGTTTTGTCAGGGTTGGAGTGGGGACAGCAGTGAGCCCTGGAAGAGGAGAGGATGATGTTGCTGTTAAAGGGGAGGTGTAGGTGTGTAGGATGCTGTAGGAGCAGGACTGGAAGCCTGCCACCATTAGGATCTTGCTAGAAGTGAATGAATGGCCTGTTCTTCGAGGTGGCTTCAGGACTGTGTGAGGATTGCCAGGTAAGTAGGTGCATCCAGGTTGAAGTACTTGATGTTATATGAGCAGCTGAGAGTGTTCTCTCTTCCCAGACAGTGCAGAGCTGTGTTGGTTATTGGTGATAGACAAATAGTGATATTGGTGATAGTAGGTAATGTGTCTGTGATGCTCTCGAAACTTGGGGCTGAGGTAGAGACTGCAAAGCCCTGTTCAATTTATCATTGTAGCTACCTTCAGTCAGCTTTGCTACTGAGACTCTCTTTTGTGTTGGTAAACATGAGGAATGAATACTGTCCAATATGTCATCCAGCCAGGTGAAAATTCATGTCATCTGCAAGCTGATGCCACTCTTTTGGTTGTACTGAGTGACACAATAGCTCTCTTGATGTGGAGCTCTCTGTTGTTGGAGACATGGCTGTGCTCATCCTGTGCCACTGGGTTCAGCTCAGCCCAGAGCTCCGCTGGAAACCTCCTCCTGAAACGGCACTAATTGAAACCCACTGCTCCTGCCTCCCTTCCCAGTCCGAAAACTTCTGAAACTTTCCAAGTACTTTTATAAAGTACTGCTTCATAAACAAAGGAAATGAGTTTGCTGTAAACTTAGCAGATCATTTCAGTGGGACTTGCTTCAGCATCCCTTGCCACAGGCCACCTATGAACAGATGAGTTCAACCTGTCATTACCTTCAAAGTTGTCTTCTAATTGCAATTGATAATGGTGGTGCTGAAGATAAAGAGCTTGTCCCTTAAGCTAATGAATATTCCATCACCTTCTCTTTCATCAGTGTGGAGATTATACGCTTGGGTAATAGTTTCTACATCGACTGGGACCGCAAAATGTATTACCCACTGAATGACACACCAGCTCAGGCTCGAACCACTACACTCAACGAAGAGCTGGGGCAGATCAAGTACATCTTCTCAGACAAAACAGGAACTCTCACCCAGAACATCATGTGTTTCAACAAGTGCTCCATCAATGGCAAATCCTATGGTATGTTTGTCTTACTCTCTGGGTTTTCTTCACTGTGTGCCTCTTCATCCACAGAGACTAAATCTGATATGCAGAAGAGAATGCCATTTGAGGAGCTTCAGTGATCAAGTGTAAGACTACCCTTCAGGGATGTCTGGACAGCCTGACTGTATGATTTGCCATGTATTAATTGTTCCCCCTTTTTTCTCACTTTTATCTCCCTTTTTCTGCCCCACTACTGCCCCAACACTATTAGTTTTGCCTCATTTGTCCCAGATTTACAATATCTGTACTCAAATTTGTTTTGGTTTTTTTTTTCTGTATCACTAGTTAGGTCATCACAGCTTTTTATGGAATTATTAGCATGGTTAGCTAGGTATTGCTAACCTTGCAAAATATAATATGTAACTCACATAACTCACTCCCTCCTAATCACTTATGAAATCAGCCATCCCTCATGGGCCTCATCTGCAAATTTTGTCAGCTTCTCACACTGTCGTCTCTCAGCAATTTCTCTTGTCATGAGCAGTGATTTTCCACATCCTTTTCAGGTAGTTGGAGTAGTCAGTGACCAGGTCTTTGTCTTTACACTGACATTCTTCAGCTATCAGAAGAAAGAAAAGTTTGTAGGCAGTTGGAAAAAATGGGAAACATGAGTTGTTAGCTCTGTTAGATCCCAGAAGTTATTGATATAAAAGGTTTGTTCATGCTATGGCTCCAGGTGGTTTTCTTCATACTGCTCAAAAGGTGCTAGCACTTTGTAAACTGCCTAATTGATTAACATCATTAGATGCCACAGAGAAATTAGTCACTGCTTATTTGTATATGGATCATTGCTTTGCCTGTGTCAGACCTGCTGATGCACTAATTTGCCAGAGAGTTTGCATCTTATCTCAGTGCTATCAGCTGACCTAATAAAAGAAAATATTTCTTCCTATGGATCTGTGCATATTTGGAGACCACCTCATCTCAAACAGTTACTATCATACATTAGTACTGCTAATAAGGAGTTTGAAATCTCTCCTATCAAGTGTTCATAGTTGACTTTCCTGAAGTGCATGTCACCACCAACATAGATAAAGGGTAAGGGTTCAAGAAATGAATGGGAAATACATGCAAAGAAGGCAAACAATCTATTGCCTGTAGTTTTCTAAGTGTTTAGCTTCTTCCTAGCACAGTACTTCTCTGCTGCTCAGGGGCATTCTGGAAAGAATGCCAGAAAGGATGATTTAGTTCTGCTCATCTCTGGAGGCTTAAAGGAAGGACACAAAAGCCTCCTGCTTATGATTCCCAGGGAATCAGCTGATGCAGAGTTTCTCAGGGGAGGTGTTTACTGTGTGTCTTTTACACTCCTGGGGCCTTTATGAAGGCACACCAGCACTACAATTGACTTTGGTCACAATTGGGGTTGCTGGTGCAAACATGAGTGAATGATTCCTCTAATTCGTTGCATTTCAGTCTTATTTCAATGAAGTGTTGGGACTGGCTGGCTTTGGGACAGTCCAGACCTTCCTAGTGAAACTTTTCTCCGGGCAGAAGTTCTAACAATATTTCTTGGAGATGACTTGTCTTCAATTCCTATGACCAGATCATCCATTCAGGGAGAATCAACAGAGCAGCCTTGCTACCCAGGTGTGGGAGAAATTGGCTGTGGAAACTCCTTTTCTGTGGGTGTCCAGGGACTGCTACAAATAGTAGGATCCAGGAGCTGGATTTTGAAAGAGAAGGCACAAGAGAAGTCATCCCCTGGAAGCACTTTCATTTCCTACCTAGCACTAGAAACCCTATTCTCTCTGTGTTCAGCTCAAGACAAGTATTTTTCAATCAAAAGCCAGTCACTTTTATGGTAACTGCTTTGTGTTTCAAGCATCTTATCAGTCTCCAGATTCTGTCATGGACCAACATAGAAACTGATTGTTATGTATCATCAGTCATCAGTGCCCATGTCAATGTACTGAAACTTTTAAAATAGATTCTGACTTAGAAACACTTTACTCAATTTTGTGGCTCAGAGACTGCACTTACCTGCAGTTTGTGGCTATAATTTCATCTTTCTTGCTTGCAGGTGATGTGTATGATATGTCTGGGCAAAGAATAGAAATAAATGAGGTAAGTGCTCAAGTGCTATCAGGATCTGTGCTTTCAGTAGACCTGGATAAGTATCAGTGGACAGAACACTGCACAGGTTATGTTTTTGACCCTGCAAGAGTTGATGCTCTTGATGCTCAAAACATAGGTGTGTGTTCCTCTGGATGTCAGAGAATTCCCAGAGTTAAGTTCCTTTCTGGTAAGCCTGGGTCTAACCTGCAGATTGGGAACAGCCCTCTGTCCCCTCTGCTTCTCCTGACATCCTGGTGCATGCACAGCTTCTCTCGAGCACTTGACTATTGGTGCTTGTTGGAGACTTGGACATCAGTGAATTTTATTAACCTTGTCAGTTAATTGAACCTTTAGTGAGGAATTAGTAACTGCAGTTCACACCAATAGCGAGGTCACTGTCAAATTCCTCTGATGTCCAGACTTCAGAAAGTGTAAAAATGTGTCATTTTTACATTTTTCTTTAGCCTCTGCTTGCAGGCATAAATGCATGTCTTCATTTCAAAAATGTCTGAAAGCTGCATGCAGTAATCCAAATAACAAACAGCAAGATGATGATGAAAATCCCACTCCTCATTCCAATGATTCATTTCCAATCCACTTAGAACTTAAATTGCCCACTGAAACAGGCTGTTTGTGCTGAGCACTGTGCCTCCAGCCTGCCCTCTCTCCATCAGCCTTGCTTGGTGACACACACTGGACTCCTGCCAGCTGTCCACCCCACCCTGCTGCTGGTGACACTCTCTGGAGCAGAGTCCTGGGGCCCACACACCCACAGTGTTGCTGTGCCTGGACCTTGCTGCGCAGACGGGTGTGGGAGGGGTCAGTCTGTGCTCTTGGACTGAGTGCTAAATGTCAGTGTGCAGAGGTCAAAAGGATGATTCCCATCCTGGAAACTCTGAGCTCATCAGGGATGGGGTGGGAGTCAGAATTGTCCAAGGCAGGCTTGGCAGTCCATTACTCCATGACACATCATGTGGTAAGCTTCTGGACATTTCTCCACTGTGTTCCACTCTGCTTGGGGCTCCTTGTTTTTTGACAAAATGGGTAGTTCCTGTGGAGTTTAACCTTTACTTCACCTGCCTGTCCTGTTTTTTCCATATCAGAATTTTTTTTCTGGCTTTAGGAGAACATGGTGGATAAGACAGACTGTTGAATTGTTTTAAACTGGGCTCCTGCATTCCACTCTCACAGGCAGCTTTTGACATCGTGAGCACGATGCTTCCAAGCAGGCATGTGTTGAAGGCAGGCACTTTGCTGTAGGCATCCACTGGCAGGGCTCCTCTTGGAGCATTAGCTGCTGCTCAGAGAGGCAGTTTAGCTAATTGGTTCTTAGCCTGAGTGCTGCTTTGAAAGGCACATATAGTGCCTGTCCTGTCCTATGATTAAATACCTTTCATGACCTCCCACTTCCTTAAATCCACCAATCTCTGCCATGAGCAGCCAGCCCTGCAGGATGGAGTCCTCTGTAAAGTGAGGAGGAGGCAGCGGCAGTGTGGCAGGAATTGGTGTAGAGCCATGTGAAATCTCAACAAATAATACCATGCCATGTTTTTTTCAGAACACAGAGAAGGTTGATTTCTCATACAACCCATTAGCCGACCCAAAGTTTGCCTTCTATGACCACAGCCTGGTTGAAGCCGTGAAGCTGAATGATGTCCCGACGCACAGGTTCTTCCGGCTGCTCTCCCTTTGCCACACGGTGATGCCGGAGGAGAAGAAGGAAGGTGAGGACTATTGAAGGCACTGGAATGAGTGGTTATGTTCACTCGCACCACAGCATGTCTTCTCTCCACAGAAGCTGTTATTGGTCCTTTTGGCTCCCTGGTGATTTTCTGTAGTGTATGGCTACACATAAATCAGTGTCTTTGGAGATGCCACATGGGAAGAGAAATGACCAGGGCTCCACTCCCTGTGTGTTCCTATGGTGGAGCTGACACTACTGCAAACACCACATCTCTGGAGTGCGGAAATTGCAGGTGCCACAGCTTCCCTGAGGTGGCAAAGGCTTGCCCTGCTCTCCCTCTATTCTTCTCCTAGCCCCAAAATGCAAAGAACATAGAGTACCTATCCACTGGAGACTCATTAGCTCTACTCACCCAGTGTTCCAACAGCTACTAGGTCAGCCTCCTCAAATCCCAGACAGGATGAAAGCCATGCTTTAAAGGCTAGAATTAATTGACAGGTATAAAGTGAAAATACTGAGCAGAAAAATTCATGCAGATGTGACTAGAAGGAGCTAAATTCAAGGAACTTGTCCTCTCAGTGAAATGTTAGATTCCAAAGAGAGTGATTAAAATCCCCAAAAGAATCCAGGGGGCCTCTTGCACTGTCCTGGAGGATGGGTTGGTGGGACATGATGGAGATGTGTAGACATAAAGTGCTTTTTAGTGTTGTACATCTATGGGTAGACTGAAAAGCAAAGGGATAACTGCTATATTATATTTTAGATTCTGAGGTTTTTTTTTTGTTGTTGTTTTGTTTTGGTTTGTTTTGTGGGTTTTTTTTTTGTTTTGTTTTGGGTGTTTTTTTTTTTATTTTTTTTTTTTTTTTTTTTAGCTCAGAAATAAGTCAAAAGTCACATTACATTTTTTTTCTTGCATGTCAGGTAACTTGGTGTATCAAGCACAGTCTCCTGATGAGGGAGCCCTAGTCACTGCTGCCAGAAACTTTGGATTTGTGTTCCGAGCTCGCACGCCAGAGACCATCACTGTTGTGGAAATGGGAGAAACAAAAGTCTACAAACTTCTGGCTATTCTTGATTTCAACAACGTTCGCAAGCGAATGTCTGTGATTGGTATGTTCCCTTTGCTGCTTTCTTTCCTTCCTGAGTTTTTAGGTTCCGGAGCTGTCCCTCATTCTGGTGTGATCCAGACTTTTTCTAGGAGACCTCCTTTGCAATGTGCTCTGAGCAACATTTATTTCTGACGACTTGAGATGGGCTGTCTTGACTTTATAATTACACAGCAACAGTGCCAGAAAAATACTTAAAGGAGGCAGGTGGGATAAATGTCAACATCTGGACCACAGTGATGCAAGCCAACCTCCTAAAGACACTTAGCTTTTCATATATCTTGCTCCCCTCATTACAATGCAGGAAAGGCCTTTCTTCTAATCAGCTTTTAAATTTTTAGTGAAATTTGAGGAAGTAGGACCAGAGAAAGCAAGAATAAACTGAGAAAACAGGGTTTTTTTTCCAATAAACAAATTTCCATTTTCTCCCAAACAGAAAATGGAGAAATTATTCAAGAAAGTTTTTGCAGCCTTTATTAACACTCCAACTTACTCTAATATTTCAGGAATATTGTAATTGTAGTTACAGTTTACTGGTAGGAAAATAGGAGAAGTAGGACCAGTTCCCTAAAAACAAATTATTCTTCACTTTTTAGTGAAGTTCTGCCTGTAGGGACAACGTAGTGTCTGCTCAGACCAGTGCACTCTCTTTTCTAAGCAGAGCTTGTCTTGATTCCTGGGAGTTTGCCAAAACTTAGGGAAATTCAGACACCTGTAGAAACTGTTCTTGGGTTTGATGGAAGGGCTTTGTACCCCAAAAGTCTCAGTCTGAGATTTGTAGCATTTCTTTTCCTCTTCCTCACAGTGCAGAGTCCAGAAGGTGACTTGACTTTGTACTGCAAGGGGGCTGACACCATTCTTTATGAACTGCTTCATCCATCCTGCAACTCTCTCAAAGAGGAGACCACAGAACACCTGAATGTAAGAGCTTCCTTCTCAACAACATCTCTGCATTTGATGTTTTACTTTTCTCCAGCATACCTTGTCTTCAGGAAAAAAACACCCAGATTTTAGAAACAGTACTTAGGCACCAATTTTAAGTTATGGAATAGAGAAACAAATTAGTTCCTATGGCCTTAGGTCTCAAATTATTTGCATAGGCATGAGAACCACGTGCCATGTGAACTGCTCCAGGACAGTCAGCAGATCGAGGGAGGTGATTCTGTCCTTCTGCTCTGTCATGTGAGACCTCACCTGGAACACTGTCCAGCTCTGGGATCCTCAGCATAAGAAGGACATGGACCTTTTGGAGTGAGTCTATAGCTATGAAGATAATCAGAGGGCTGGAGCACCTCACCTGTAGCTGGGAGATTTGGGTTTTTTTAGCCTGGAGAAGAAAAGGCCCTAGGGAGACCTTATAACACCTTCCACTACCTAAAGGGGCTACAAGAGAGGGACTTTTTGCAAGGGCATGTAGTGATAAAACAAGGGTTAATGGCTTTAAACTGAAAGACAGAAGATTTAGATTTATTATTAGGAATAATTTATTTACTGTGAGGGTGATGAGACACTGGAACAGGTTGTCCAGAGAAGCTGTGGATGCTCCATCCCTGGAAGTGTTCAAGGCCAAGTTGGATGGGGCTCTGAGCAAGCTGGTCTCATGGAAAGTGTCCCTGCCCATGGCAGTGGGGTTGGAATGAGATTATCTTTAAGGTCTCTGCCAACCCAAGACATTCTATCATTCTATGATTCTGTAATATGGACAAAGATGGCAAATCCAGTGCATGACATTTAAAGACCTGTGACCTGTTTCTGATGCACCTTTACTTCAAGCCTGGGGAAAAACCTCCCAGAGATGCATTTCACAAATGCATCTTTGCTGTTCCACCAAACACTGAGCTCCATGTTGTCCATTAGAAAGAACAACTGAGCCCACCTAAAAATGTTGAACCCACATCCAAAGTTTGAGGCTGTGTTCAGTGTTTATTTAGGTCTCACTGTTCCGGACCTCTTGTTGAGAAATACAAACCTGAGAAGCAAATGCCTGGTAAGTGTAAAGCTTAAAAGCCAGAGGGTAGAAAAGCCCTTTTGAGTCTTTTTTTTTTTTTTTCCATAAAGACCATGGATGGTAATAATAAAGTGGTCTGGAATTGCTATTTAAAATACCCCAACATTTGTGGCCTAAGGTGTCATTTTTTTACCTTTCTTCCACAAACTTTACCAAGATGCTTTTACCAGTCTGATTTCTGAAGGTCCTTTGTAAGCCTAGGTGACCAGACTGTTCTTCCTGAACCTTGTATTCTCTCTCTTACCACTGTCTTGCAGGAGTTTGCTGGGGAAGGCCTGAGGACACTCGTGGTGGCCTATAAGAGCTTGGAGGAAGACTACTTTCAGGACTGGATCAGGCGTCACCATGAAGCAAGCACTGCCTTGGAAGGACGGGAAGACAAACTGTCAGAGTTGTATGAGGAGATTGAAAAAGACCTAATGGTTAGTAATTCAGGGAATCTGGGCCAGGCTCTGGGGGAGGCAGCGAGGGTGGTGGTTTGTCAATAAACAGCTCAGCATGACTTTGCTAAACACCGCTCTGCAAACAGCTCAGTGGGCTGTGTGACAGGAGCAGGTCAGAACACGGCAGCCCTGCGTGTTCACTGGCACTTCCATCAGGAGCCCATAACTGGCGTGTCAGCCACCAGTTCAAGGGAATGGTTTTATTTTAACTCACGTGGGTGTCAGAGTAGCTTTCTCGTGATGAAGTGATATACCAGAGCCTGCAGGAGATGACGTGGGCACAAATATTTCATAGCTATCCTTTGTATGTGCAAATGGCTGATCTACTTATTTTCCAGCCTTTGAAATGGCAGGCAGTGAATAATTCCTAGTGCCCATGAGAGTGTCTCCTTTGTTCTTCCAGCCCTGGGCAGGATGGGTAGATGATATCCATGAACACGTTTGTGTCAATTTGAAATTGAGCTAAACTGTGATCTTTGGGTCATTCTTCTCTCCCTAAGTGTTGTTACAGTTTTTAAATGCCCTGGAGGATTTGCCTGTGTTTCAGAGCCATGAATAATGAATGAAAAGCATGTGTGTGATCTGAAGAGAAGCAATCCAGCTTCTGCACTCGTGGCAGTGCTTTCTTGAAACCCCGGAAATCCTGCTGCTCCTTCCATTAGCTGTATGCTCAGAATGCCAGCAGTGCTCAGGGAAGGAGCAAGTGTGAAAAGGCTGGGGAAAGGTTGGCCTTTGGAAGTTGCATGGTCTGTAGCTGGATCAGGAACTACTGTAAAACAGGGATTGTACAGTTTTGAGGACCCTGTAGAGAAGTTCCCTCAGAGGTGTTACCTACATTGATAACGCTCATACTTGAGGTATGATGGACATCTCAGGATGCCAAAAGGGATCCCAGGCTTAAAGCTAACCACTGAATTTAGTCTCCAAGCAGCAGGAGGTAGGTGGTAGCAGTGATACCTGAGGTAGCAGTGAAACTTCCATGTCTCTTTGACAACAGTTCAAAGCCACCAGCTACCTTCAAACAGGAGAAAAAGCAGTAACTTAAAAATAATGAAGGTTTGTATCCTGAACAGTCTGGGGTGTAGCTGTGTGACAGTGTGGACCAGGGGTGGGGACAGGTCTTTTAGGGGCTGAAGAAGATGTTTAGCAGCCATGTGACATCTGCAGTACAGCACAGCTGGGATCAAGTTCCACACCAGAGGAGGCTTGGGGACATGGATCCAGAGTGGCTTTGTCCGTCTATAAAGTTCTATCTGCTGTGAAGGGAACACATGGAACAACACAGACCTGTAGCTCTGCAAACATTCTTGCAAATAATCTCATGCATATTCAAAATCCATCAGAGCCTGGGGAGATCAGAGCCTAGAACATCTGCAAGATCAGGGCTGTACTCTGTACAGTAAATTTGCTGAGGAAGAATGACAATCAGTACAACCTTATTCCTGGGGATTTCATTTGGGTTTGCTTAAATAATTAGGTTCAATGCTTTCTCCTTTGGTAGCAGTGAGAGGACTTAACCAGCTCCCTGCCATTTCTGTTAAGCTGCTAGGTGCCACAGCTATAGAGGACAAGCTACAAGATGGGGTCCCACAGACAATTGAGACTCTTGCCAAAGCCAACATCAAGATATGGGTTCTCACTGGAGATAAGCAAGGTAAAGGCACTACAGCTTTGGTTGCTTCTCTTCTCCACTGGTGGGGCAGTTCTGCTAGGACCTGTGTTCTCATTCTTTGAAAACTGCACAGAAGACAAACTTACACAGCTTTGCTTCATTGCCAGCTATGCAAAATTTCAGTTAACTGGAATCAGACCAGATGACTAGCTTGTGCCTGTCCTTAATTTCTGTCATGAGGGTGGAAGCAGGGTGAAGGCAGCATCCTTTGCCTTTGGAGAGGTGACAGTAAGAATCCCATAGTCCCTCACATAAGGTGTGAAAAGGTGTCACCTTCATCCAGTTGATCATTCAGGTGAAGACGATGGAAAAAACCTTGTCCTGTTTTCCAGAAACTTCAATGTTAAAGTGGGTGTTGGATGCATTTCAGCTTCTTTCTGACTCTTATCATCCCAAATAGAAATGGAGGAAACATAGGCTTTTGGAGGTGGAAAGAACAGCAAATAGACTCCAGTGAATTCATTTGGAGACAGTATTTTCACTGAAACAATGGTGTTTCAGGGGGGTCAAAAGTGTTTGCAAATAATTTCATTCAAGACACGAGCAGAGAATTTTTGAGAAAAATTAAACACTTCATTTTGTCATGTTCCAAATGCAACAGTTTTGCTATGAAATACCAAAATATCTTTTCCAGAATTTCATGGACAAAACGTCACATTCTTTTTCAGAGCTGTGGTTTAGGGCTTTTCTGGAAGCAGGGAGAAGGCAAGTTAAAAATCCAGAAAAAATTTTGAATCAATATGCAATGTTCTTTTGTTGCTCCAAATATGTTGATCAAAGGGTATTTTAGGCTTTTTCATTTTGGCAGAGTTATTTTTTTCCAGTGGTCTTGTGAAGTCAAATTTGCTGCTACATCCATCAAAGTTGATCTTTTACTGTTGACTCTGAAAGGCTCCAGTCTCTTTTGAGTCAGAGAGCTTTTGTCATGTGAACAAAAAGACCACAGAAGTGGGTGAATTTGGGGTTGCTGAGATGGATTATCTTCCTGGTTTGTCTTTCCCAGAGACAGCAATGAATATTGGTTACTCCTGCAACTTGCTGAATGATGACATGGAAGAAGTTTTCATTATTGAAGGCAGCACATCTGATGACGTACTGAATGAGCTGAGGTAAATGGCTGAAAAACAGTTTCAGCGCTGTGCACTAGCACTATTTGTGTTTTGTATCATTCCACCTTCTTTTTACCTGTCAGCTTTCCTTGTTGCAGTCCATTCAGGGACCTTAGATAAGGGAGAGCTGCCTCCCTGGAAGATCCAGAAGCTAAACACAATGTAGAAATCTCCTCTCAGAGTAAATGCTGAAACTTCTTAACCAAAGAGCTTAAATTAAATGAAGGTATAAGAAAGCAGAGACAGATAGGGAGTATCAGCTGAAATTGACCAACAAATGATCCTGGGCTACAAAGGCTTTGGCTCCAGGTTTGAGCTAGACTGTTGCTGTACTGCTCTTTCCATTTATTCACTTTGCTGTCCTTTGTCTGGGTTTGTCTTTTGTCTGGATATTTTTTGGCAGTATCTGAGAACTTACCTTCCATCCTCACCTCCTCTGTAGACACAGGTTCTTAGGTAAAGGTGGAAAATGGGAAAGGTTCGCAGTCCTTTTCTCTTGGAGTAGATGGCTGCCAGACAACATGCACAGAAAATTGGATGTCTTTTGGGATACCATCCTTCATGGCGCTCAGATGGTTTGTTTAACTTAAAATCAGCAGAAGTTTAGCAAAACTTGTTAGAGTTTCAGAAAGGTGGATGATCTGAGCAGACAGCAGCAACTAAACAGTGCATAGTGTTGTAGGGATACAGTAAAAATTGGACTGAACTATCAAAGGGAAGCATTGATTTTTGTTTCCATAATGCTGCTCTTACAAAACATAGATATATATTGGCAAGGTTTTCAGATTTTCAATATTATCCTGTTTCTATTTTTTTTTTTTCTTTTTTTTTTTTAGGAATGCAAGAAAAAAGATGAAGCCAGATTCTTTTCTGGACAGTGATGAAATCAACATTCAGTTTGAAAAGTCTTCGAAAAAACAAATAATTATACCTGATGAGCAGGCAAATGGGGTGTATGGTCTGGTTATCACTGGCCACAGCCTGGTAAGGAAAGTTCAGAGCCTTGTAGTGATGAGTTTCCTGAAGAACTTACTGCAAGACATACTGAAAATCTGAAAAATGCTTTAAAAATTCAGCTCTAGAGGACAAGGGTTTTTTCCCCCCTTTTTGAAGACTAGGTTCAGTGGTTATCTGAGAGAGCAAAGGTGACAGACAATGGTTCAGAAGATGTTTCAGCAACAGAGAACAGTTGGCCTTGATCTTTGGTGAACAAGAGGGATAGAGTAGCTGGATCATATTTAATTTCTAGAAACATACTAGCAAAATAACAAGGTTTGTGTTTGCAGCAAGAAGATAACATGAGACGTGGGTTTCAATGCCAAGGACATATTCTACTAAATATAGCTGAAAATAGATATGCTTAATTTATAGGATATAGATATTATGACTCAACTAATATATTGATACTCTCTCCCACGATGTTCTTCCAAGCAAACTGAAGCAATACACTCTAGATGAAATTGCAAAATGACAGATCAAAAACTGCTTGGGAAGCGTGGCTCTGAAGGCCTCACTGTTGATCTAAAACAGCTGTTAGCTGTCATCTGCAGAGGGTTATCCCACATCTATTTGATGCCCAGTGTTTGCATTAACTGCTTAGAAAGGGAGCAGGTAACACCAGAGTACAAAGACACCTGAGTCAGGCATAATCTGGAAAGCACAGGGGGAAACTGAATCAGCTGGGATTTCTGAGCCTGGACAACACTGATCAGTCTTGGTAATACTCTTCAAAATTATAACAGGTAAACAAAGTAATGGAATTAAACTGAGATGAGAGAGTTCTGAGTGAAATGTCTTCCTGGTGAGAACAGTGAAACTTTGCAATAAATTATCTATATTTAGGAAATTTTTTAGAACCAGTTAGAGGAAAGAAAAAACAACTTAGATCAATACAAACCTGTCTGCGAGGAACACTTAATTTATGTCAGGTTTATTTATCTGTTGTATTTTACTTTCCCAGATCTCAGTGAAAGCAAATAGACATAGCAAATAGACATATTTAGAAAGTTCTGGGAGGTGCCGCCTCTCAGAAACAAGGTGCTTCTGTTCCCTGTGGCTGCTGCCTTTCTTAATGACAGCCCAGAAATTTTCACTTCCAGCTCTGCACAAGCCCAGAAAAAAAAAGAAAATCTCATCTTTCTCTACTTTTGGCTCATGTGCCATGTGTACAGACCCCAAACACTGTCAGACAGTGCCTAGGTTGTTAAGTACCCTTTCTCCCTCTTTTACAGTCACTTCCCCTTGAACTCCAGGGCCATAATCTCCTTTAAATTCCCACTGCAAAGCAAACAAGAGGTCTGTCAGGTTTGGTCCATGTGCATTGCATGCACATCAGCTGGAAGCCCCTTGCCTGTTCCTACTCCATCCCTTCAGCCTGCAGCGCAGACCCTGAGTGCTGTGCTAGCAGAACACCTCTGGCAAGGATGGCAAAGCTTTCTTTATATTCCTGGAAAAAACACACACTCACCTACACTCTGGCAAGGGGATATGTCCCACACAATCTGGCCTGTGTGGGAGCAGCCAGTCCACACAGTAGACACAATGAGTTTCACCAAGATTATGGCTTTCTCCTCTGTGGGGACCACAAGGACAGTGCAGATAAATCTAGATGTCATTTATTTATTTCTATGAGCTTGAACAATGGTGTGATACTGTCCCCCACACAGCACCTGCTCAGTGCTCTATCCCTGCCTGTAGAGGGGTGGGAGGGCAGTGCTGGGCTATGCACACGTCTGGTGTTGCCTGAAGAAAGCAGTGAACAGAAAATTGTCAGCATCCATAATGGCATCATCATGCCACTTTATTTGTATGCAGTTGCACCATTAATATACAAAATGGTAACATTTTGCTGGTGCTGTGCAGCAAGGCTATTGAGGCAAAAGCCATCTCTGACTGCACTGACCAGCAGTACTCAGGCTGAACCATGAAAAGGTCTTTTGTTGAGCAAGCCTGCTGCCATGACAGAGGAAAAAGGGGACACTGGTGACTCACAGCTCTCTGTTTCAAAAAGAAAGAATATGTGGCCTAAGGACTGTCTGCCTTTCACAGACAAGGCAGTGGGCCTGCTGTAATGGTTCTGAGCAGGAGTGAGCCTTGTAGATTCCTTCTGTACATGTCTGCTAAAAAGAGACAACAAAGAACAGAGCCATAAAGCATGATCTGAAAGAAATTTGAAAAGCTCACACTGCTCCCTCCTCCTCATGCAGAGCTGGAGGGGCGACTAGACATCCAATTATCTCAGTGCTTCTCAAATAGAAATAACATAGCTGACTGATTTAAAAGGTCAGCACTCAGATTAAAGCAGTCTTCTCTTTAATTTTGTATTTTGCTGTATCATGCCCACCTGAGCCTAACTTTTTCTTTTTTTTAATTAGGCACTTAACAAATTGAAATCTTTCCTATTTATCTCCCAGAGCTTAAATAGTAATCCAAGAGGGTTGAGCAGAGACTCTCTCACATGGAGATACACAAGGTTGTCTCAGGCCCTGCAGCAGCTCCTGCTTTTAGTGTTTGACACTTCTGCCCTCTGTCAGGTTACATCAGCCAGAGCAGGTGCTGTGCATGCCCAGCTGTTGTTCACATCCAGATGTGGTACACACCCAGATGTGGTGCACACCCAGCTGTGGTGCATATCCAGCTGTGGTGCATATCCAGATGTGGTGCACCCAAAGTGCAAGCTCGTAGGTGCAGGGTGCACAGTGTGACGTGCAGTGTGGATGCTCCCTGAGACTGCGTGGATGTATTCACCGACATGGGTGCAAGGGCCTGGCTCAGCTGTCGTGGCCACCCTGCTGCACCCTCTTTGTCAGGCCAGGAGTTGCTGCGAGCCTGCCCTGAGCGCTCCCTTTCCTCCTTTCCAGGCTTACGCGCTGGAAGGGAACCTGGAGCTGGAGCTGGTGAGAACTGCCTGCATGTGCAAAGTGGTGATCTGCTGCCGGGTGACTCCGCTGCAGAAGGCCCAGGTGGTGGAGCTGGTGAAGAAGTACAAGAAGGCCGTGACCCTGGCGATCGGAGATGGTGCCAATGATGTCAGCATGATCAAAAGTGAGTGATGGCCAACAGCCAGCATGCTGTAGCAGACTGACTCAAAGAGGTATTTCTCTCTGAGGCAGGCTAGCAGCAGGAACACATATCTGAGTGCCTCCTGTACCACCCTCTTTGTAGAAACACGTGTCTGTGTCCCAGATTTTGGCAGCTCTCTACAGAGCACTGTCACTACAGGTTAGTTGTGTCTCCTGCCTTGTGGACTTCTTCAGGAGCTGAGATTGCACTAAGGGCCTATTTTTTTGTTTCTACCTTAGAGCAGAAAAAATGGTTGGTCTTGATCTTACAGGTCTTTTCCAACCTAAATGGCTCTATGATTCTATGAAAAGCCCACTTGGCCTGTGATGTGTCAATCAGTGTGTCTGCACGACCACCATCACAAGGGCAATGTATATAACAAACAGTTTGGATCATAGAGGGCCTGACTCAAAGCAGAAATAAAATCTTTGTGACTGTAAATATTCTGTATAATATTATGTGGGGTGTTTTTTTCAGCATTTATTTCTGTCAGGACTGTTTGTTAATTATCTCCCTGGAGTTACAGATGGTAGGCTTCCAGGCTTCTCCATCCATGAGCATCATTTGATGCTGCATTACCTCACTGAATTTATGAAAAAAAGTCCTAACTAGGTATAATTAAATTAAGATTATTCAGACAGACTTATTACTAATATTCCTTGTTTAATTTGCAAGAATTGATTAACTGGAGCCTCTTAATTAAGAAGGAAAAGGCTAAGTAGAGAGCTTCAAGGGAGATAAGTCAGGCAGTCAGCAAAGAAAGGAGAAAAAAGTATGCATAATAATTAGGAACTAGTCCACTCCCCCCACAAGAGGATTGAGACTATGGGTTTTTATCAGTTCAGTTCAGTGGAAACATCTGAATCTAACCAACCCTCAGCCATTAAGATTGTATTCATTAGTTAAAGCTGTATAATTAGCTGTCACATTAAACTTATGTCCATGTTTAATAAATGCAAGTTACTATTAAAAAAAAAAAAAAGTGACTCTTCTATCTTATTATTTGATTGAACTAATAAAGCCCAGGAAACATAAAGAGGCTACAGTCTGCCTTTTAGCACAGTGTCTGAGAAGGTTTAAAATGGTTTGAAGATTTTGTCTGTCTGGGATGATGTTTTAAGGCTCCTGGAAGGACATGCATGCATGTTAAATAAAAGTCACACGTCAATATAAATTAAAGTTATTGTTTCATAATAGCAGTCGTTATAAACAACAGTATTTGTGCTGCTGGAAAGCATTCAGAAAAAAACCATAAACTGTCACTGAACCTATAATGTCATTCAAATAATAAAAGCCCACTTATGGGAAAAGTATCACAGAGCCAAAATCATAGTGCTGCTGAAAGAATTAATGCACCAAAATTTTTTTTTTTTTTAAGTAACTTTTCATTCTGACTTTTGATGAAGGCCGTGAGGGAATTAACACGGTGTTCAGTGCTGGATAATTCATTTGAAAAATGGGGCAGTGAAAACTCTCGGTGTAATGACGTGACCAACTTCTTGTTGCAGCTGCCCACATCGGGGTTGGTATCAGCGGCCAGGAGGGGATGCAGGCGGTCCTGTCCAGCGACTTCTCCTTCGCACAGTTCCGCTACCTGCAGCGCCTGCTCCTGGTGCACGGGCGCTGGTCCTACATCCGCATGTGCAAGTTCCTCAAGTACTTCTTCTATAAGAATTTTGCCTTCACCTTGGTACATTTCTGGTATGGCTTCTTCTCCGGCTTCTCAGCACAGGTGGGTCCGGCTTCGGTTTTGTCAGGGACATGGAGATGATCAGAGGGCAGCGCCTCTGCTGTGAAGACAGGCTGAGGGTGGAGGGCTGGTTCAGCTGGCAGATGAGAAAGCTTCAGGGACATCTTAGAGCACCTTTCAGTACCTAAAAGTGCTACAAGAGAGCTGTAGAGGAACTTCTTAGCAGGGCCTAATGCAGTATGACAAAGGGTCATGATTTCAAACTAAGCTTAGATTCGTACAACAAATAAGTTTTTTGCAATGAAGTTTGTAAAACACTGACAGAAGTTGCCCAGAGAAGTGATTTGATGCCCTCTTCCTGGAAATATTCCAGGTCAGGTTAGATGGGGCTCCGAGCAACCTGACCTAGCTGAAGATGTCTGTGCTGATTTGAGGGTGGTTGGTTTAGATGAATTTTACAGCACTCTTCCAACCAAAACCCTTCTGTAAGTCTACATCTAGGGAAGTATCTGGAAACATTTTACAAGGAAATAAACTAAGCCATTCCTCCCACCTCACTGAACAAAGGTCTGTCTTCTTTAGACACATGGGTATAAAGCAGATATTGCTGCCTCCATTGCTGCTGCTGGAGGACTGATGTCTGGAGACAGAATATATACATTATAGAATCATATAATCATTAGGGTTGGAAAAGACCTTCAAGATCAAATCCAACCGTGAACCCAACACTGCCATGTTCACCACTAAACCATGTCCCCCAGTGCCACATCCACACGTGTTTTAAACACTGACCACCCTTTTAATGAATAATTTCAGGAGCTTGCCAGAGGAACACACCCAGAGTGAAAAATGGAAGTTGGTTCATGGCAAACCAGCCTCCAACCAAACACAGACAGGGGCTGAGGGTGCAGGGTGGTGCAGAGGGATCCTGCTCTGGCTACAGCCAGCAACGGGTGCTAAGCAGGCTGGGCTGGCATAATATGATCCTTCTTCTGTTTAGGGATGCTGAGTTTGAGTCATCTCATCCCTTTTGTCTCAGTAACAACTCAAACCAAGGTGTTGCGGCAAGAAATTGCATATACTTTTAAAGAAATGGAAAATACAACTTTTTTCTAAATTCACTTGCTTTGTTTTTGTTTTTTTCCCCAGACTGTCTATGATGAGTGGTTCATTACACTTTACAATTTGGTATACACCTCTCTCCCAGTGCTAGGAATGAGTCTCTTTGATCAGGTACTGTTTCTGTCATTACTTTGGGGATTTTATTGATAGGGGTTTTGTGTCAGGTGTTTTGAGCTGGTTCTATGAAGCAAAAGCAGCTGACCGTTTGGCTACATACTGTGGTAACCCCTGAAATAATAATCTGACAGAGAGAACTTAAATCACAAAAAAAAAGTTGTACCAGAGAGAAGGTGTATTCCCTCCTTGTCATATGATTTGGATTTAAGTAGTCCTGTGAGGAACAGGGAGTGGAGATAAATACAATTATCCTGATTTGGCCTGTAGGTTTCAGTGTGATGAGATTTTTGGGTCAGGCTGGCTGCCTGCAGCACCAGGTGCCATTGCAACTCTCCCCTGGAGCAGTCATACCCTACTACCTGTGTTCCTGAAGCCTGGCAAGTGACTTCCTAATGACCAGACAAAACAATTAATTAACTGGATCTTTGAAACCAGATCTTGCAAATTCAGCCTTTCTAGTGAGTTCTTCCTGTGGTAATCTCACACAAATTTCAACCTCACTGTTACTGTTTGACAAGACAAAGGAGCAGTAAAGCTTCTCCTATATGCCTTTTACAAGTTAAATGAATAGGAATTGGTTACTTTGCAGTGGTTCAGTGCTCCATTCTGGACACTTAAGGGATACAAGTCAGACAGCCTTGCCTGTGTGGGGAGGTATTTTCTAACCCTTAGCTTCCAGTCAATTCTCCGGAGAACAGACCATGCAGTCTGCTTTAGATTAAGTGTATATTCTTTCTTTTTTTATCAGCTGTCAATTTTTTTTTTTTTTTTTTAGCACAAGAAAGGTAAAATGCATTATGGAAAATATGCCCAGGTGACCTTGGGATGTACCATGTCAGCAAGCACAACAGAGTGAATTATGTGCTAGGCCTTTTCTCATGGAAATGCATGTCACAGGGACATGGCAGCCCTAACTGGGTCTATGTATTTGCTTGGGTAGCTGCCAGCAAATCTGACTGTCTCCTCTCTGCTTCCAGGATGTGGATGATCGCTGGAGCATGCTGTTCCCTCAGCTATATGTGCCTGGCCAGCAAAACCTCTACTTTAACAAGGTGGTGTTTGTCAAGTGCATGTTGCAAGGGATCTACAGTTCCCTCATCCTCTTCTTCATCCCCTATGGGGCCATGTACAATACAATGAGGAGTGATGGGAAGGCCATTGCTGACTACCAGTCCTTTGCTCTGATGGCCCAGACCTGCTTACTGATTGTGGTGTCTGTGCAGGTAAGGCATCCCAGGTAATATTTTTAGGAATTAATTGTTGTTTCATGATAGCAGCATCTGGAGGGCCATTGACAGCATTTTATTTGCTACTGCATCATTCATTCTTGCAAAAAAAATCTCTTGACACCAGATTAATCTCCTCAGCTCAACAGAACAGGAGATCTGTATGTTATAAAAGATCAGGGTGACAGGAAAGAAGAGTCTTTGCCTTGGGAAGATTGCAGTCATAACAGACAAATTAGTTAAGGCAGGGATTGGAGAAGGACATGTTCTAGTTTTATGAGAAGGTTTTGAAGCACAGGATTGTCTGTCTGCCATCAGGCAGTTATTTATAGGTTCTCCATTACGGAGATGTCTCTGCAGCCTGGCCCAGTGCATGATGTATGTGTGACGCAGCCTGAACTTGCTGGAAGAAATAGCTAAGACTTGGTGGTAGAAAATTCATATGGTACTATCAGGATGAGAGAGATTTCTTAAAAGAAAACCAACCAATCACGCTTCCCTGGATAATAGTTCCTGCTGTCAAAAGTCTTTGCAGGCTTGTTCTAACTTTCAATCTGCATTAGAGCTAAGGAGTGGGGAAATAAAGCCTGACTTGTTTGAACTTACTGTGTTCAGCTCTGGGGCCCAAAGCATAAGGATGAGGGCCTGTTGGAGCAAGTCCAGAGAAGGACTATGAAGTTGATCAGAGGGCTGGAGCACCTCTGCTAAGGAGGCTGAGGGCACTAGGATTGCTTAGTCTGGAGAAGAGGAGGCTCCAGGGAGACCTCACTGCAGCCTTGCAGTCCTTACCAGGGGCCACAGGACAGCTGGGGAGGGACTTTTGACATGGGCATGTAGTAACAGAAGAAGAGTTACTGGCTTTGAAATGAGAGTGGGTTTAGGTTAGATACTAGGAACAAATTCTGCCCTGTGAGGATGCTGAGGAACAGGCACAGGTTGCCCTGAGAAGCTGTGGATGCCCCATCCCTGGAAGTGTTCAAGGTCAGGATGGATGGGGCTCTAAGCAACCTGGTCTAGTGGAAGGCGTCTCTGCCTAAGGCAGTGGGATTGGAACAGGATGGTCTTTAAAGTCCTTAGTATCCTGTCTCCAGGACTGGCCACTACTGAATGCTTGAGAAGAGGGAACAACAAGATAAATGTAGTAATCTTCCATTGAATGGTTTCCCAGAATGTTATGATTTGTGACTTGTTATTTCTTGAGGCTTGAATGAATAGCATTCTCAGGGGGAGATGTACAAAGCAGAGGACAAGCTGTGTCCAGCACAGATTTGCTAAATCAGGAAGGCACTGACAATACCTGCCTTGCTCTCTTCTTTCAGATTGGCTTGGACACCTCTTACTGGACAGTTGTCAACCAGTTCTTCATCTGGGGCAGCCTGTCTGTTTATTTTGCTATCACCTTCACCATGTACAGTGATGGCATGTACCTGATCTTCACAGCCTCCTTTCCCTTCATTGGTAAGCCTTGGGACAAATCTGGATTGCTCTCAGAATGGACATACTGCAGGGCTTAAAGTTTCCAAGTATTTCTGTGTATATTTCAGGATATATTGGTTGCCTTTTCTGCAAGAAATGCCCGGACATTTCTGACAGTTGCTGGGATTTATTTTGAATCCCACCCATCCAGGTGAATGTGTGTCATGTTTTCTTCCTTGTGTAAGATTCCCATGCAGTCATGGGAATGGTGCTTAAAATAAACCTAATGGAGTGCTTTCTGCTGCTCTTCTATATTTGGGTTCCAGATATCCATTTTTTACAGCTATCTGGGAGCATCTTATTTGTAGATATGTGATCTTTGTAAATAAGTTAACATTTTGGCATAGGAAGGCATAGAAGTACAACATCCAGTCAGACATGAGAAAAATGCCTTGTGATTATGGTGAGCCTTCTGCCAGGTTAAATGGCAAATTCCCCAACAACAAAACACACCAGTGGTGATCAGGTCTTTGTAGTTATTTTACGTAACAGATTTCTGAAGACATGCAAAAAATGAAAGATAAAAAAATCAGTCCATCTCCTGAGACTTTGACCAGGAAGAACATGTACTTACATGTAAGCAAAGTAATTCAAAGTAATTCAGATGTTTTTGATAGCTCTGTGCATCCACAGCCAATATATACAACATTGTTATGAGTCTCTAATTATGAAATCCCAGCACTTTTTATTTCAAGTCTCAGATTTTTTGTATTAATCAATGACTTCATTTTTTACTGACTTTTTCAGTAAAAACTTTTGTCTAACTTCACTGCAATAGCAAGGGGCTTAACCAACTTAGAAATATCTGAGATGTAGGTTAGTTATTGCAAGATATTTTTCAAGCAGATGATCACATCCACTTTGAGATGGCTTTAAGAATCAGAAATACTGAGTGAGAGAAGTCAGAATGTCTGTTCAGTTTCCCAGGGCAGGTGGACAGTTGGACTGGATGATCTTGAAGATCTCTTCCCACCTTGAGGATTCTATGATGATCCTAACTCACTTGCCAGGGGTATTTCATCTGCTGCTCTGTTATTACTCCTTTGGTCAAAGGAGCCATAATGCTGAGAGCTACTTAATAAGGTCCCAGTTTGAAACCCTTTTTAAGGAAAGTATTTCTAGTCTGGACTAAGACAACTTGTTTACTTAAATTTCAGTGAAGTTGTATTACAGCAGAATTTGGCCAACTGCAGAGAAAATATTCAGCAAATATACTGCCAATACCAGCATCATTAACCCCTGTAATGAGGGTTTTGCAGACTGTTTGTTCTATTTTACATTCCCTCAGTTTTGTAAAACCCAGAAGTGAGCACTTTGGTTTCAAACAAGGTGTCAGTGACATGCCACCACGTGGCAGTGATGCTGCCAATACCCCCATTAGGCTACACTATCTGTGCAGATCCCCAGAGCAATACATGCTTCTCTCAAAGGGCTGTGATTCCCATCAACTGCTGGGCAGAGCCGGTACTCCATATCCTTTAGGAAATGGTGCTGAGAAGCAAGAAAGGATCATTCCTCCTTTTGCACTGGAGTCCTGGGCTGCTGCTTAACGTCTCCTGAATGTTTATATCGATCCTTTGCTGTGATTTGACTCTCGACAGAGAGAAAAAGACTCACTCTTTTCTCTCTGACACCCTTGTCCACCTGGGTTGTTGCTGCAATCATGACGTTGCATTTTTCATTGCTCATCTCAGACAGTGACACTGGCTTTGCAGTTCTCTCTACAGCCAGTTGATTTCACTGTTGGAGACAATGTCTGCCTTGTATTTTGGTCTGTTTGCCAGGTGCTCTGAAATCACAGAGAGCAACAGGGAATAATGGTGGGAAGTGCTGCTTTTACAGTTTTAATCATGTGTTTGTTTTCCAGGTACGGCTCGTAACACCCTCAGCCAACCAAATGTGTGGCTGGCCATCTTCCTCAGCATCACCCTCTGCGTGCTGCCAGTGGTTGGATTTCGATTCCTCAAGGCCCAGTTAAAGCCAACTCCCAGTGACAAAGTAAGGAGATACCTTATTAAACCAGAAATCCTGCTTACCATGGGCTAGGCTGGCTCACCGTGGAGCCACATTGCACGGGCTTGGGGTGTGTGTCCGTGTCCATGCAACTGCTGCCATCCGTCTGTCCCTGACTCCCCAGAGAAGGAGGATTGAATGTGGGGTTTGGCACTGTTCAAACCATCTGCAGCCGGGACCAAGGCTGAGATTATTTAGATGTGGATTAGACTGCTCTGAGGCAGGAAAGCTGCACTATTTTTAGGTGCAGGGTTTAAGCGCTGTGGCTCAGTGGCAAAGGAGTGGCATGTTCCTCCTGCCCTGACGCTGTGCAGTTTTTAGCCTGGCAGACCACAGGCTTTCACCTTCTACTGGGGAATATATGTTTGCTGGGGATTTTAAAATTTATTTCAGAATTTACTTTTTGTAGCCAGTGGCTATATGCCCCCTCTGAAACCAGTTTCCCTCCCATCCCCGGGAATGTGAAGATGAGGGCACCAGGGCAAGGAGAGGCAGGGAGTGATGGAGTGGAGTGGGAATGCACTGCTCACTGCAGCCAAGGGACCCCTCAAGAACATCAGCGCACTCTGAGCTCCCCAGGCTCGCTTCCAAACAGGAGCATTTGCTGAATGCTACTGCCACCTCGTGCTTCCTTCCTTTCCCTGCACCGAGCTGCTGCTGTTGAGAATTGGGGTCAGAGCACAGCCCCAGGGGTAGGCCCCGCAGTTGACGCCCTCCCTGGTCATCCTCGGGATGTCTGTGGAGCTCCACACGTTCTCTGTGACTGTAGGAGAGCACGTTAGGGGAATTCTCAGCCCTTACAGAGAGGGTAGGTGGGTGCTAGAGAAGACTGCTGGGTAGGGAGGTCCTTGGGACACAGTTCGAGGCAGCTGGGGGGGTGTAAAAATGGGCTGAGTTTATCCCAGCTGAGCAGAAGTCAAACACAGCTGTCGCCCAGAATCCCAGCCTCTCACTGCCAAGGTTGAGTGTCCCTCTCTCTAGCACAAAATTACTTCCCTGCCTCCTCTTGGAAGTGAATGGTCACAGGAGAGGAGTGGGTTTCCAGCCCTATGGAGTCCCCCAGCTGGCAGCACACAGGCCTGATGTTCAGAGAGGCCAAGCACCTGCCACTGCCATTGTGCCAAGCAAGAGGCACAGGAGTCTGGCAGCTGGGGGTTCTGTTGAGCCACAGGCTCTCAACAGCAACCTCCTGCATTAGACCTCCTGAAAAGGTTCTTGGTAGATTAACTCAGTGGCCACCTGGGAGCAGAAAGCCCACTACCTAAAAATAAAGTGCAGTATTTATTTCCCATCTGCCAAGGAATACAGGAATCTCTCTATTATCCCTGTAAGCATTCAAGACAAGGTTGCATGGGGTGTTGATATAGCTGATATAGTGGCAGTGGGGTTGGAATGAGATGATCCTCAAGGCCCCTTCCAACCCAAGCCACTCTCTGATCCTATAACATTATTTGTTATATGTATTATATATATTGTTAACATATATGTTGTTATATATATGTTAACATCTATAACATTAATCATTATAATCATAAAAATATTTTATGTATCAGAAACTCCCTTTAGTAGTCTGTTTTCTATATTAAATATGCCAATTCTTAAATGTTTCTTTATTTATTTTCTGGAATTTTGACTTGTTGGGATTACTTTCCCATTTTGGGTGATTTGACTGAAAGTCCTATAGTCATACCCAAACCATGGCATTGCAGAGAAGTGAGGAATACATGGAAATCATTCCCTCCCATAATTTACAGATGACGCTGCCATTAACACCTTTTAGAATAGAATAAAGATGCCCTTTCCTCATTTTTACCTTTGGATCCCTGCTTTTGTTTCCCTTTCTCTGCTCCTCTCCCACTGTGCTTGTGAATAATGATGCACCTTCCACTTTTTCCGCCTCCTTTTCTGATTCCCAGGTCCTGCTGAAGATCAAAGAAGCCAAAAAGCGGCCCCCTCCACCCTCTCCCAAGCGACGCCTGCGCCGGACCAGCACCCGCCGCTCTGGCTACGCCTTCTCTCACCAGCACGGCTTCGGAGCACTCATCATGTCTGGGAGGAACATGCGGCCAAAATCACCTTTTGCCACAACGGGAACATTTTCACCCAACAGTGACAAATATAAACACAAAGGATTGTAACAAAGATAAAAAAAAAAAAGGAGAGAAGAAAAAAGACACACACACCCCTTCCCCCCCTGTCCCCCTGAAAAATTAACAAAGCAAACCAAAGTAAAGGGCTGTCAGGAGAGGAGGCTGTGCTGCCTGCAGGGCACCGAGCCAGTGGCTGCCCAGAGCTCTTCCCTCTGAGCTGCCAAATCAAGGACTTGGGGCTTTCCTTTCACCCACATGCACCCTCTGTAGTTTCTTCTCAGAGATGTGTGCTGCTGCTGGGGAAGGCGGGCAGGGTGAGTTGGAGCGTGGAGTTGCATTGTATCCCAGAAGGCCTCCCTGGCACAAGAGAGAACCTGCTGTGGGAGGCATCTCTGCTCCCTGAGATTGTTCATAATGCTAATTTTTTTTTTCTCCCTCTAACTATATACCTCAGAGCAAGGAGAATTTCAGTCTGAGGAAAAGGTTGAATTGGCAATGTCTTTCTCAGTCATGTGCCTTCATTTTTCTTCATTAATCCACTCTGGGCCGTATTACTGGGGTGACATTATTGACCCCAGGTGTGCCTTAGGTCCAGCCACGCAACCCACAAATCCACAACCTTTGTAACATGTGTGATTTTGTAGCCTTTTGACTGTGATCCACTTTCTCAAGAGATGGCCAGTACCCAATCACCACCCTCTTCCCACATCTGCCATCAGAAAGTGCTGCAAGCTCAGAGAAACCCTTAGTAGGTCAAGGGACCAGGAGCTGACAGTCATCAGCCTGCCCTGATTTATCTGGGTTGCAAATCTGCTCTTGTAAAGGATTATTGTCCTCAGAACCGTCTCAAGTTTTGTAACTGGGCACCAGCCATTTCATTTTGACTTGAAATAAAAGAGCAGAAGGCGCTCAGGCTTCCTTACGGCTCAGACCATGAAATCTGACCCCTGAGAAGCCTCTGCCATGGTCAGGGCTCACCTGAGCTGCCAGCACGTCATCTGCCCCCCCTTAACAGAATGAGGTGTGTGCACATCTGGCTTGATGGTGATTGCACCGTAATTACTGAAGCCAGAAAAGCTATTTCATGGCCAGCAGCTGAAATAGCCTTTGCTCCACTGTTGCTGGGGTTCAGTGTAAGGGATGAAGCATGGCCTGGTGGCTCCCTCATCCTCCCTGATAAGCAGAGTGGCCACAATTCAGAGGAGCTTAGTGAGGCCTCAGGAGTCTCTGCAGTGTTTCATGGCTGCAGTGTTTCTCTGTACTGGCTCAAATTTTACTTGGGAGCAGATTATCTATCAAACACAGGTAGTAGAGAGCTGTCATGACTTCAGTGTTTCTCTGTACTGGCTCAAATTTCACTTGGGAGCAGATTATCTATCAAACATGGATAGTAGAGAGCTGAAAATCCTGCCAGTCTGACTGCCAGCAGAGGGACCTAAAATGCACAGATGCAGCTAAAGTCATGGTGATCTTGAGAGACTGGGATTTGCTTGCTGTTTTGTCACACCAACTCCATAATCAGCAGGGTTACTGGGTGGAAGGCCAGCGTGGCAGCATGAGAGTCTGTCCTGCCAGCACTGCTGAGCTGTCTAAATGCAGCTTTTTTTGTGCAGAGGACTAAGCCTCTGGCTGTTGTTACAGGGGTGGGGGTTTTTTGTTTGTTTTTATTTTTTTGTTGAGGTCGGGGTTTTTTCAGCTCCATTATACAAATTTAGACTCCCTCCTTAATTTGAATTGGATTTTTTTGTGCAGTAACCAGTCGATATTTATGAGACTCTGCCATGAGTCTCTGAGCTGCCAGGAGGCAGTTTATGATGGCAAGAGGTCAGCCATGTCCCCATTTCATGGAACACCCTGCTGCCTGTGGTCCCAGTTTCAGCAGTTACTGTGTGAGATTGTTTAAGCTCTAATAGAAGGTTTCATCTCCCTGTGTTTTAACTCAGTGCAGGAAAGAACAAAAAAAAAGAAACAACCATACTAGTCTGTTGCACCTGCTGCTTGGGGAGGCTTGTTGCAAACTGTGGTATTAAATGTCAGCATGGCCAGTGCAAAACTGGAGCTGGGACTGGGTCCAGACTTCAGTGTCTAGGAGCTGCTTGCTAGGGAAGGAGTAAATTATCTGGTGATCTCCCCTGGAAGGAGACACCTAAGTAAAGTGAGAGCCTGCACTCTGGCTGAGGAAACCACTGTGTAGTTAATGCTTGTCACCTCCCCCTGATTTACCATTCACGTTGCAGAGACAATCATGGCTTTCTGACGAGGATTATGTTTTTCACTGTCAGCCTGCCTGGGGTTAGGGGGAAAAGGAGAATTTGTGCAGATAAGCAGACATCCCCATGATACCCAGACTGGTCTGGGGACTGAAAGTCCTGTCAAAGCTGTTCCTGGCATCTGATTTAGCAGAATATATTGCAGAGCAGCAGAGGCAGACCTTGTGCTGACAGAGCAAGGAAAATCTGACAGTGTGCCTCTCTTCTCATATGGTTTACGTGCAAAGTACTCACCTTCTGGCTAAAAGGGGATTTGAAAATGTTGGCTACGACATGTAGGGGATAATAAAGCTGTCGGTGAGCTTGCACCAGATACAATTCTTTTAGTGGTTTGACACAATCAGCATTTGAAACACATCAGCTGGCAGTGATGTCTGTCCTACATCACTCCTGATTTTGTAAAATAATTGTGGTTTTTTTTTTTAAATAAAAAGAGAATATTGGGATGATAGATTCCTTGGCACTCAATTGATGTAACAAGTTTATGCGCAGAAGTGCACGGGGGGACGGTCTGTGGGACAATGGATCTGAGACGGCAACCCTTTTCATCCGGTATCCTGACGCGGGAAGCACACAAATTCCCAAAATTTTCCATCCTGGCTAGGATGTTTTAAGAGGAAACTTAGAGGAAACGTCAGACATCCTTAGGCGGAGGACCGGGGGGGCGGGCGGCGTGGAGAGCCCGCCCCGCGGAGCGGCTGTAAACAGCGGAGCGATGCGGGCGATCGGTAAGGGACGGCGACAGTGCGGGCATTGTGCGGGAACTGTGCGGGAATTGCGCGGGGAGGAGCGGGGTCGCTGCTTCTCGTGTGCGCCGTGCTCTGCTTGGCTCCCCGGGGGAGGTCAAAGCGTGTGTCATCGTCTGTGCGGTGTCTGAAAATTATAATTTAGTCTTTTATGAAGCTCTGTTTCATAGCTTCGTCAAAAATTAATCCCTGAAATAGATTTTGGATTTTGCTTTCACCATCTCCCTTTTTACCTCCTCATTATTCCATAATATAATTATTCAGAGTCTGAACATTGTTTTGCTGTTGTGCCTATACTTGCTGCCCTGCTGGGCTGCGGTTTGAGGGTCAAGAATGGCAATGCTCTGATGGTGCTGAGGCACTGGAACAGGAGGCCCAGAGGAGCTGTGGGTGCCCATCCCTGGGAGTGCTCAAGGCCAGGTTGGATGGGGCTTTGGGCAGCCTGGTCAAAGGGTGTCCCTGCCCGTGGCAGGGGGATAGAACAAGGTGGTTTTTAAGATCTCTTCCAATGCAAACCATTCTGTAATTCTTTGGTAACCAGTGATGAAGTGTTTCCTTGTCTTACATTGCAGCAGAGGACAGCTTAGAACAGCTCTTTCCTGAACCCACAGGGTGACAGTGAGCAGTCTCTGTCCCTAATACCATGGGGCAGCAGATGTGTTTGGGCAGAGGCACCTCAGGGGTGTTTTCCATTGCTAACTGCAGCACCTGCATTCCAGGCTGCCTGCTAGCTCTCACTCTGCCCGTGTGCATCCACACAACGCTCTCCCACTGACCTGTAGCCTGGAAGTCCTTACTCGTGAGCAGCTTTTAGGAAATGGGAGGGCAGAGGAGCACTACGTGCTTGCCCTGGGCTCTCCAGTTGGATACTCAGCAAAGTCTGTTGTGTGAATGGAGACATCTCAGTAATGACCTGCGCTAATTACCAGCTGGAACAAAACCAGCAGCATAAAGGCCCTCTTGGATATCTGTGGGCACATGCACTGTATCCTCTAACCCCATGAGACCTCTGATACACTTCATCCTAAATCCAGGTATTCCAGTTGGAAAGCTTCCTGTCCTAAGGGTTGAATTTTCTCTCTCTCTAATTTTTAAGCTAAATATGTTCACTGCATTTATTCTCTTGTTGTTATGCCAGCTTTATACTTTTGCTTCGGCAGTTTTGTTTGTCTCCTGTGATATATTTAGACAGCAATCCTATCCGCTCTCTGCCTACATTTGCCTAGGCTAAACAAGCCAGGCTCTTAAGTTTCTTCTTGTTTGATAGGTTTTTTGTTTCCCTCAGGCCCTTTCTGCACCTGTTCATTTGAGTTTATAATTTTTAAATGTGGGTGACAAGAATTTTTTTTGCATGATGCTTCTTTTATCAGTGCCTATACAATAGCTCTGGTATTTCACTGCCTCGCCTAGCTACGACTGTGTTTGCTTTTCTTGCAGCCTCATCATCTCTGTGCTCTTTAACACAGTTTTAGTGGTTATTTTTCTTAATTTTCTTATGAATATGCATAATTGTTAGCTAAATTAGGTTAGCTACATAAATATGTCTCCTCTCAGGCCTGACAACATGGGGAGGAGCTGAAGTCATCACAGAATAAGTCTGCGCATGCTGATGATTTAAACTTGTGCCTTGTCCTCAGGGCCAAGCTTTTTCCATGAGGGCTGGCAAGGACATTCTGCTACATCTGCTGATGTGTTGGCTGATGTAAATGTGCTGGAGTGAGGGAGCTGCCATTTCTCCCAGCAATGAGCGTGGGGCTGAGTTCCCAGCCACCGCTCCCAGACAGCCCTGTCCCTGTCCCTGTCCCTGTCCCTGTCCCTGTCCCTGTCCCTGTGATAAAGGTCTCTGTTGCTGCAGGGCTGGCTGTGATGAAGGGCTCAGAAGAAGGGTGCAGAGCCCTGCAGCCTGGGCTTGACCTGAGTGCTTTTGGCCCTATCTGCGGCACAGCTACTCTTCAGTTTTTCCAAAACTGGTCTTCTGCTGCCCTGCTTCTTGTAATGCATTTGGAAGTAGAGAATGTTTTTTCTCTTCTTGGCGCTGCAGGGAAGCCACCTCTCTCCCATCACTCCCAGCTTGAAGGAAAGAGGTTTCCATACCCCTGTCTCTTTCCCCAGCCTGCCTCTCCTCTCCAGCTGGGTGGAGCTGACTGTACAGAGCTGTCAGCTTCTGCTTTTCCACACAACACTGAGCCCTCTGCTAGACTTTTCAGCTATAAATGGATCTCGACTTTTCCAACCCCCACTCTCAATACCAGGAGATGTGAGATATCGGAGCTGGGCCAGGCTTCCTCTGAATTAGGAAAACATATGACCCAACTGCTTGCTTTTTGTAGGTTCTCTGAGAGCATCGTGCCTGGCTGTGGGGGAGCTGTGTGTGTCCTGGTGAGGGCTGTGCTGCTGAATTCCTTGTGTGCAGGGCGAGAGCAGCTGTTCTCAGAGCTGACTGCCAGGCCTGCAGGTGCCATCACCAGCCCCACACGTCACCCCACAAACACAGCAAGGTCTGATCTGAGCAGCATATCTCCAGGGAAGGCCAATGTTTTTGTTACTGGCTGCATCCTGCCTCTACATCCAAATCAGGCACTTCACAGAAGAGGCCTGGCTTTTGCATGTAATGAGCAATCCTGTTTCCCTTCCTTAACTTTGGGATTTATGGCAGGGATCCTGAGATCTTTTAAGCTTTATTTCATTTTGGCTCCTCGGAGAGGCAGGGAGCATCAATATTTCCTCATTCACCAGGGAGCTGGGCCTGAAGTATGCACAGCAAGGTGACTCAGGGAGTCAGTAGCTGCCCTGGATTTTAAACTGAAGGCTTTTGTGTCATCAAGTGCTAACCTCCATCAGCCCTGTGGGCATCCAGGCCATTCATTCCATGAAGAGTACAGGTCTGTATTTAGAAAACTAATTTGTACTCTCATGTTGAAAAATTGCAGTCTGAAAGTCTCCTAGTTAGTGTGCTTTGTAGAAGCTGCTGGGCAAGGTTCCAGTCTGGTGACCTTTTGCTGGCAGCAGTGGCTTTGCATCCTTTCGTCTTAGACAGCAACACCTAGAGCTGCTGCTTCAGAGGCTTCCTTACCTCCCGGCAGTCGTCCCTCAAAAACCTTCAGGCTGTGGATAAGGGATCATAGAATATTCAGAAGGTGCAAGCCTGGTTTGTGGCTGTGCAGTAGTCTCTCTGCAGTTCAGCTTCTGTTTCAGTTTTTGCTGTGGCAGCAGATGCTGTCTGACACATTTTCCTGCGCAAGATGACTGGTATCCTGCATTTTCCTTACTCAGTGGCTTCATTGTGTTACCTTTTGGATGGATCAATGCATCTGTTAACAGGGCAGTGTTCAATGGACAATGTCCAGGAATATTTTTTTTTTTTTTTTTAATGTGAGCTGGAGAATGTAATGTCCCAAACCATGATATTGCATAGGGCTTATGGTTTATTAAAATCTCATTTCTGTCTCCCTTCTGGGACTGTGAGCAGTATTTTGTACAAAACAGATGAGGGATAAATTAAGGGTTCCTTCACCCTTTTCCACTCCATCCCTGGACTTTGAGCTCTGGGAATATATAAAATGAAGTTACTGTATGTAGTTGTAGCTGCCTGATGCTCTTTCTTGTGGTAACCTCTGCTGCAGCTGGGCCAAGCATCAGTACCTGCTGGTTTGCCAGCTCAACTTGGAGTGCTTCAGGTTAAACTTGGTTGTGAGGAGTTTTTCTGCTTGTAGTGTCCCTCCCAGATGTACAGGGAGGCTGGCTACCCCCACTTTGTCTTTTCCTTATGTAATCTGCCTTCCGCTGAATACTTAATTCCCAGTTCTTCACCAAAGCCCTGGACTCATAGCAGGGTGTTTAATGGGGTTTGCTGGCTCTAGGTCTCTGTTCTTCTGATTCTGGAACATGAAGCCTGATTGAGGTTTTGCTGCTGATACCTGCTGCTCACCTGAAGCCCATAGTTTCTCCATGTGAGAAACAGCTACTCACTTTTCTTAAATTTAGGAAGGTTTATTAAATCTTATCAAAAATACAACAGACTGAATAGAGAAAATATTACGGTGCTGGGAGCAAAGGATTTTCCCCCCCATGTGCTCACCCACACAATGGAAGTTTCACCTTTTAACTCTTTGCCCCTCCCAAAGTTCTGTCCATCGGCTCCTTTGCTGTCCAGGCGCGGAGTTTACTTCCTCAAATCCTGATTGGAGGTCAGATGTCACCATGGTGACAAGCCAGCCCTCCCAAATGTCCCAAATCCCTGCTGTCCCTTGATAAAAATGCAAGGGGGTAAAACATAACTATAAATCTATAAAACTTTTCTTAACTTATATACATGATATTTGTCTGTTAATTGTGGGAGTCAGTCATTGCATTATTCATCTGTCACACTGTGTCTCCTCATTTTTGTGTGTGTTTGCCTGGACTGGAAATTATGGTTTCCACAGTTCACATCTCTTGTGCCTGGGGTGAGTGTTTGGTGAGCATATTTGTAGTCTTTAAGTATTGATGTGGACTCTGCACTTCCACCTGAGTCCTCAGTGGAGCCATGGATGAGCATGTGTCTCAGCCACCCAACACTGCAGGCTCTTTCAGGGATCCTTGGCAGAATGATGATGGCACTGAATCACATTTTCAATTAAAGCTTTATTTTCCTAAGAGGTTCCTGGTAGCCAGGAAACGTAGAATGGTTTGGGTAGGAAGGGACCTAAAAGGTTATGTAGCATTCCTGAGCACTGTGCTTGGAGCACTCCTTGTCAAATGCTGTGCTTTGCAGGACATCAGAGCTCTGGTACCTGCAGTGCCTTGTCCCACAGGGATTCCTGTGCAACACATCTAGCTGTGGTTTGGAAGACATAGTGAAGATTTTCTAGTGATCCTAAGTTGGTTAGGGTGGTTGGTTTGAAAACTTCTTGAGGAATTACAGGAACATCTTGGAGAACTATTAGGATGGTAAACCAGCAAACGGGAGGTCATGCTGATAAATGACACATGTAATGGTGATCTGGAAACAGTTTCTCACTGCCCACAAGAGGCTGTTTGGAGTGACTGTGGATTGTTACCTGAGCGCATCAGCTAAATGTTCAGCTGCAGCCAAAAAGCACTGGAAACAAAATTTGCTGGTATATATTAATGTATACTAGATACACATGTTGTGCCTGCATCTGGGTATCACATACCAGCTGGTCACCCTCTTTCAGAAAATGTAATGTAGACCTGGAAATGATAGAGAAAAGTGGAATGGGGATGATTACGTATAGCTTCTGTAGGAAGAGAGATTAAACAAGCAAAAGTAGATAATACTGGGAAGGAGCAAAAGTCTGTAATACAGTATTCAGCAGGGAAAAGTTGAGTAAAGACTGACCTTAATAAACTTTGCTGTTTCTCACAGCACAGAGGAAGCGCATCCAGCAAAATAATTTATTAGACAGGAGGCTGAGGAAGTCCTTTTTCAACACAGTTGATTTGTAGAACATGTTGCTACGAGATGGCATGAAGACTGAAAATACACACAGATTCCAAAAGGAACCAGACACCTCAATGGCAGAGATGTGTTTCAGTGTCTCTGAAACGTGATGGTCAGTGTGTGACCTCCAGCTCTAGGAGTTCCTGATTGTTGCAGGCTGGAAGAATGTGTCCTTAGGGGAGATCTCTCTGGTGGCACTCAGTGAAATCACTCTGTGATTTTTATGTGCCAGTGCCACATTGTCAGGGATAGGGCACTAGACCAGAAGAATTTGTGGTGTAACCCTCTCAGGTGGTTCTGGTTACCAGAGCGTGCTGGAGCAGTGGGGTGAAAATGAACTGATTTGGTTTTGAGCCCTTCTGCTCTCACAGCTCTCCTGCGGGAGTCACACACAACTCACTGCGGATTTTCTCATCACTTTTATTGGCAAATCTGGATGGACTTTCAGAGCAGGGGACCGATGCAGGCACGGTCCATTGGCTGGCTCGGTGTGCCAGGCACTGCTGTGGTTGTGGCAGGGCGTGCCAGCCCAGCGAGCACGGCCCTGCCAGGCAGGTGACACGCTTGGCATTAGCTGTCCAGTCCTATCTTTTTTCCCTCTTGGCTTATGATTAAGATATGGTTTGTGCCCTGATGGAGCAAAGTCTGGATTCTTAGAGCCTCTTCTGGAGCAAAGTCTGGATTCTTAGACTGTCTTATTCACATAACTGTGGGTGGTGTTGTTATCCATCCAAATGTCTTGTCCTACGGAAAGGGGAAAGAACAGGCTATTGGAAATTCTATTGTGAATTCCTTTATCCTTTCCAAGTCTTATGTTGCAATTTCCTTCACAGTCTAAATAGCAAAATGTCTCCAGTCTCTCTCCACAGAGAGCTGTGGAAGTTTGGAACTGTAAAGCCTTGAAAAATCTATTTGCTGATAATGAAATACTCATTTTTGAAGCATTAACAGAAGCCACTCTTACTTTCTGCTCATCCTGTTGAAAGCTTATCAAATCTTACGTTTCTGGCATTTTGGTTTGTTTGGTTTATTTTTCTTTTTTCTTTTTCTGTTTCTATTTTTCTTGGTTTTTTGTTTGTTTGTTTATTTGTTTTTGGGTTTGTTTTTGGTTTGATTTGGTTTGGTTTCGTTTTTTTGGTGAAAGCTGGCTGAGGCTGGAGCAAAAGCAAAAAGCTGTAATGGACATACTATATTTTTTCTGCCATTTAGTTTGCTGCAAGTGGATTCTTCACTGGTTAAGCCTGATCACTGTATCACAGTGAGATTTTGGGAACACTGGACTCAGAATCCAGTCATAATTTTATTT
Source organism: Pyrgilauda ruficollis (assembly GCF_017590135.1). Taxonomy (NCBI): domain Eukaryota; kingdom Metazoa; phylum Chordata; class Aves; order Passeriformes; family Passeridae; genus Pyrgilauda; species Pyrgilauda ruficollis. The sequence continues at coordinate 64,989 of NW_024521429.1, read as the reverse complement.
CTGCCTTGTTCCTTGAGCTCGTAAACATTAGAATGTTTGTGACTCTTTCAGAGGGATGGACAGAGTTTTAAAGCCAATTCCCTATTCCCTACAGAGAAGAAAAAAAGTCTCCTGGCAGCCTCAAGCTGTTTTTAAACGAGACAAATGCCCATGGTGCCTGTCTGCCAGAGCCCCCTGCCCCTACACCGAGTCCCCTTTTAGCACACTGCTCCATGCAGCTATATCTGGCTCCAGTTCTTTGTTCGGGGAACGTGACCTCATCGTTGTTTTGGTATTTCCAGTGATTCAGCCTGGTCCGGGGCAGGGAGGAGTCATTCCTGGTGCTGGCTGACAGGGTGTTTGTGCGTTTCTGGAATTCCAGAGCAGTGCAGCCTCAGCCCTTCCGCTGCTTTGACAGCTCGGCTGAGGCTGGGCTGGTGCACTGCATTCCTGCCTGGCAAATGGCCTGGGTGCAGCTGGTAGAGGGATTGGTGCTCCTGCTTTTGGGGGTAATGGGGATCCCTGTCTTCGCAGGGTACCTGCTGTGGTGAGGGTGAAGAAAGCTGCAAGCAGTAGCTTGTGTGTTGAGGGAAGCCACAAGGAATCTCTGCTGTATGGGTGGGAAGAGAGTCCCACAGAATGCTCATTCCTGTTCACAGGCTCCAGCATCCCATGACGAAGTTAACTTTGCAGCATCCACAGCAGCTTGGTAAGTGTTATGGTCCTTGTTTTTCAAGGGGGGAAACTGAGGCACTGAGCAGGGAAGTGGTCTTCTTGAGGTTTTACACTGCTTGGCTGGAGATCCCCCATATCCTTACAGACCATGGCTGCTCGAGAACTACAAGAACTCCTTGCTCTTCATTGCCAGTTTCACTCAGAGGTCACTGGTGTGAGCTATATATCTGCCTGGCACAGGGCTTATAGGCAGTGCCTGCTGGGCTATGAAATGTCCTGAAACAGCTCCTTCCCAGCCTCTCCCTAAGATCTTCCAAGGCTTGTTTAACAGGCAGTGCATGAAATCTGCGAATCTCTCCTCTGCTGCTGATTTTAGTTGAAGGCACAGTGGAGAAGAAGACAACTCTTTGACACCTTGCTTCTTAACCATGAGATGAGCTCAGTTGGTTAGAGCATGGTTGGTGCTTATAATGCCATGGTTGTGGGTTTGGCCCCTGAATGGGACATTCACTCAAGGGCTGGACTTGATGGTCCTTGTGGGCGCCTTCCAATTCAGAACAGTCTGTGATGCCAACCTAGTCCCTATTCCCCATGTTCCATATTTACTGTAAATCCAGCTGCCGTACAGCTTGTAAATTACTCTGAGATGGCAGGGAAAGAAGAATCCTCGTAGGAGATACCAAAGACATTGAACTGGGGAGAGGCGGGTGAGTGTCAAAGATATGGAGACCTGGAGCCTGGGGAGAGGGCCTGGACAACAGGAGTGGGTCTGAGCAGGTGAATGGAGCAGTGCTTTCAGCCTTTCTCCCTGGCAGCGTGGGCTGCTGTGGCACTCTGCGCCAGGGAAGGTGTGGGGATGTCCCAGCTGGGGTGGAGGATGGAAAGTTGGATCGGTTTGCATTACTGCTAGCACATACTGCATATGGAGCTTAGGATCTGATGGAGAATGTGGAACTGGGGAGGTCTCCCCTCGCTGGTGGACACTTCACCCTGGCAGGCAGTTGCCCTCCCACTCTGTGTCCGAGCAGGCAGTGGATCCATCCCGCACAGCCCTGCCACGCTCTCCCCACTTACTGCTGTAAATGGCTCTCTGTAACACGAGCTGCATTTCTGCCATAGCCCTCTCCTGTGCGCATCTGTATTTACACTGGGGCTTCCATGAGCAATCTGGCCCTCGCTCCTCTCTCCTGCCCACACGCTCCCTGAGCGAGAGCCTGGCACCGCTGTGCCTGACGCGGGGCAGGTGGCTGGCAGCAGCAGGAATTCCTCAGCCAGCTCCTGTCTGGAAGAAGTGCCTTGTCATCTTGCCTGTTGCCCGCCATCCTGCATCCACAGGGGAGTGGAGACTCCCGCAGCGCGGCTCACTGATCCCTGAGCCGGCACGGGGACAAGCTGGTTTTGCTTTGGATTATCGCTGGCCCTGCATGCTGGGTTCCTCCTGTGGCTCTCATGCCAGTGCTGCTGCACTCGGCTTCCAGCTGCGGTGAGCTGAGCCCTCGTCCTGGAGTGGTTGTATCTGGCAAGGTAGGAGCTGATCCCGTCTGTTTTGTTCTGCTAAAAGTAATGTGACCATTAATGACCAAATAATGTGACCAGTCCTGTCACCATGCCTTTACAGCATGTGTCAATTAGTGGGTTTATTTTGCATTGTTCTGTAGCTCTGATAGACAACCGGTATGCTGCTCAGGCTGTAGACTCTCTTGCAGGGAAAGGAAATATATATATACTTTTTTTAAATCTACATACTGGAAAAATAAAACTTTTCTGCTTCAAGATGGAGTCTTCTTTTCTCCGTCTTGTCTGTTCTCATGCAGCATCCTGTGCATGTTCTTCAGGTCATGTCACCTGCTTCTCCAGGAGATGTGAGAGTAGAGAGCAGTCTGATGTGTCTTGGGAGAAAGGGGGTGGGTGGAGAAACTCACTGAAGACAAAAATCAAGGAAGTTCAATAGGCTCAGGAATGGCTTTAGAGAAGTTATTTTTAACTCAGAAAATCAGACAGGGGAAGAATCTCTTTTCCTTGCATAGTCTCAAAAGGGTGGTTTGCTTTTGATTTTTTTTTCCTTTAGTGCTTCAGGGCACACTGTTTTTATACGGAAAGGCCTGAAGCTGCTGCTGTCCCTAGGGATAAAGGGCAGTCAGTCTTATTAGTCTGGTGCCTTCTTTCCCTTGAAGGTTGCTGACATTTAGGGCACCTGTCCCCAGCGCTGCACACCTTTGCTGCTTCCCCATCGGGAGAAGAGGTGACAACCAAGAAACCCAGTCCCTGCTGGATTTCCCTGCAGCAGCCAAGGAGAGATAAAATAGGAAGGCATCAGCATTTTCTGTGTTTAGGCACAACTGTTCCCTTTTTAGTCCACAGCAGCTGGGATGTGCACTCAGCCATCCATCTTCCCCGAGCCTAATGTACCTGGGCTTCCCTCCCATATGGATGAGAGTCTGTCTCCTCAGCAGGACAGACAGGGATACCAGGCCTCCTGCAGGTGATGGCTCACTTCTGAGGGCTACCCCAACCAGCAAACCGTGTTTTAGGGCCCTGCTCTATCCCTGTGAGGAGGATAAAGGGGCGCTCTAGCTTATCCTGCGATGCTGCCAGTGGGTGTATAAATAGTGCCCACAGTGTACTATTTTGGTGACAAGCTCTTCCCAGGATTCATCCAAAGAGTTATGTGAGCAAGTGTTAAAAATAACACCAAGCCCTGCCCAAGTGCTGGCGTCATTTCAGCCAAAGTGTTGGGAATCTTCCATGGAGAGCAGGATTGGACCCTTGGTGGGGGTCAGCAGGAGCAGCTTCCCATATTTTCATCCTCTTGCTCTCCTGCTGACTACAAAGGACTGTGACCCTCAACTTCAGCAGATGTACTGGTCATCAAGAAGGCATGAGACTTTCACTTCCAATTAGGTTATTTGCCACTGGGCTTTCCCTGTGTGTTCTGAGTATTATTGCTGGGTCTAATGAGAGGTACAGGAAATTTAATCTAGCTTTAATCTAGCTGCTGCCAGGTCCCTGCTGGTGGCCAGAGCTTGCTGCCTCATTAGAAAATCTTGGACTGTAGAATGGGATATGGAGGCATTCTGGTTCTGGGTTAGGTTTATCCTGAGAACTGGGAGCTGGAGATTAGTTTAACTGTGGAAAGGATATTAAATGTCTATTGCATTATGCCTGTAGCTCTGGACATTCTTGGCATCCATATAAACATGAACATTATCCCAAATTTTTCCCTTTTCATGCTGTAATTGGTGTCTATAACTGAGAGGACTATAACTGGACAGCACAGCAGAAATATCTGGGGAGCCCTGCTTCTTAAGCTGTGCAGCCAGTGCAGGGTGCACAATCCCACTGTGAAGCTGGAGCTGTGGTTTGTTCCCCTCAGGCTGAGTTTTGCTTGTTGTTGGTCAGGTTCTTTCCTGGTTATGCAATTCAGCTACCATCAAGCTGCGGCAGCATCATGGTGTGTGCTGGAAAGCAGGAGACCTCACTGGAAGGCAGCAGTGCTTAGTCCTTGTGCTTGGTGTGTGAAGACCAGAGCTCACAAAAAGGCTTCTTGTGGGGTTCGTGCTCAAAGAAGCCCTGTCTGAAGGAAGAGCTAATGCCTCTTGCAGGTGGATGATGGGGCTCCACTCTGGCCTGGCCTCATATGGAATGTAGAAGCCCCTGTGGGAGAAGAGCACCCTTTACTTAATTACACATGGAGCCTCATGCACAGGAGAAGAGGTGAGATGTCCTCTGGATGCAAATACAGGGACAAAGCTGGGGCTCACCTCTTTGCTCTGAGTTGACAGCAGCAGTATCAAGGACAGAGATGTGTCTCTTTCAGATGCTGGAATTCAGGATGATAGCATTAATCCCCCTTTGTAGCTCATTGCCCCATGTTTGCATCCCCAGATATATCAGTTCTGGTTTCTGACTTTGTAGAGGAAGGGCTGGGTGGTTACAGCTGGACTTGATGATCTTAGAGATCTTTTCCAGCCTCAGTGATTCTGTGGTTCTGTAGTCTTTGAGTACTTTCAGAAGGGCTGCATTTATTTTAAGCTGAAAGAGAAGGTAGCTATGAAAGCAGCAGGCATGTGAAAATTGCTAAAAAGGTTACAAGTGCTGTTGGACACTCTATGCTTCACCTCCTCTGATATGGGATTACTAATTCTGGCAGATGTTCCCAGGGATGGAGAGCAGGTCCTGTTCGAACATCATGACCAAGCATTTTCCCTGGCTGTTGCATTGAGAACAAGTGAGACAGCAGAGCAGATGCCTGATTTCTGGCTTGTACTGTTGTATCTCCAGTGCTCCATCATTCTTGCCCTCTCACCTTTTGGCTGATCTTCTCTTTTCCATGCTGTGTGTCGAGAGCCACAGTCTGGGTGTGTGCACAGGATGGAGTGCTTTCTTAAGCACGTATTGAAAGCACAGAATTGTCCGGACATGGAAGCACGTCATGGAGATGAAAACCATGTTTCTGTTTCTCCAGGAACGTGCTCTGGGCAATGAGTCCTTCATCAGGAGCTTCCTGCTCCTCGGTTTTTCTGTTCCTTCCTGCTGCTCTCCCGTGTCCCGCCAACAAAGAGCTCTCTTGAGTCACCATGGTGGCTGCTTATTACTAGGCCCTGTGTATCATCATACATTACAGAGCTCCTGAGGGCCCTTTTAGGGCTCTTTCCACCCTGGCATGCTCTTGTTCCTCTGACTGGAATGTGTCTGCAGTGTGTGGGGACATCTTGTTTCTTGTCCTTAAGCACCTCTTTGCTGGATGTTTCTTGATAGTTTTGTACTGGCTCTTCTATCTAGAATAGCCTTCTAGACTATTCTGTGTTAGTCTCTGTGGTGCCAGAGCCACACACCAGGGATTCCAGGAGTTCCTGAGGTGCTGAGATGTCTCCATGGGGAGCGTGTAGAGCGGCCTGCCCCAGCTCTTTCATCTGCCTCACAGGAGGCTGAGCCCTTTTCCAGTCTGCCCAACACAATCCAAGCTTGGCACGTTTGTCAGCCATCTCCTGTGACCTGCTTTGCCTTTGTGGCCTGCCTCACTACTGCTGCCTGTGCTTTGCCTCTGCCAGCTTTTATTTTCTATTTTAAAGATCAGGACAGGATTAACTCCCACACACAGATCCCCTTTATCCCTACACCATTTCCTTCACTGGGGGTCCTTCTCCAGCCTAAGTGAAATCATTGCCCACAGCCAACAAATTTCCCATTTCTGGCTCTATGTGCCTGTCTGCATATGGTATGGCTGCCTGTTGTTTGAATATGACTTTTAGAGGAGGTAGACCTTGCACAACTTGCACAGCAGCTGGGAGCTGCGCGTTAAGACTCTGTGTGTTAATTAAATGTACACCGATAAGCACATACAACCACAAGGTTGCTTAATCATGGGCTGACCTGACATGGAGACCTTGAATACAGCTGACTGATGATCCATGACAGCTTGCCCTGGTAGATGGCAGGATGTTAATAATAACCAAAGAGAAATTTAGAAGGGTTCTCAGCTGTGACCAAGGATCGTCTCCAACAGGACTGAATTCTTGAGGAAAAGGTCTCTTCACTGTGGTGGATGAAAAGGGCTGAAACCACTGGCTGAAAGCTCACACAGAGCATATTCTGCTTAGGGAAAAGTTACATCTGGAGTATGTTTCTAACAGCCAGGTGGATTAGCAGGCAGATCAGCTGGCAGAGGATGCTGTTCTACTCGCAGCTGCACCTGTGCGTTTGCTGTGTCTTTCCAGGAGCGTGTTTGTGTTTCTCCAGGTATTCTGCCTCACAGAACTAATTGCTCTCAGCTTTTAATCCCACATTAGAGCTTCCTGTTTCTCTGAGTCAAACAGAAGTCACACGACAGTAAGACCTCCAAAAGCCATGTAATAATCGCTGAGCAGGCACAGTGGACTTGGACTACACCATTGCTTGGGTTTCTTTATTTAGTCTCTGGAAGCTCCTTTTGATGAGGACATTAGCTGCTACAGCCTTCATTTTAGCAATTCTTAGCAAATCTCTTCCTTCTATTGGTATTTCCTGATGCTGTGAGTTGACCAAGATTGTAATATGGGTATTTGTTTTGCGGTAAAGTTGGAAAAATATATTGTTTCCAATTTTTAACAGTAAGGGCCTGTGAAGATTAACAGGGGTGCATACCTCTAACTAAATAAAGCAAAGAGCTTCTGAGATACACAACACCATGGAGAATTTTAAGAAAACCAGTTTACTTCCTGACTGTTATGCTTTTTTGGTGGAATAGTGAATGGTTAGTTTTATCTGTTATACCTGATGTCTAACCTCAACTCCCCTCTGTGGCATTCAGGGATCCTCTTCTTGTTGTTGAGGATGTGAAGAGCAGCTTGTCCACTTGCTCTTGGCAGTGGCCTTTTATACATTTTGGCACTGCTTTAATGCATGTCCCGGTTTTCCCCTGAGAACTAACCCACTTGCTTTGCAGTTTACTCCTTTCTATCCTTTTTTCCCTGTTGTCTTCAAGCTCTCAGCAGTTTGTCCATTTAGGATATATATGTGCTTGAGCTGTGTGCCAGTGTGGGCAGAGGGGAAGGATGACTCCAAGTCTTGCACATGCAAGACATGCCTGTTCATACAGCCCTACAAATTGTTTGCCTGCTTCAAAGCAAAATGCCACTATTGCTCAAGCTCTGCCTGTGATCTGCAGTTACCACAGATCCCTTCTGAATGAGCAGGTCATGCTCAGTGATTAAAGGTGGGGATGTGCAGTCCGTGCTGTGTGAAGTGCTATGGCAGTGGCTATAATTTATGTCAATATGCTGTTTGTGTACAGACCTTATCCCTTCAGCTAACAGTACTGTAGACAGCACAGGTGAAGAGTAAGAGACAACTGCTCCATCTGAGAGCCAGCAGGTTAATGTACAAGTGGCATACAGGGTCTCGTGAAGTTCTCAGTGGTCCTGTTCCCTCTCCCCTTTGCAGTTTTTTTGGGTGCCTGCTGGGATGTGGGTGCTCAGGAGCCCTGGCAGTCAATTGTATAGCACTGGAGCCCTATGCCTGCCCATATTGTGCTGTTCTGTTGATAGGTGAGGATGGAGTGAATCTTCTGGTGCCTTTCAATAACAGAGTGCTTTGCAACTGCCAAGACACTGCTCTATTTGCCACTGAAACACAGCCAGCTGGGGCAGGTAACAGTGAAGAGCAGCACTGTGTGTCGTTTGGGTGGTAACTAGAGAAACTTAGAGAGAAAATCAGTATAAATAACCATAACTGATACCATGTGTCTGTAATAAAGTGGTTATGTACTCCCTGGGCTTTGTTGCAAAGTGGAGTGGGAATGTTTGAGAGCTGGGAAGTCTGTTATGAACTCTCTGTTCTTTGTGGCGAGTTCATGTTCTCTGACTTTTTGCTGTTGCTCAGAATGGGGATGGCAGGGAAGGAGTTTGGCACATGCAGAGTGATGTTAATGAAGGTTTTCTGTGTGAATCATATGATCATAGAATGGTTTGGGTTGGAAGGGACCTTAAAAAGATCACTTAGTTCCAACCTCCCTGCCCTGTGCAGGGAAATCCAGAACAGTTTTCATACTGACTGTTGCCTTGGAAAACTGAAATGTTTATGACTCAGTCTTTGAGCAAGAGGGCAGGATGGTTTTTTCCATTCTTGGATGTGGTCTCTTGTGCATCCAACAGCGATGTTTTTCTTCTCCTCCGCTTGCCCTTTCTCTGCTTCATCCCTTCCATTGCAGTTGCTGTGAGCTGAGCCTCGTGTGCAGTGCAGTCACCCTCACTTTGAGTCAGCCCAGCCGTGCCCCTGGAGTGGGAAGGGAATGTCACTTTGGTGCTCATCATGGCAACCATAAGCAGTCACCGTCCTCGAGCAGTGCGTGCTGTGTACACAGTGAATGATTTCACGGCTGCAGATTCAGCTCAGCCCTGCAGCTTTTCATCTGCTTAGTTGGAAGTACATAATTTTTATTTGAGGTCAGAATGCAGCAGTGCTGTGGGTGCCAAGTTCACCAGCCCCAGTGTATTATGTTATGTGGCAACTTAAGGCTTTCCTCATGGCAGTGGGGAACTATTAAGTTATTGTGAAACTAGTTATTTAGGTAAATGGTGCTTTGGGGGCAGCATTGATCCTGCTTTGAAAACTAATTTTAATAGGAGTGAAGCCATTAACACCTTAATATCCACTGTTACCATGGCTGCTCAGAGTGATTAAGAGTGATTGTCTGCCAGATTAAAAGGCTTTTTTTTTTTTTTTTAATAATACCCTTTCTGCTTCTTTTGCCAAGGTTTTGACTGGCGAGAGTTTATATTTCCAGTAAGTGTAGCATCAATATCTGAGTGAGTGCTTGAAGAAACAGCTTTGCTCTTAGAGCTGAGCTCCTACTTAAAACACTCTGAAACCTCAGTCTAGATCAGTTATGTCTAGGCTTTGCTTTAATTCAAGATTTTCTGTGCAGCTTTATGAGCCTGGCTTATCAGATCGAAGCTGAGCCTTCAGACGTGATCCAGGAGCTGCTCTGCTGTTTGTGTTCTGATTTCCCTATGTCTAGAAACATTCAGCTACTTTTTTGTGCTCTTGCTTGGGCAGTACTAAGTATTAGGAGTAGAAGATGCACCCTGAGAGTTGGGTTGTAGGGTCATTTCTCCCTTTCACACAGAATTTCAAGTGATTCATGTCTCCCTGTTACCCCAGCCTCCTTTGGGGTGCAAACATACTGGAATCCTGAGCTGGAAGGGACTGGAGACAGGCAGCTGGTTGTGGGCAGGGTTTAGTTTTCCCATAGATGCCTCAGTAGTGTGGAGGTATGTGGAACTGAGCCCAGCCCTGTGCGGAGCCATGCCAGCACTAGCCCTGTCTGGGAGTTGTGACTTTTTATGGAGCTTGTGAGGGCCTCTGTTCCTGGGCAGTGAAGCATCAATTGCCAGCACTCGGAAGGATTTGACCTCAGTACTGGAAGCTAGGAATTCAGATGGAGATTGGGATGGAGGAACCACCTTTCCCAGTATGATTTTTGTAGAAGTGGTTGCAGATGGTCAGCAAAGAGTGGGAGCAGGACACTAAGTACCCTATCCTGTCTGTTTGTTCCAGGACATTTTTGCTAGTATTTTGTTTGTTTAATAACCTGAAATGGGTCTCTCAAGTGCTTGTCCTGCCTCCCTTTAATCCGTGTGTAACTCTTCCATTCATAGTGCCCTTTGAGAACTAAGAGACAGTAAGCAGACTAGAGGAAGATAACAGGAGTGTTGAAAGAGGAACTGCTGCCCTGAAGGGAAGTTGTTAGTGGAGATCAGCCTCAAAATGGAAGCTGTTCAATACATGAAATAATGCTCTGTGCTCCAAAAAGTAAGACTTCAATAGTGATATTTCCTAAAGACACAAAGCTAAGGAAGCATCATCAGAGGCTGTTCAGTGTTATTCAGCAGGAAGAGCTGGGATTATTCCTTAAGGAACAGTACAAATGGGAACTGGATAGTTCAAAACTGCATGGCTGTGTGCCTGAGAAATGAGCAGAAAGTTCAGCTTTCTGTTTTCAGCAGAAAGCTCACTGGGGGAAAGTGACAGTGGGGGGAAAACTCAGGGTCTCAGAGTGATGTACAAGAGAACTGTGAGCATCTAACGTGATGTAGCCATGGAAATTATACATGTCATCCATTGTGACACATTGGACAAAGCATTTCTAGCAGAGATGGGGAAATTTTAGCATATTAAGGCATGGGAGACCTTGCTTAGAAGACTGTGAACATTTCCAGTCACCCTCTGAAGGCTGTGTGCAAACTGGGTCGGGCCCAGAGAAGAAATATGGGTATGATCAACGAAATGGAAAGCCTACCTAATGTGAAGTGATTAGAGAACTCAAATGATATGACTTTAAACACAGGCTGGATAAATGCTGACGTTAAAGCTCATTTTTGGAACATGAGTGAATAGGGGTGAGCTGTGCATGGATAAAGATAAGCTGGAAATTCAGAGAATGTTCTTAAACATCAGAGGACTGAACTTGGGGAATTAATTCTGTTAGAAGACAGCAAGCAACAAGAAATGTCCAACTTTTTTAAAAAAACAGCAACAACTTTCTCCTTTGAAGCCATTTCCTCTTTTGGAGGTGTGGCCCCTGCCTTGGGTTGCTAGCCCTGAAAAAATCAGTACTGCTGTTGTGGGCAGTGGCAGGGCTCACTGGGACACAGGGTCATCATGATGGGCTGGTGAATTCGGATGTGAGAATGTGTCTTTGACTGGCAAAACCGCACAGACTCCTGTGCCTCTGTCCTCAGTTCCCCTTGGAAAGCAGTCTCACTGTGGATCACTTGGTGATCCCCCAGGGAAATGTGAGGGCTAAGGGCAGGCATTTCCACTGTGCTAACATATGTTTTTATCAGTCTGCTGGGATTTTTGACCCCTTGTTCAAAAGCTCCTGTATCTGTTCCCAGTGAACAGAAAAGTTGCCGAGCGTATGTCGGTAACGATCAGCCTGCATTGATCTCTGTGTGTCAGAGAGATCATGTTTGGCCTTGAAGCACAGGACTTGAAGGAATGGGGAATTATTTTAGTTTTCCTTTATGAGAATTTTTATGAAGTTTCATCATCTGCTTTTGTTTTGGCTCCTATTTTCTGGTTCCCCCCTTGCTCCAGTTGAGCAGACCCATGCTCTTAGTTCAACTCTGACCAACATCCCTCTCTCTGGCATTTCCCAAACAGCCTGGATGGTGTTGGTGCTGGGGGGGGGTTGCCGTGGAATTTAGATTTCTGCCACAAACAATGGATAAGCAGGGTGGAAAGACACTGAGCTGCATTCGCCTTGCTCCTGAGTAGCCCTGCACGTGGGAAAGAGTGAAGATGTCCCTGTGGCCATGCTACAGATGTGGCCAGAATGTATATCCTAGGCATGTTCCTGCTGTTGCGTGTGCAGATAGCGAGGCACAGGTTTTCTGCTGTGATGTAGAGCTTGCTGTTGCTTGTGCCACCTTCTGTTTGCTCGAGAGGCATGGGCACACTGAAGGTACTGAGGGATTGGTCAATCCTTTAGGAGGAGGTGGCAGACAGCTCCCTTTGCTGGGGTACAGCTGTAACTGGAGGCAGCAGCTGGGGCTGCCTGGCAGTTTCAAGGGTGGGTAGGTTGTGCCCCACACCTGAGATGGTTAAATACCAGTCCTAGCATAGTGCTTGTTGTCAAAGCTGCAGCCCAGACAGCTGACTGGAATCTGGGATTGAGCTGTTTCCAGTTCATGCATCACTGGAGCAGCTTTGCAGCAAATAGGTGGGAGGCTGGGTCAGCTGGTGGGTGATTTTACTGCACAATTGTGGCAAAAATGGAATGGGTTCTTCTTGTATGTGGGCATGTGCTGACCTTAGCCGCCAATTCCTGCATAGTGTATGAAGGAAGAAGCCCAAGCCCAAGACCGAAATATGTTGGGCTTTCTAACATCCAGTTGATCTATTTGTGACCTAGCTGTCGTCAGCAAGAGCTCTAGGTACGTGTACAGCTCAGTTCCAGTGTGGGTGCAACACCTGTGGCTCCTCCAGAGTGGTAAGCTTTGCTGCAGCCCAGGGCTGGGAGGAGGCTGTGCCTTCTTACTGGAATTCACAGCTGGAGATTGTGTTGTGTGTTTGGTTCTGACAGCCTGGAACATGGGGTAAGGAGGCGAGATTGCAAAAATCCTGCCCGACACCTGGGATGCTTGTGGATAGTGAGACTGATATTGCTTAATAAGGAATTTTCTCCTGCCAAGCTTCCTACACGGCAGAGTGCAGGAGTCTGTGGGAAGCACCTATCCCTACCTGCCCAGGTGAAGCAAGATGGGAACCCCCGTTACTGTAGGAGCAGGCATGTCTTAACACCTCCATCTCTCTCACCTTTCTTCTCCAAGGAATGCAGACACCAGCCTGCAGAATCCCTGCTCCCTCCTTGCCTGACACTGTGGAGTCAGCCATGCTCCCCTTCTTGCACTGACTCATCTCTGTGATCAAACAGAAGTCATCTCCTAGAAGACAGTCTGCAAGAAAGGGCTTTGTTCTTCCTTATTAATTAGTACCTGAGATCTCCTGCTGCCTGCAGAGCTTTGGGACAGGCCGTCAGTTCCTAGCGCTGTTGCTGAGTGAGGCAGACTGGGGAGGGCGATGCGGCAGAGGGGTGTGTGCTGCACAGGGTCGAGGCCATGTGAGCTTGAGATTTGGGGAACATGCAGAATGTATTTTGGGGAGGAAGGTAAGATGTTTGTGTTGGAACAGGCGTGTAAATAGGAGTGTTTCTTTGGGATCCCCTTGTCTGCTTCACGGCTCTGTCTGATTTTAAAGAAAATACCCCCCGACTCCATCTGCTCTGGTGTGTGTGTCTGCTACAGCACTCAGGCATTGCTGTCAGTGAATTGGTTAATGCCAGTGTCCTGTGGCAGGGGCAGGGATGAAGGCAAGCACTCAGCCTGCCAGCATTTATACCTCCTGGCGTCAGCATTGGCAATGCTTGTGGAGGACTGGGGAGGGCACCGAAATAGTTTCCATTCTCCTCTCTGCTGTGGGAGCAAGTCTCCTGGGTAACAAATGCTCCTTGTTCTGCACAGAGCTCCACAGCTGAAACTCTCCGTCTCTTTCCTCGCTGTTGCTCCCTGACTGTCCCAGCTGAAGGGGCCGGAGATATCTGCTTGAGCCTGCCTTAATTAACACTGACAGTACAATGGGACTGGCCATATGGGGGTCCTGGGGCTGCACATTAATGGGAGCACAGTAAATAGTCTCATTTACAGCAGCTTGGCTGGAGCAGAGCCTGCCAGGACTGGCTTTCTGCTTGCTGCAATGGCCAGGCATGGAGGTAGGTCCCTCACTCCTGCATTCTCCTGGGGGCTTGTCCCTGCCTCTTGAACAGGATCAGCTGGTGGAATGGGTCCCAAGAATCCCAGGAAAGGCAGGCAGTGGGCTGGGGAGCAGACAGTGCTGCTGATTTTACCAATACATTGACTTCTTGGGAAGGACCTGACCTGTGGAGCCTGACCTCTGGGACTGGTGGAGGGATCATTAACTGTGGTTTGGAGGTGAGTAATGGAGCTGCATCTGTGATGCTGGCTCCAGTGCATTGCAAACAGTCTGCACAGCCTACAGCCCAAGGCCCTTTATCTTTTCCCAGTGGAATGGTCTCTGTGCTGCGGGGAATCCTGGACTCCTGCCTCTGAAGCCCTTGCTAGGAACCACCCCCCAACCCCATGGTTTTGTGGCAGAAATATGATTTAAATGTTTCTTGAAGAGACATTTTAAAAGTTTGTAGTATTCTTGGATCTGAGATAATTGGCAGCCACTTCCAGTAATAAGTCTAACACTTTTCTGTCATAGCTTTTTATGTCATAGCTTTTTTTATTTGACCTCTCCAGAGGCAGAAGCTTCTGTAAAGTTTTATATTGTCTGGGTTGTTGTATTTGTGTTACTTGTTTGCTGCTTTGTGTACATCACAGCATAAAGTAAAAAGTACTCAGCCATGTGGCAGTTCTTAATTTCTTAGAATTTTGTGTCCATGTAAAAATTTTACCCCTTCTCCATCTTGCTCTGATCTACTCACTTCCCAGGAGCCTCAGTTTAGGAGGCTGGGGCTCACAGGTTTTGCTTTTTTCAGTGTGGATGCTCCTGGGCTGTGCTTGGCTCTACACAGGGCTGTAGGCACAGGGCTGGATGAGAAAGGGCAGTAATGTGAGTGGTCCCTCCAGGATGGATGCTGCTGCAATGCTAGAAATATCTGCCCTGGCAGAGCACAGGCCAGAGCACAGCTGACTTTCTGGGGTGTGTGGTTATGCCCCAATGGGTATAAAAGAAAAAGTAGCCACATTTGTCCCTTGCACAGCTACTGTGCTCTGTCAGGAGCTGCACTACTCTGCCTGTGGAGCAAGTTCCATCACCCCTTCTCACCAGCTGCCTGTGGAAAGGCAGATATGGAAAAATCCTTCCAGACAGCAAGAGAGCCTGAGCTTTGCAGATGGTGACCCCCTTTTTCAGGTAGGAAGGTCTGCTGTGGGTTGCAAGATGCTGGGATCTGGCCCAGATCATGCACTTTAATCACAAATTGCAGCTAAGAGTTGGTGGGACCTTGATTTGAGGTCCCCTGTGAGAGCAGGGACTGCAGACATCCTGTCCCTGGCAGGGGGTTCAGCACTGTGGGATCTGGTGGTGGTTGCATCTTGCTCTGGCGGTGGCTGCATTTCAGGGATGCTGTATAGATACTGTTGATGAAGCTGTCTAGGGCAAGGCACTACAGAAATTTAAAGAAGTTTCAGGAAGCTTCTTGCAGCCTTCCCATCCTCCTCCTCCTATGCATTGCTTTGCAGACTGCCATTTTATGTCCAAGGTTTCTAGCTGCCATTATCAACAATAGGAACACTCCAGTCCCTTTTGCTTTCCTTTGCAAAGACAGGGTGAAGAGATCAGGCAGCCTGCAAGCACACGACATCCAAAATCCAGTCTCATCACAAAATAGGATGCTGCAGCTCTATTTTATGGCACAGGTTTCGATCTTTTTATTTCTCCTAATGCTGCCTACCTGATTTCCCTGTTCCTGTAAGAATCAATCCTCCATCATCCCCTCCTTTTCTGCTCCCTCCCATCCTCTGCCTTGTCTGAGGTTCCACAGGGACTGATTGCGAGCTGAAGTGGCAGTGCTGTGGGCATGCTTGCTCCTTCACACGCAGCAACGTCACAGCAGCAGCACCAGCAGCAGCAGCAGCAGGAGCATCAGAGATGTGATTGCGCAGACCCTCTGCATTGCCAGGGATGCAGCTGTGAACAAAAAAAAAAAAATCAGAAAAAAAAAATTGACTCTGTGTTTCCCACAGCATCCTGGTGAGAGAGCACGGAGCCTTCTGGAATCTGGGCGCTCAGGAGTGCCGGAGCAGAGTGTGTTCGCTGACAGGAGACGGGGGACGGAGGATCTGTGGAAAGGTGAGATGGATGAATTATCGGGGTGGGTGTCAGCTGTGCTGTTGGTTTTCAGGCCGCTCGGTGGCCGGTTTGTCTTTGCGGAGGATGCCAGCTAGCTGATGAGGCTTAAGGATTTTAGGGCTGCTTTGTCTCTTCAGAGGCTGCATTGCTTTGGAGCTGGCTGTGGCTGTCGTGGATGTGAGCGAGCGAGGAGGCTGTGGCTGCTGCGCAGAATGTGTGTTTGTCCATTGTAGCTGTGAAATAGCAGCTGTCATGTCCGGGGCTGGCTGTGCAGAGGCGAGTCGTGCTTCGCCCTGGCAGTGCCTCCGCACAGCTCTCCATTGTGCCTGCCATGACAGCCGAGCCCGCACGGATTGTTGTGGTCCCTCCAGCGACCATGCCCTCCCTGCATCCCTGGCAGTGATGCTGCTGTGCAGCTCAAAAGCTGTTTTGACAGACAGCGCTTCCATGAAAAGACAGAGACAAAGGGCTCAGACAGAGGAAAGGTTGCTGTCACTGTGGCTTTTGCCTTCTCTTTTTGGCTTTTTTTTCCCCCCCTTCTTTTTTCCCTCCCCTAAATACTGGTAAATCATTTGTTCAGAAGGCATTAGGGTAAATATCGTGGTATGTAAAACGCTGTCCTTTCTGCTAATCGATACACGGGCTCTGTGCAGGCTGGAGTCCTTTGTGTTGCCAGGGTGTGTCTGTGCTGGCTGTGTAAATGGATGCATTCTCCCTGCCTCTCTTCACAGATCAGATGAGAAAGGTTATCTAGGAATGGAGGAATTACTGCTTTTAATTACTGAAATGAGGGGTCCGGGCTGGGTACCAGTTACTGGAGCTTAATTACATGGTCTTGTTATAGCCAAATTCCTCTTTTCCCTCCCTGCCTTCCTTCTTCTTCCTCCCTCCCCCACCCTCTGCACAAATCCTTCCATTAAATTGCCTCTGCAAATAGGAGAAGGGCTTGAACAAAGAGAAGGATAGATGTGGGATAGGGGTATAAATGCTGGAGGGGCAATGTTCAGCATGACAGTGAGAACAATAAAGCAAAAAATATAAAAGAATGAGATTTTGGTATATGTGTTAAAGTGACGTGGCTGTAGGGGAATGTGCAAATGGGAATGTCATAACAAAAGGAGATAATCGAATAGCAGATCCAGTCTTTTGTAGTTATGGAAAATGCTGGGCTTGTGGGGTTGCAATTGCAGGATTTTGGGCAAATCTGAAGTAAATGAGAGTCACAGAGTAACATATCATACAGGGTGTGGATTGATGTGTGTCATAAAGGTGTACTAAGAGTACAAGGGAAGTAGAGATCTGTATTTTTATCTCCACACACCTGCAGCCTTTTATACCATTGTTGCTAAAGAGTGAGCTTGGCAGGTCTTACCTATTTACAAAAATTTTTTTCCCATTTGCCAGTGACCCAAGAATAATTCAGGCAAAGCTTTTTAGGCCTATAAAGAGCAACAGGATGACAGGAAAAAATGTAGATAAAATGGTAGGTGTTTAGCAGAGCTGCAGAGGAACTGTAGAAGGAGGAGGCAGATGAGAGGCATTGCAGAACTGGGGGAGCAGGAGGTTTGGGTCAGAGACCAGTGAAAGAGTGCATAGAGGGGAAATTCAGGGCTGTCATTGTCAGGGAATGCAAATGTGTTGTTTCTGTTGTCATTCTCCAGCCTCTCACTGTGTTCCCCGAGATGCTCAGTGCTGTGTGCAGCCCTGCAGGGTTTGTGGGGGTGGGGGTGATCCTCAGCACAGCCTTTTCTGCAGTAGTTCTCTGAGGAACCATTTTGATGCTGCAGGTTCTCATTTGGTTGCTTCTTCTCTGTCCCTGTGGAGTGACAAGGCTCCATAGCCTTTATACCCAGTGATGAAGGCAAACCCAGAGTTTCAGTGCAGGGTGCCAGGTGAGGAGGAGAGGGCTTCCAGCAAAATCTCAAAGTGGCGTGTTGCCTTCTTGCAGATCGATGGCAAAAATGCCCTGGAAGCAACATAAGGCTTCCTGATCTGCAGCTCCTTCTCACCCTTGTCTTGCTCTTGGACCTGGGAAAACCTCTCTGTGTCTCCCAGAATCCGCCCCTTTCAGGCTGATAGGGGCAGGGAGCAGGATGTCTCCTGCAGGTGTGCGCCGGACTGGTTTGTGGTGCTGCTGCAGAGCAGGTTCCTATGGGAGATGGGTGGTGGGTAACAACAGCATGGCTGTGTGCAACACATCACGGGCTGGAGGACGGGATGTGCGACAGAATGTACAGGACACACATACCTGCATCAGCATGTGGAAGAAAACTCAAGTATATATGGTTTGTGTGTACAATGCCTGCCTAAAGGAATAAAAAGAAGGTGATGCAGCCTCCTCTGTGTGGGGTGGGAATGTCCCCAGGGCACACAGGCTGTGCCTGGCTAGGAGGTACCACTCTTACAAGAGGATCTGTTAAGCAGTGAGAGTGCACAGCTAATCTCTGCCTTCAGATGCTTGAAAGATGGGCAAGAGGTTCTGGTGACTGGAGCTGACTGAAATCATCCACAGGACTTTGTCTTCCTCACTGCATCAGTGCAGATGATGGAGATAAAGTGCAGCTGGATCTCTAGATACGAGAGACCTGGACCTGCATTGCAGAAAGTGCAGGTGGCCCAGGAGAATATGTTGTGAACTCAGGAATGGTCTGCCCACAGCTCCATTACTGCCTGTCAGGTGTCTGAGGCTGTTTGAGCAAACGAAGAACAAATTTTTAATCCCAGACATCTTCATTTTCTTCGAGTCTGATGTTCCTGGTGAGTCAAGATCTCACTCTGGTGTGGTTTCTGATACCCAGACAATACTCTGACTTTTGCAACCCCTTCTTCTGCTTTGCCCTTGTTTTTAATTTATTTCCCTGTCTTATTTTTCTTTTCTAGTGTTTTCTGAAACACTTATGTAATAGTAAGGGCAGGTTGATAAATCTGACATGGGTCACTTTCCCTGCCTTTGCAGAACAGCTAAAGACTTTTACCTTTAATATTTGTCAGCCACATGGTTTCACCTTTTTCCTCTCTTTTCTAATGGGTATTTTTATCAATAGTGCAGTTGCTAGCTGCGATCAACCAGCTATTCTTTCATTGTTCAGGATCAAGAATATCCTGTCCTTCTGACTTGAGCGCTTTCATCTTTTTGAATTTGTTTCCAGTCAAAAGCTCATTTCCTTTCCTGCACCTTTTTCCCCCTGTATTATCCAACCTGTCATTGCTGCAGCTTCAATATTTGTTTTGCCAAAACAGCACTGAAGGTGCTGTTTTTCTTACCACTAATATCCTTGTTGGTGTGGTTACTCATTCAGGTTGATCAGGAGCCTTCCTCTTCTAATCTCCTCATCTTTCTTGGTGAGTCTAGATTTTTTTTTAACTTAAATTCAAAGTATTTTCTGCAGTACTTCTCCAAGCTGTTTGTTCTTGTTGGCATTATAACTGTTTGCTCTGATGCACCAGAGATCTGCTCTTTAAAAATTAAAAAGGTTTCATTACAGTTCTGTTTGCTTTTTACCATTCTGTTTAATATAAACTGGGTCAGCTTGAGACGTTCAGTCCAAAGCAACTTCTCTTTCATGGGCACTGGGTGGAAACTCATCTCAGTGGGCACGGTTCTGATAGCTGAACTCAAAAAAAGTAAATCCACAGTAAGAGATGTGGAGATCTCTGCTGGTACTTGAGAGGTGAAGGATTGGAGGTAGAGGTACCTTCCTGTCAGCTGTGGAATCAAGGCCCACACTGCACAAGATTTCCATGCTTGTGGAAACCATTGGAATCTGACTGGTAGTGGAAAACATCACTTCTCTTACACCTGTGCTGCTTCATGGGCAGTGTTCTGACGTGGATAAAGTGCTTCTGGCTGGCCAGTCCATAAGCCCAAAAGAGCCAGAAGCCCACAAACATGTTTCAGCTGTGTGAGAGGCTGCAGGATAAAGCTTGAAGAAGCTGAGATATATTGGCTGGCAGGGGGTGAAATCCTTAGCAATGATCAATGACAGCTGTACTGGTAACAAACCTTAGCAGGGATTTGCCATTATTGTTATTATTTGCCAAGCAGGTTCCCGGCATCCCCTCACATCTCAAAGTTGCTTACTCTCCAATAAGAAAGAAATGGGCTGTCACCTCTGGTCTCTGATTCTGCTTCAGTTTTCTCTCTTGATGAAAATTATTTTAAATATTTCTTTTGTGAAAAAAGTGGGTCAAAGCCACAACATACCTGTTGAGATGAGCACAAAAGCAGGCTGGCCCACAAGCTCTTTGTCTTCTCACCACGGTTGTGTTGCAGCGTCAGGATCATGTAGACAGTATTTTTTTCTACCCCTCAGAGACATGCAAGTACTTTTTACTGGGCAAGGCTGTTGGTTGCTGAATTTAAAGGTAATGGGACAAAAAACGCAACCAAAACCCACTGTGTTTGTTAAATGCTGTAAATGGGATTGAGGGGGAAGTCAGTGGGTGGCCATAATGTGGCTGGTAGCAACTTCTTGCTCAGGCTCAAGCTCCGAGTTTGGACTCCTGCAAAAGAGACCATGTATTGGTTTTTGGGCAGTGCTGAGGCTGTGGGGCTGGCAGTACCTTTGAGTGATAAATAATCAATATTTGAGTCATATTAGCAATGCTTTGTACCGACCCTTGGTAAGTGATAGGAAACTGGCCTTGCCACCAAGCTGCCACTCTATGCTCTGACACAAAATGCTCTCTGGAAGCAGAGAATAAGTGTCACTGTTATGTTTTTGGAGCAGTGTCAGAGACATCTCATGGTGTATGAATGTTAGCAGTTCCTTTTGGGAAGAAGTGAGTTTCTGCTCTGGGAGTTGTAGGGAAAAAATATTCAATTTGAGCCTGTATGGAAAACCCTAGCAAATATCAGGTGTTCAGCTGATGCTTTCCTCAGACCCTCTGTTACCTCAGACTGGAGTCCTTGCTCCCTACCCAGTTATACTAATCTCATCAGTTTGACTCCAGAACCTCACCTTATTCTTTATGAACTCACAGTAGCTGGCATTGCTTCTGGAAGAACATGCCCTAAATGCTTTCAGTGGGCTCTTCCCTGCTGTGGCCTGCCTGACGTGTGGCTGGTGCAGGACCAGCCACACAGCTGCTTTGCCTCCTTTTGCCTGTAGGCCCAATTCACCTGGGCTGTTCAGCAAGATAACTTCTTTTGGTCCCTCTCTGGGGTTCCCATGGCAAAGAGCAGGGATGTGTGTCTCAGGCTTCACTGTCACGTGTAAGCCCCTGTGTAAGCTCAGATGGCATAACTGTAGTCCCAGATGCCCTTCTTAGCAGGGAGAATGACCTGTCTTGATTATTGTGCTAGTGCAATTTTCTGCTCTTAGCAGGCAGGTTCATTACAGTGTTTGCTTACATGGTATTTTTCCCTGTAGTCCCAGCCTCAAACCTTTTCCAGTAACTCAGGTGGCAGAATGATAAGCCCACACAAGGAGAAGATCCAGTGGGAGGAGTAAATATTTCATATATCTGGTCCCAAGAAGCTGTTGGCCCATATAGTGTATCTTCCTTGGTTCCTTAATTCATTCTGATGATTGGTACCTGGAGTGACACATCTGCTGGGGGTTAGGCTTACTCTGGTCGACCTCTCCTTCACCACTTGGTCTCCTGTGAGTTGCTGTTGTGGCCTCTAAGGGGTTTCTTGCCCAACTGTATCTTAGCCTGAGCAGTGATTGTAGCTCCCTTCAGAAATCCAGCAAGAGGATTTCAGCATGCATCTGCACTTAACCATTTCCTACTGGCAGCAAGCTGTCCACAGTCAGTGGCATCTGGAGGAGATTTGTCCTCCAACTGCGGGTTGTAGTGCTTGGAATGTTTTTGAAGAGAGCATTGTCCTTACACAGATGTCTCCTCCACTTTCAGCCCCTTGTAATATGCCTCATTTTCATTTCCATAGGCCCTTGCTATTTATAATTACAGTATAAAGCACTCTGAAGGCGGTGAGTGCTTGTTACGGTAAGCCTGACAGCCTGGTTGTTCCCATGTGCTCCTCAGAGTGGCTGGTTTTGGCTCAGAGGAGAGGTGAGGCAGCGTGGAGCACAGGGTGACCTCAGGCATCCCTGACCCTGGTGAGGAGGTCTAGCCAGTTTGTAGCACGACAGGAGAGGAGGAGGGGGGAAGCTGCAAGAAAACAGGAGTGTCCTGGCACTGACAGGCAGTGGCATGGGGGTGGTTAGTGCACAAAGGTGGCAGTGCTCCAGCCACGGCCATTCAGTTTATGCTTGGCCATATCTGCTTGAGACACCAGCAGTCATTTTTGATCCTCTGGGGTTTCTGTAATCTCCAGTTTTCTTGGTGAATTTTGATTCTCTGGGGTTTCTGTACTCTCCAGTTTTCTTGGTGACTTTTCAAAAGTTTCAGAGACTCCGTAGAGTATTTCCATCTCCATAACCCTGAACTCTCCCAGGCTTTGTGCTGGCAGCATGATTTGGTACCCCAAGGTAGAGAAAAACCCCAAACTGAAATGATGCATTTGTAATTGTCCCAGAGGCACTGAGGGGTGATTCTGCTCTGTACCAGAGCACATTCAATAGCCAGGATTTTGGTTCAGTGCCTTGTTTCTGATTTCCCCTTGGCAAGAGTTGAGGTTGAAGAGAAAAACCACAGCAACTTCTCGGCCTGCCCATCAAAATGAAAGGGGAATGTTTTTTCAAGGGTTGCCACTAGACCTCACTGCTTTAGTGAAGCAAATTCACAATGGAGAAATATCCCCCAGCCCAGACCATAGTAAGATTTTGAGGACCCTTTTACCACTTGAAGGACCTCAAAGACAAATTGCATGTTGACGTGCTGAGAATTTATGCAGCCTGAGAGAGCAAGCTCCAAAAGCCACACTCCAGAGACAAGGGAAAACCAACTGCTTTCCTCAGAGAACAGATATGTTTAAAAAAATCCTCTGATTTCTCCTAGGCCAGTCTTCTTGTAAATCTTGACGTTTTTTAGCTTGATGGTAAATTACATAAGTGCATTAAGAGAAGATAGTCACAAAAGTACACTTTGTCAGATTGCAAATTACTGAACTGATGAAATGCATTCCAGCTCATTAAACTGATGTCATTAAACTGCAAAAAGTAACTGATTGTCACCCTCATCATAAGGGACGTTACCTGGCAGGCATGTACGTATGGATGTTAAGGTACATAAGAAATGGAATGGAAGATTATTTTACTGCTTCTAATCCCACTGCCAGTTGGAAAACTGTGTGAAATTAGTCACCCCAGCTCAGAAGCATGAATGCATAGCTGGAGGGAATTGAGAAACTGCCTAGGAAACTGAAAAAGCCTCTGGAAAATGTTCCTAAGAGGAGAGATTGAAAAATTTGAAGTTACTTGTGGTAAATGGGAAACTGTGGGGTTTGTGATATGAAATACTGAACAATCTAGAGAAAGAAAATAGTGATTTACGAGGTGCTCTGATTGTAATGTGATAGCACTCCAGGAAATTAAGGAGGATTATTTGAAACTGATAATATGAATACTTTTCACATACTGTGATTAATTAGTCTGTGAATCTTGCTTTCAAACTTCAAAGCCCAGCAGTATTCCCAAATGGCTTGGCATTCTTGTGAATAAGACTACCCCGTGTATTTATAGTACATGTTCAGAAGTTGCAGAGCTTTAAAACCTTGTGGTTTTGTTAAGGCCCATCTCAGTGCAAGGGCTTCACACAGGCAAATGTTTGTCTCAGCTACATGTCTTCTCTGAGACTAATCGTCCAGAATGGATGCAACAGCTTCAAGAATGAAGATGTTCAAATGTGAACGTGTCCTATCTGCAAAGATCTGTGAGCCTGCAGTCTTGAATGTCTCCTCAGTTCTCTCAAATACCCTTGCAGTGATTAAAAGCAGACTGCTCACAAAATCGCAGGATAGTTTGGGTTGGAAAGGACCGTGGATTTCCCATCTTATTCCACGCCCCTCCATGGGCAGGGACACTCCCACTAGACCAGGTTGCTCAAAGCCCCATCCAACCTGGCCATCCTTTCAGTAGACTTGGTGGGTCTGCTGGAACTCTGACTGCTCTCCCACTACAAAGTCAAGGATCATCCCTGTTTGCCCCCTTTTTTTTTGTCTCTTAGTCAATAGGTTTGTGTGGTCCAGCATGATCAGCAGAAGACCTTGGTTAATCCAGGGTTATCAGATTTAGTTTACCCTTAATGCTCTGTTGAGCCCAGTCATTCCAAGCCTAATTAGCACATGAGCTGTCTTGTGGAGTGATATCCTAAAATAAACTGTCCTGAATAGAGCTTTACAAACTGAGCTTGGTTTGGGTTGCTAGCCCCTACAAGGGATATGTTTTCCTCTCAGAAGGAAAGTATGTGTAATCATTAGGAGTGCCTGGTCTGCTTCGTAAGTATTTTATTAAGATTCTGGCTTGCCTTTTGTTAGTTCTGCTGCATGGAAAATATTCTGTTATATAAACTGATGTTGTGGTTTCACCCAGAATCTCTTGAGTTCTGCCTTGCTGCCAGCCATGTGAACATACAAACACATCCACACATCAGGAGGACGCTTGGAGAGAGGTTGGTAATCGGACCAGGGATCTGGGAATACTCTTCTGCTTGAGCAGAACGGAAATCTTGGCACTAAAGGTTGGCAAATTGAGTAGAAAATATGATCCTCTCCCTGCCCTAGACCAAGGACAAGTAATGAAGTTAAATATCCCTATGTTCAAAAGTACTGACAGATAACTACTAGTGTGGCATGTATTTTGAAGTGGAAGGCACTGGTTCAGGAAGTTACAAGCTCTAAAAATCTGCAAGAATTCCAAAAAACAAAAGAGACACTGAGGGATGATTGTATAGTCTTGTAGATTTCGATGGGCAGGTTATGAAACCTGCTCTGCAATGTAAACTACTCCCAAATGAAGGAGGCTGCTTGTGACTGAGTAGCCTCACAATGGCCCAAGGATTTGTTCTTACATCAGACACTTCTTGTCTCAACATCCCAGGAATAATTCTGCCTTTTTTATTTTTGCCACACTGAACTCTGCTGAAATGAGATTCAGACATGAATGCAGAAGACCTGTTTGTTCAGCTACCTGGCTAAAAACAGGGTCAAGAAATGCATGGTCTTAACAGTAATCAGGCAATTTCCATTTTCAAATATGAGTGCTAAACAATCTTTTCCTCCAGCTGCCTTCAAGGGATTGTAAAATCCAGCCTGTGGTCTAAAAGCATTTGGGTATCAATGTTATTATCATATATATCTGTGTATTAATATATTATCTACATAATGTATTTCTATGTATTGTTAGATATATATTAATGTAAATATAACATAATATAATATTATATCAACATCTATATTATATGTGGTCTTAATATTCTTCAGAATATTCTTCAGAAGGCAGGATAAATTTTATGTATTAACTCTTCAGATGCCGGTTTTATTGCGCTACTGAGCTTTTTTGTTTTGTTCAATGCTATCATCCCCAAATCAGGGAGTTGCCAGCCTCCAGACCATTGTGTATTCCTGCAGAAGCGACACGGGAAAATGTCTTCCTGCATATCCAGGCATTTATTCTGGTCTTGGCAGAACAGCCTAGGGCTAGGAAGGGTTAAAGGCTCCTGCAGCCTTAGCAGGAGTCAGCTGTTGGTCACAGCTGCTGATTGAAAAACCATTTAGATGTGCGGTGTGGAAGAGGAACATGGAGTAAAAGCAGGCTGCTGCTGGGATGTGTTCTGTTTGTGCCTGATTTGGGTGCTCCTGATTTGTTTGCACGCAGTGTGCATTAAATTCCATGTAGGATTGCATCATTTAATACAGCTTTGCAGATGCAGGCATTCAGGCTGCCTGGCAGATCCCGTGTCCATGACTCCTAGATGATGCCATACCTGCGCTGTTTCTCCTGTTCACTGGGATGTGGCATCCAACCATTGCA
This sequence comes from Pyrgilauda ruficollis, assembly GCF_017590135.1. Classification (NCBI taxonomy): domain Eukaryota; kingdom Metazoa; phylum Chordata; class Aves; order Passeriformes; family Passeridae; genus Pyrgilauda; species Pyrgilauda ruficollis. Next base: position 39,598 of record NW_024521429.1, on the reverse strand, counting down.
GCACTGCTGTGTTCCAGCCTGAAAATAATCCTGCTGGCACTTTTTGACATTTCTAGCTGCTTTATTTACCGTGGCTTGTGGGGTGACTTTTTGTTATTTCACGAGCTTGCCTGGCTGTGGTTTTACTTGACTCCCCTGTAGCCACTTTTGCTGTCTGTTCTGTTTCTGCTGTTGAGCTGCATGAGGTTGTACATCTGTAACCCACCATCCCAGAAATGTTTGTTTTTCACTTGGGAGTGATTCCTACATATGTGGCGCTCTGGGCTAAAGAGACAGTAAACATAATTTTACAGCCTGTTTTTACAGAGTTATCTTGAGGCTGAGTTCTTTATTTGTCAGGCTTTTTCAAATGGTCCCTAATGCTTTTGTGTTGCAGGGAGAGTTTTTGTTCTTGCAGGGATTGTTTGCAGCTGTGATTCCTGCAGTGCATAGTCTGGGCAGAAGTGCAATGCCGGTTTTAATCTGCACAGAAAGGAAGCAATAGGGAAGATATACAACCACAGAATGGCTGAGTCTGTATGGATGTGCATGTCCTGCTGTACTGCAGCAAGACCTTATTCCCAGTAAAGACAGACTTTCTTTGTCCATTTTAGGACTTGGCTTGTCTTTTTTCCCTAAGCCATGAAGGTGGTAGAAGATATAGGACTACTTGAGGCAGAGCTGGCCTTTTGTACTTTTTTTTTTGTGCAGATAAAGACTGCTCCTGAAATTATCCTCCCATAAGCTTTGAATAAGTAGGTCATCTGCTTTTCCATGGTCTGGCCAACACTATGTTGCCTAAAGCCAGATTCCAGTAAGGGTTAGGAAAGAAAATCCAATGCAAGTGATATGTCACTTCTCTTTGAGAGGGCTTTCCAAAGCGTGGTGCAGAGTTGTGTGAACTGATAGATGCAAGTAGCCAAGGTGACCACAATCCACAGCTGAAGTGCAAAGAGTAGATTTATCCCATCACCTCGCTGGCTGGAAGGTTTCAAAAACAGATGGGGACACATGCCCTGCTAAGCTTACCCCATCTTAGAGGGACCAAAAGCACATGGGCCCATTCCGGGCCTCCACATCTCAAAGGGCCTGGCCCATGTGCAGTGCTTCACAATTCTCTGCTTTCTGTGCTTCTTATCTCAACTTCTCCCCATGGAGAGACCCAGGTGTGTGAAGAACAAGGTTTAAAACATTGACAGCATTCTGTTGTCTTCTACAGAAATTCCATTTCTCAAGACAGACAGAAAACAACACAAAGCAAACACAATACAGGAAATTTCCCACACTGAATAGTCTTAGCATCCCCCAGCTGCCAGGTTGTCTTGAGTGAAAACAACTCTGTTTTTCCTCCTCACTAAATTTTCCACTTTTAAGCCTTTTCTCCCTGCAGTGGTGTGATTTCTGGGGTGCTGTATTCCAGGCCAGGAATTGGACTTGATAATCCTGATGAGTCCCTTCTAACTCAGCATATTCTATGATTCTGTGATTCTAATTATAGGGATGCTACAGATCCCCAGCAAGCCCAGAAATCTCCAGTGCTGTTGAGACTATTGTGTCCTCTTGATGTCATCTCAGGAGCCTTCACCCTGCTGTGGACACCTGAATAAGAACAGCTGCCCATTCACCATTGCATGTAGCCCTCTGACAGACTTAGGGAACAGTTTTGCCACCCTGTGCAAGCACAGGTCAGGAAGTGGGCCTTGATTCCTGAAGCCTAGCTGAGTTTGATGCCTGACTCCCTCAGCCAAACACTCCATTCCCTGCCTCCTGTGGCTGTTGTGGTGGACAGTTTTGAGCTCACAGTTCCTAGGCATAGAAGGTGCTGGGAAAACCTTCAGTCCAGATTTCTGCTGGCTTTGATTCAGGTTCACCGGCAGCTGATGGCTGTGGTTTTGTCACCACTCAGCTGCAGCTGCTGGTTCGTGGGGTTCTCAGCTGGGCAGGTCAGTAGAAGGAGCACACTGAGGAGGCAACCAGCTGGCAGCCCTGCTTTGCACAAATCACAGAAGCATACCATAGCTTGGGTTGGAAGGGACCTTAAAGGTCATCTAGTTCCAACCCCCTTGCCATGGACGGGGAAGCCACCCATTAGGTCAGGATTACTAAGGCCTGACCAAAGCTGTGCAGTTGGGGAGGGGTAGTCTTGGAATCTTTGAATACTGAGTGTGCCCAGAAATTTCATACGCTTATAGGATTTTCTTTCTTTCTTTCTGTGGGGGTTCTTGAGTGCTCTGGTGACCCTGCAAAACCCAGGCTCCAGCATCCAATCAGATCTGCGCTTCAAAATGGAACTGTGATTTCTGCTGTTGTAAGATCTTCAGGAAGCTTTCAGAGTGCTCAGGCAAAAAGATGCTGTGCAAGCATAGTCCCTCCTGCTGCTACTGCTGCTGCTACTAGAGTGTCTGTGATAAGAAAGGATTTACTGTGTCTGCATTTTAATTCATTAGCAATTTTTGTGTGATATGAACAGCTAGAACATCAGTCTTTTTCTTCTCTGCGGATTTGCATAAAGTAATTAGGAACATATGTGCTGGGGGCTGGGGCAGGGAGGAGGAGGAGCAGGTTCCATCCCAGAGCACCTCAGTGGATGCTCTGAGTCATGGCCTGTAAATGGCTCTTGCCGAGTGCCACATGCCAGATGATGAGTCACAGAGCAAGGGAGCACAGAAATGGGAGAAACTGGTTCGGTCACTGTCCTGGCTCCTGTGTTAGCTGGTATAGATCTGCTGTTTGAGCTATTTCTGATGTCTTGTGTAACTCTGAATGCACAGAGCAGCTGGGGCTTCTTGTCCTCTGGCTGGGAGGCAATACCTGCCTCGCGCTGCTCATGTCATCATCAGCAATACACTCACACTACACCCATTGCTTAGTTTTGTGTGTGCTGGTAACCCCTGGCCCGTGCAGCTCCTTTCTGCCAGCGGCACAAGGGCTGTGACTGACTGTCACGTGCTGTGGTTTCCATTTGGAACACATCATAATCCCATATAGTTCTGGGATGTAATGATACATTAATCATGGGCTTAGTCAGGCTGTCCTGGAAACCACTGGAAAAAGCCCTGGCCAAGGCAGGGCTTTGTGGAAGGAAAAGGGAAGTGGTCTTTTCAGGAATCACTGCACAGCATCACAAAAGGAATCAGCCTGAGCAGAGGCAGAAGTTTAGGAAGTATTTAGTCTTTCTATTTTTCTGCAGCTCCCTTTAAACAAAAAGGGCTGGAATATTCACCCTGGGAGCATGCAGACCACCCTGACTATGCTCCCTGTCCCGTGAGGCAGGGAAGGAGAGCTGGAGGTTTAGGATGAGTCAAACAATTAACATTTCCTTTTACACCTTGTTTTTTTTTTTTTTCATTAAACTCACTGGATGATTTAATAAAGCATTTAATGAAGGTGTAAATGTGATAGAGATGTATTAGCTGGCAAGAAAAAAACAGGTGTCCAAACAAATACCACTAAATAGACTCATCCTGCAACAACTTACAGGCTTACTCACCTCCTCCCTCTGCTTAAACATTCCCTTTGTTCAGACCCATCCCCAGACCACTCACCCTAAACCACTTATCCTCTTCTCTGATTCTGCTCCCTGAAAGCCCCCCAGTTTTCTGGAATCTTCCTAATAAATTTTTATTTAAAACCATCCAGTACTTTCTGGCAGCTTTTGTAGAACTGGGGCAGGGATGAACTGCAGTATTGCTGCTGGATGCATTGAGCCCTGAGATCCCCCACACTGTCTGAAGGGTGGTTTTCAGTTTGGATCAATCTCCCAGCCCTTTTGTCTGGAGGTAGACATACAGGGAATAAATTGAAAATATCTCTCCCCATGGAGAAAAGAGGAGATGTCTGTATTGTGCCTTTGTCTGCAAGATCATACAAACTGTTGCTTTTTTGCAGCATTTCTACTGGTGCTTGTTTTGTAGGGCTGTGAGATTTCTTCAGGCGTGTTAATGCAAATGCATTAGTAGGAGTCAGGGGTTCACATGGAACAGCCCTCAAAGAACAAGCAGCTCTAATACAAAATAATTTTTTCTATTTCAGCTTCTATGAAACTGAACCCCTAGCTTTTAACCCTGTTTTTGCATATTTCACCCTTGAATGACATGAATTTTGGTCTGCCTGAGGAAGGTGATGATGGCAGTGAAACCATAGCCATACAGAAGGAGTCAGCAATAACCCTCACAGTTAAAGGTTTCCTTTGGATACTCAATTTCATGGATGAAGTGACTGAGGTTTGTAGAAGCAATAATCTGTTCAGAAAAGCCATCCTCCAAAAAGCCAGCACTGCCTCCAGCTGACAGTTCTGATGATGTTGCACTTGCTTCCTCATCCTCTGTGCTCTATGCGCAGTCTTTTTACATTAAAATCACATTTATCTCTCATATCTCTGCATGCCTCCTCCCATGCATTAGATTTTATGAGGAAGCCTGTGTTAGTGTGAGCTGAACCCTGTCGCTCCATGTGCATGCAGGGGACAGTGCTGAGCAGAGCAGGGTATTAAGGGTTCAGCCCTAGAACTCCAAAATCGTGGGTGGAGCCATAACAAATATCAGAGTACACCTGGAGGTGTGCAGCCACCACACATAACTCATCAGCCCTTGGAGGCAATTGCAGCCAGGTCTGGTGGCTTCTGCATCTTCTCAGCAGTGTTGTAGAGGCAGGAGTTGGTACCCAAGGCCGAGGAGCCATGAAGCTACACCAACCACCTTTGAATTAGCACAGCATCCTCAGTTTTAGGGGCATGACAGGAGAGGGATTTGGAGGTCTCTGTGTAGTGGTCAGCAGGGACTTAAAAGGCATGGCATGCAGAGCCCAAAGGATTCTGCATGCTTCTGTTACCTGCACATGCTGCCTCCTCTCTAAAGCTCTCAGATCAGTGCTGAACCATCCTTTGCTGCTCAGCACTCACCTGCTTTTTACCTAGAGCTTTGCTGCAGCAAAGGAGTTTTTGTTGTGTGTATTTATTTCCGTGGGTGTACAATCATTCATGAGCAATTCTGTACCAAATGCAGCCATCTCACAAAAAGCTGTTCTTCCTGCTCTGTATTATCCTGTTTGGAGTGAAACATCCACAATGTGGCCCTCGCCTTCTCCGGGTAACCCTTAGCACCTCAAGGAAGAGCTCCCTGAATAAACAACCCGTATCTGCCATGTTGCAGCAGATGGTGTCAGTATGGAGAAGGCAAGAATTCTGACATTTGAAAATAAAATGGCTGATGTACAGGCATGTCTAGAGTCGTGGTGCTCCCTGCATGCCTACCTGCCTTGCGCTGCTATTACACCCTGTTCTAGGCAGGAATCAGTGCTGGATGCTGTGTTTGCTCTTGTGTGTGTAGCATTGAGCAGGATTCATGACAACAATAAGAAGAATGAATTGATTTGGCAAAAAATGTTCAGGTATGAACTGCCTGTCCACATCTGTACATTTCCAGTTGCAAAAGGGAAGTGAGGGCTTTATGAAGAACTAATCAAACCCAGCAAAATCTGTAACTAGTCTGCTTGCTATATTTTATTCCCCAACGTCAATGGCAGTGTAGCAGACCCTGAGTAGGAAGAGGAACGGTATTTCTGCAGTATTCCAGAATAAGGAAGGGTCATCTTCATTATGCAGGCAGGGAGGATGTTCTGATGTTGGGAACTGAACAGTCCCTGTGCCAGTGCCCTGCGTCCCTAAGTCTGGAGGAAGCCAGGAGAGGCTGCAAGGGAGAGAAAAGGAGTAGCTACGGTACAAAATGTCATGCCTATCCCTAGAGAAGCCATCAGAATGTCTCCTGGCAGGAGCTGTCTGCATGTCACCTGTGATCCTGCACCTCAGAGCCTGGCGCTGGGAGCACGTCATGGGTGCTGGCAGGATGAGCATCTGTCTACTGCAGGGTCTCTGGTGGCCACTGAATCGCAGCCCACCGGGGAGCCTGTGCTGCTGCTGGAGCCAGAGAGCTGGGCAGAGCCTCATTTTGCAGCCCGAGCACCGGAGAGACAGATGGGAAACGGCTGAGTGTCAGCTCTGACATTTTGCCGTCAAATGTCAAAGTGTGTCTGTGCAAGCCTGTCCTCCCACAGCAGCTTCTGTGCTGACATGAATTGTGTGTTGCTCAGCGGGGCCTGTCAGCAGATGGGTGCTGGGAGCCTGCTCCAAGCAGCCATTTCCCAGAGGCAGCAGAGACCTGGTGCTTCAGCAGTGAAGTGAGCTGCCATCATGGTCTGTATCTCCAAAATTACACTTTTCAGCTGGTTGCATTGTGGCAGCACTTGAAATACAGCGAAACCTGGTGGAGAGATGTGATCTGAGCGTTATAATCAGATACAAGAGCAGTAACAAAGGTGGAGTGGGCTACATGAGTAGATAGGCACTGGGAGACCAGCTTTTTACCCAAAATGTTTGTGAGGTGGGAGCAGGAAGACAGGATAAGCTTCTGCTGAGTACAATAGAAATAAACTCACATAAACTCGGAGCTCCTGCTGTGCCATCAGTGGTGCACAGGGACCAAACTTGGGCAGGAACACCCGTCCATCAAGAGTCTGTGTGTGTGTGTGTGTGTGTGTGTGTCTCTCTCTCTGTGTGTCTGTGTACTCTCAGGGTCAGGAGCTGCTGTTATCCACAGTGACTCTTGAGGATCTTAGGAATCCTTGTTGAAGAAAATTGGTCCCCCAGGATCTGGGCTGAGTAGAGATCAGCCTCTGTGACAGCAGCCATGGGAAGGGAACCAAAGGCTTGTGAGACAGTGAAGTCACTGAAAGGGGTGTAAAGGCTGATAGAGGTTTTAGGGAGACTACAGGTGAGGGAGAGTTCAGGGTTGCACAGTTAGTAGTCCTCTTGGATGTTCACCACCTGGTCCAAGTGGTCCTTTCTTCCTCAGAGCCTAAACGTGGATGAAACATCCCAGGAGAAGCAGACATGTAGGTGAGTGCCCCGGCCATGTAAGTCTCTGGTAGCATCTACCAGAAGGCCTGTCTGTTCTCTGACACTGGTATTAGCATTAACTTTTGCATTATTGGATGTTTACTGCAAACATTAGCTCTGTGTCCATCTTTGTGTTTTTATTTCCTGCCAGCATCATCCTGTGTCTGTGAGAAGCACTGCTGTGCGTGGGAGGAAAGTATTTCTTTTGATCATTTTTACCATCTTCTAATTGCTATTCTTATACCTTGAAAGAAGTGAAGTTCCTGGTGTTTCTGTGTAGCTGTCTCATTGCTCATACTCTCGTTCTAACTTCATTTAACCCACATTTCTCACTTTCCCTCTTGTGCTCCCATGTGCCTTTGCAGGTCTGCTCCAAATCCATTATCACCCCACAGTAACAAATGCTAAGGTAAGGTAGGTAAAAGCCACAGAATACCACTTTCTGGAGTCTGAGGTCAGTGGTGGGGGCCCTGGAGTCCAGAGCAATCCCAGGATCCCAGGATGCAATTTTCAGGGTGTAGTGATCACTGGGAATGCCTGGATGAGTTATGGGATGTGTAATGCTGACCAAGGGTGCTTGGGCCAAGGTTTTCAGAACAAGTGGTTGATCTGTGACAGCATTAGGTAATTTTTTAATCTCTCAGACTCATCCTGGATCACTGCTGCCTTTTGTGGTTTCTCCCTCTCTTTGCTGCCTTAGCTGCCTGCTGATGCACTTGTCTGTGTTGGATTATCTGATCTGTAGAAGAGAAGGCAAGAGGAAAACCCCCTCCAGGCTTATGCTGGAGATACTTGTAGACTGGACCTTGGGGTTAGGTGAGGAGGGAGAACTGGATTTGTCCTTTGCACTCCAATGTCAAACACTGGTGAACATCTGTAAGAAAGATGAAGAGAGACTTTTGACACAAGTAGAGAGTGGTGGGACAAGAGGGGAAAGCTTTAAACTGAAAAGTGGCATGTTTGGATTAGATATTAGGAAGAAATGCTTTACTGTGAAGGTGGAGAGGCACTGAATTGGATTCCTCAGAGAAATTGCCCCATCCCTGGGAGTGCTCAAGGCCAGGTTGGATGGGGCTTTGAGCAGCCTGGTCAAAGCCCAAACCATTTTGTTATTCCTCTGGCTCTGTACGAACCTGCTATTTTGTGGACACAGGGAGACTGGGGTTCTTAGTGTCCTGCCTGTGCAGTGCCCTGCCTGTATGGCTCCTGGGACGACTGGCAGTCACACTGTTGTGAAGTGCAGCAGGTAATAAGCAGGTAAATGACACAGATAATGTGGCAGAGAGATATGATCCCCTCCCAGACCACCGTAAGCACCAGTTTGAGCTGAGGTTTCACCATCAGCCAAAGGTCAGTAAAAGTCAGTGTGCTGTGTGGGACCTATTTGACCAATACCAGCAGCTCCCCATGGTCCCACTGAGGTCATTCACTCCTTTTCACTGGGGAGATCCTTGTGTACATAACTAGTTGCATATTTTGGCATGTCCCCCTGGCACCATTAAAAGGGCTCAGGACCTCATGGATTCTCCTGGATTTTGGAGAGGAATGTCTGTTGCTGCTTTTACATTCCAGTCTGCTCCTGCTTTCCAGTCTCTTCCTGGACATTAGTGTGTGCCTGTTGCAAGACCTTGCCATGTTTGGTTCTTGAAGGAAAGTTCAATGTACCTAAAAGGAAGCAAAGATGTTCAATCCAGTGTGAGAAGATGGACTGCTCTCACCAGAGTGCAGTGCTTCACTTCAGACCCTGTGCAGTTTTCCTGTGAGCACACAGTGCCATCTGCAGTGAGGTCTTTGTTTGGCCCAAATCCTGTACAGCCCTTTGGCCTCTTGACTGAAATCAGTTACTCTCTCCAGATATCTTTGAGGGGGGTCAGGTGAAATCAGAAGTGTTGTCCCAGGAGCCTGCATGGAGGGTGATGTCTTTGTTTTACTTTGTGATGGTTTGTTTCCCAGAGTAAGGACCTTGTGCTCAGGGATTTGTGCTGACAAGGAACCAGTCCATTTGATCCTTGTCAACACATGAAATCTCCAGTCAAACCAAGGATGCTTTAAATAGCCACTGCCTTTCCTGAGAGGTGACTTCCTTTGTGATTTTGTCTCTCTGTAGGTATCTGAATTCCCTCATGAGAAGTGTCCTCCCTGCCTCTCATGTGCAGCCCTACCTGTTCATGGGTGGTACCAGCTTCACTGATGCCCTGAAGAGTATTCCTCACCATGGATAGTCCACCCAAACTGACTGGTGAGACGTTGATTGTCCATCACATTCCCCTGGTGCATTGCCAGGTCCCCGATAGACAGTGCTGCTCCGTGAGCAAAAGGACCAACCCCTTCTGCCAGCCAGAGCTCAGCATTACACGGACCTCTGCCCTTCCAGACAGAGACCTCTCACAGACTGACTCCTTGGTGTACAGCAGCTTTCTCCAGACCTCTGAAACCTCAGCCGAGGCCTCAGATCACAAAGAAAGAAAAGCAAGGGATCTGATTGTCCCTAGTGTCAGTAAGCGACACAACCCTTTCCTGCTCAGTGAGGGTGAAGACCTCAGTATTTTTGGGGATGACTTGGGTCAAAAATCTTTCCACCTTCACAACTCACTTGTTGATGGCAAGCCTCCCTTCAATCTGCAGGATCTGGCCTTGCCCCCTTTCCACCTCCACGACTCCAACCACATTGTGAAATCCTGGAACATGGCCAGCCGGTCTGGTGTGGTGGACGGGCAAGAGGACAAACTCAGCAGTGACGACATCCAGAAGAGGAACAATGCGAACAGGTGCCATCAGGCCTCGGAACGCATGGAGCTGGATGAATGCAGCTGCCATCGTGGCAGCTCCTCCAACTTCTCCTTCGACAGTGGTGACCAGGAGTGGAACCAGAACATGGGTGAACCGCTGAGGAACCAGGATACCCTGCACAGGACATGCAGTTGTTCCAGCTCAGAGATCCAGCACTGTCGCTGCTACAGTTCATCAAGTCAGTCTGAAGTGATTGACCAACAGATGGGCTACATCAGTGACTCTTCTTGCAACAGTTCTGATGGCGTCCTGGTGAACTTCAGTGCTCTCTACAACAAAATGAATGGTCAGCCTCAATCCAACCTGAATTCAGCTAACCTGTCCTGTGACTCTTCCTTCTGCAGCCACTCAGACACAGGAGCTTTTTACCTGGATTTACACTCATCACCCACTGAATCCAAGATGTCTTGTGAGTCGCATAACCCAGAAAGTTCGGGGAAGGTGTGTGGGTGTCAACACTCCTCCTCACCTGTCCTTGATGCTAACTGCAACTCCTACCACCTCCACTGTGAGCCTTGCACATCGGAGAGCTCAGACCTCACTGCCTGCTTCCAGAGCCAAGCACGGCTTGTTGTGGCTACTCAGAATTACTATAAGTTAGTCACGTGTGACTTGTCTTCCCAGTCATCCCCCAGCCCTGCGGGATCTTCCATAACTAGCTGCTCAGAAGACCAGACCAAGGGTAGCCCAGCCCAGCCCACAGAATACTATCTGTTCAGAAGGCCCGACTTGAGACAAGAAGGCAATGTAGAGTGCAGTGAAGAGGAGCCAAAGGGAGAATCCAGCCAGAACATGATTGAGGGTCAGGTCTATGTCAATGTGTCACCGCCGAATCTCAACACAAGCCGGCAGCGCTCCAGGAGCTACGATCAGAACCTGGACAGGAGTCCTGGCAGCAGGCTGGGCTCCTTGGAGCGCATGGTGAGCTGTCCAGTCAAGCTGAGTGAAAGTCCAGCAATACCCATTCAGAGCTCTCCCCCCAAGAGGGTGACATCGTTCGCTGAACTGGCTAAAGGACGGAAAAAGAATGGCACCTCCCCACCGCACCGCTCCAGTGGTGATTCTTCCCTGGAGTTCTCTCCTATCCCTGAGACTCAGCGGGATTGCCCAACCTTCCTTGAAGAAAGAGCTCGGCGCAGCCAGAGTCTTCCACCCATGCCCTTCATCCATGGCCTGAACCGGAGCTGCGAGGGCTTCTGTTTGAATCATGCTTTTGGGGACAGCCAGGCTTTGTGTTCCACCAAAGACTCCGTCTCCAGTGAGAAGGTCCCCAGTGGGCATGGGGCAGGTGAGCAAGCCTCTCTCTCCCTGCTGACGGAGGCAGATGCCAGCTTCTCGAGTGGCTCTGCCAGTGGCCACGGACAAAAAGATGTTAGAGCCCGAGCAGACGGTAAGGAGACAAGGCAGAAGGGAGAAGTAAAAAGGAAGGCAGCTCATTGGGATATGAGGGGAGCAGCAGGGAAACCTGCATGGTGTTAAGAGACCAGTGTCAGGGCAGTTTGGTTCCTGGTCTGCCAGTCCCTGGGACAAAGTCTTGCTGTGCTTTGTCACAGAAGCCTTTCAGTCTCATATCAGGGCAAGTGTCTTGTCCTTGTATTTGTAAAGCCTCGTGAGGTTTTGTTCATACCTCTCATGTGGTGTTAGCAAGGACACGGCATTAATACTGAGAGAGTCTGTGCAGCTTGAAGGGCTGTATCTCTTCCAGGGAACTTAATGTACTTGTCCATGAGAATCACCTGTCCTTAGCTCCTAAGACAGAGATGTTAAAATGTTCAGCAGAGTCATAGTCACAGCCTTTCTTTTTTGGAGTTATGTGGGGCAGAGGTGAAAGGGGAAGAGGCATAGCCAGCAGTCTCCTTTCCATACAGGTCCTGGAAGCTCACACAGTTTTTGCTAGGACTTAACAGTGTGAGTACCACAGAGTCTAATCCGTATGTTTCTGCTGGAATATCCTGGTCATGTTCCCCACAGTGCTGTGGATTGCAGCAAAGGTTCCCATGGAGAGCCACTGTCACAGCTACCTGTGTGGGGAAGCCTGTAATTTGTGAATTGTATTCCACCTTGATATTGCTGTCACTTGTTCTCATGAGGAAGCTGTGTGACATTCCCTTTGGAAGTATGGCCATTTCTCCGGCACTGTGGGAGACCTCTGTCTCTGCCCTAGGCAGATGTTTTACCTGCTTCCAGGTAAAAGCCCTTCTAAAATGCCTCTAACCAGACATTGCTGTAAATAGCCCCTACTATGTAAAAAAACCTGTTGTGCATTAACAGACTGTCTCCACTTAATGTTCTGAAAATTTCTGGCAGGAGGTAAGAATGTGGTTTATTGCCATGGCAGGGGCGGGAGAGATTTTGGCCTTTGGAGAAAAAGGGTTTTAGTTATTGTCCTGTTTGTTTATTGAGCCTTGAATGTGTGCTTGGTGTGGGATGGCAGTGAGGGCAGCCACTGGCTCTTCTGGGAGGAGGCAGCATGGCAACAGCCCTCTTAGCTTCAGAGGGAGGGCTTGGAAGGAGCAGGCCCTGCTCAAGGTGGAGGGGGCAGACAGGAGCTTTCAGGGTAATACATCCCAGCAGTTGCCCACCATGCCAGTGGGGTCCCTCCTTCTGCACTGTGACAGCAAGACAGGCATCAGGGCTGTGCAGGCAGCTCCTGCCTGTAGCTGGAGATGGAGGCATATATGCTGTGCTCCAGCCCAGAGCAGTGTGCAAGACTAGAGGCTCTGAGAGGGGCTAGAGGCAAAGAAAGCCGTGCTAAAAGCTGGCTACAGGAAGAAAGGTCTGGAATACCCCACAAGCAGCAGGTACACCAGGGCTGATCAGGGATCTCAGTCAGCCCCACATATGCACCCAGTGCTGTGTGTGTTTTGCACTGAATGCACAGTGTGTCACACTTCAGATGTGTCCCTCAGGATATTTGTGGCTCCATCAGGAGCTGGAGGCATGTAGATCAGCCCACCACACTCCCTCAGGACATTCTAGCACATCATTTGCTGGAGCAGACTGGCACTTTCCAGGGTTGGAGGTGGAATGTTGGGAATGTCCTGTTTAGGTCTAGAAGAGGCATGAAGGATGAAGGAAGCTCTGTGTTCCAAAGTGGGGGCAGTTACAGACAAAAGAAGAGGGAGGGAGAAAGGGAAGCAGGCAGCCTTTGCAACAGCACCAGTATATTGTGATGCAGGATTCAGAGCTGCAGTGCTATTGCATGTAATGCTTGTGCTGGGTTGTGCAAGTGCACGTGGGAGGGGACAGTCCTTTGGGATGAGAAATCTGACTCTACTACAAAGTGTTGGGCCTTGACTTTGTGGTACTGCTTGGGCAGAGGCATCTCAAGGCAGGCACCTGATCCCATGGCTTTGTGCTGTCCAAGGGGCAAGAGATTGGGAAAGGATGTGAAGCTGGTGACCCTACCAGGACAGACAAGGTCCTGGTGCAGTGCTGTGCTCTTGCCTCTGCACTTGGGGCCACATATCTTTTATCTTGCCAGCTCTTGATGTGTGTAACCAGTTCAGATTTGAACCACTCTGTAACTGGCCTCTAGCTTATCCTCTTCCTCCTGCATCAGAGAGCACATTCCCTTCTGCCTGTATTCTGCTTGGTGATTGTTGTTCTGCCCATTACTCACACTTTCTTCCCCTTTCTCTCCCTGAAGGTGGTGGCTCAGACAGCAAGCCTGTGGTACGCTACAGCAAGGACCAGCGTCCCACAACCCTGCCCATCCAGCCCTTTGTTTTTCAGCACCATTTCAGCAAGCCACCCAAGGCGCGTGCCCTGCACAGCCATTTTGCCTCCAGCCTTTCCCAGCTCTACAGCTTGTCCAGCAACCGGCCTGCCAGCCAGCAGATCTCCAGTTCCCAGTCCTCAGCCTTGGCCACCTCGGCAGAGCAGGCGGCGGTGGCGGGGAGCCAAGCCCATGGCACGCTCGTGACCCAGCGCTCGGCAGACGGAGCTGCCTCGCGCGGTGATGGGGGCATCAAGAAGCCTGGCCCCGAAACAACCCGTCCGTCCCCGCTGGGCAGTTACTCCCCCGTGCGATGCAACGTGCCTTTCTTCCAAAGCGTGGACTCCTCTTCCTCACCCACCTCTGAGAGAGCTGAAGACAGCCAGCCCCCCAGAAGCAGGTCCTGCCCCATCTCTGCTAACCTGCTTCCCATGAGGTCATCTCCTGCTGTCAGTGCCATGCAGCCCTCCAAAGCCACCAAAGCTGACACCCTGAGGCAAAAGGAGAACCCCAAACTGATTCCCAAGAAGGAGGCCCCGCTTGAGCCAAGCCCACCACTCTCTGAATACCGACTCCACAGTGGGTCCCTCCCACCCCTCTCGGTGGGTGGCATGTCCATGAGCAGAGTAGGAGGTCATGCAGATTCACACTGGAGAAGTGGCAGTGAGACTAGCAGCTCTGGTCCCCTGAGCAGCATGGGAATACGGCCTGTCAATGGTAGGTACCCATCCTCCTAGATGCTAGTCTGGAGCATCTACAGCTCCCTGTAGCTATGTCTGCTCCCTATAGTGCCACCATTTCCTATAGCCACAGACCAGGATGAAATTGCATCTGGATGCTGCAGGAAGACCTGCAATAAGAGCATGTCACTCCAGTGCCAACTCCTACACTGTGTCTCCAGCAAGGGCAGTGTGGGCTGCTGGTTTTACAGCACCCCATGCTGGGTGCTTGCACCCCAAACCTGTTGCCTCTGTGCCTGCAGCCACAAGGGCACGCAGGCTCCTGCCCTGCTTTGCCAAGCAGCGGCATCCACCTGTCTCCATGTGCATGTGCTAGTGTCCTGAAATGCTGCTGGACCTCTGAGTAATGTGCTGTCTCTCTTTCTCTGTCCTCCATCTTTCTCTTACTCTCCCTTCCCGCTTCCCTTCCGCATCCTCCCGTGTGCTCTCGTCATCCTGTCTGGTGCTCACTGCCTGCGGCATCCCAGCGAACCACCTCTCCCCCCAAGCGCTGAAGTGGCGGGAGTACAGGCGGAGGAACCCCCTGGGTCTGGACCGCGTTTCAGGGCTGCCCAGCTTAGCGGGCAGCCTGGACAGGAGGCAGCAAGAGCCTCGGCTGAACCGGGGCAACCCCATCTTTGAGCTCCCTGGCGCTCTCAGCACCAGCCATTTCCACTGCAAGCTGAACGGTGCGCACCACCTTTCTGCTGGGGGGTCTTGGGAGGTGACCTTGGGATTCAGGCTGAGTTTCCTCAGGTTAAGCTTGGATTCATCACTGCTCAGAGCAGGAGGGATGGTACATTTCTTCACAGCTGGGCTGAAGGATTCAAGAGGAAGGTGAAAATTGCTTCACTGGTTCAAATCTTTGTGGAGCCTTCCTTTTCCTTGAGGTGAGAGCAGTTAGGTCCAGCTCTGAGCTGGGTTGAAGGGCAGAGTGAATGGCCTAAGAGCCCGCTTAGATCTCAATAAGTGCTCCTGGACTGTGGTTAGCTGTAGTTTGTCTCACACAGGAGTTGGGGCCCTTGGAGATCTCAGATCTGTGCCCCATGGTGCCTGACCATCTGCCCCAGCCCTGACAATGTGCTGGGTGCTGAGCTGTAGATTTCATGAGGCAGCTGACAACACTAAAGACTCTTACAGGACTCTGTCTTCTCCAGACTTTGCCCTTAAGGTCTTCCCTATCCTCCAAAACCTGTGCAGGAAGGGCTGACAGGGGAAGGCTGCTTTTGACTGAACCTCTGACACTCCTGTGAGCAGAACAGTGTGGTCTGTCTGTGGGAGGAAGAGCATTCTACAGGCTAGCCTCAAACCATGGAGGGAATTCCTCAAAGCCTTATACTTCACCCCCCCAGCCAAAACATTTTCTCTATCTTTCTACAAGGGAAAATGCATAGCACGGACTCCAAAAGATGTAAGTCAAGCACATGGGAGAACTCCTGTGTATGTCACCCCTTGAAAACAGAGGCCATCCCAGAGAACAGGCAGCAGACATGCAGGTGGTTGTCTGTGGATGCCTGTGTGCAACAAGTAATGATTTCTCTGTGTTGACTTCTGACCCTGCTTGCAGCAGCATGGGGAGTCTGGTGCAGCAAGGTTTCCCTTAGCCTTAGCCCATGAGAGTGAACCTCTCAGAGCATCTTCTGTGGGCCCCCAGTCAAGCTGGAGGTGGTATTGGGTAGGCCATGGGGATCAATTGTGCAGGCACACACTGCAAGCCACTGCTGGGGTAGCACCAAGCCTGTAGCTTCACCATGCCAGCAGAGGACAGGTGGCATGAAAACTGCTGCTTCGGTGTGCAGGATTGGGGCTGATCCTTGTCCCCTCTGTCTTATCCTTGCAGGACAGTCTATGAGGCAACTCCAGCTTACCTACAATGACTTTTTCCCTGACTACTTCTCGCTAGCAGAGAAACCTCCTGCTGAGTTCTGCCTCTCCCCAGATGGCAACACAGAGTCCATCTCCATCGACTTGCTGCAGAAGAAGGGTGAGTCCATATATCTCTGGTGGACCATGTAATGTGCTGTGAAGTGTGCTTGAACTGCTTCTCCCAGTAAATATGATTAGAAAGGATCTTAGGTGCACAGGAATGGGCAGAGAGAGCAGACAGGCACAGGAGTGTGACCCTAAGGCAGGGCATGCTGCCACCCCAGGCTCTGTGTACAAAGGTAGACCTGTGTGTATCTGTGTGATGTTGCAGATTTGCTAACATGAGATTTTATAATTTAGGTGAAAAGTCTGTTCAGTCCTACATAAGTAGTATAAAATTGTATCAATTATATAAAAAGGTAGGAGAAAAGACTCCAGAGCAGGACGAGATATGGCTGTGGTGGGATCCATGCTACAGGCAGGGCTGGCAGGACTTGACAGCTGATTTGTTATCATTTCAGAGGCAAGGGTTGTGCAGAAAGGTTCCCAAGCCTTTGCCAGCTATGTGCTCATGATTACCAGGTGGCAGCTTTCCCTTCTGTTTCAGTTCTGTTCTTACGTTATCCTGGTGCAGGTGACTGATTATACACCACTGGCTTGCTGCTGAAAGTCATGACAGAACCTGCCAAATGCAAGGCTTCTGCCCTGCCACCCTGTGGCATCAAGGCAGCAAAAGACACATTGCCTCAGGTCCCATCTCTGCTGCCTCAGGGCATGTGGTGTGGAGGTGCTTCCTGTTCCTTGGGAATATTGACAGGTTGTCCTACTGGCAGTCTTGGTAGGTGAGTGCTGGAGCCAGCAGGAAGAGTTTTGGTGAGGATTTAGGATAGTCTCTGCATGTTTTTTGGCAGAGAGGGCTTGTGTGTAGACGTGAGCTTGCAGTGCCCCTGTCTGATTACTTCCAGGAGTGTTTTGTCAGACTCCATCCCAGCAGCCCCTCAGGCAGCTCTTTGACCTGTTGTTTTCCACTAGGTCTTGTGAAGGCTATCAACACTGCTGTTGACCTGATTGTGGCTCACTTTGGAACCAGCAGGGATCCAGGGGTGAAGGTATGTCTTGCATCCAGCTCCATTCTGGGTAGCATAGAGAGTACAGAGCAAGATTGCCTCTCCATTCTCTTCCAGTCTAAAACTACAGGTTATCTAACGAAGGCAGGAGTACCAAGAACAAATCAAACAAAGGTGCTGCACACTGTGCAGCAGATAGTAAATCTATGACAATTCCTGCTGCATGATGCAGTAAATACATGTATTTGAAGGAAGATCAGAAAAACACAGGTAAATTATGTTTATTAAACAAATAGGAGTAATGTCCAGCTTAGACTCTGAGTTGGAAGTAGTTGTAGGCTGTGAAAGTATAAAGGGCAAGTATTATGTATGTTTGTTCTGGTTTAACTCTTTATGTACTTACTATGGCTTTTCATAAGAAGAAACAGCAGATCAGCTGCACTTCTGGTCTGATGCAGCACACCAGGTCTTTTTTCTCATAGAATGGGGAGATGTGTCTCCCTCTTTCACATGTCCTTTGACTCTGGTCTGGCACTAGTACCAGGGTACAGTGCAGTGTCCCCTAGAGATCCCTCAGCATCTCACATTTTAATATGAGATACTGCATCATTTTAATAATGATAAAAAAGTGCATCAGACTTCACCCATCTGGGGCAGTTGGTCACACCCATGGTAGCCCTTACCATGAATACATTACAGTATTTAGAGTACATCTAAGGGGCTGGTGGTTTTAGGCCCGTGCTCCCCTCATTTCCCATTTCTGGAATAACACAGAAGAGCATCTAGGTTGCCCTCGGGCTGGCTGTCTTTGGCCTGTGCTCCCTCATGCCCCATTTCTAGAATAACACAGAAGCAGAACAATTTTGCTTGTGTTTGTACCAGGCATTTTTTGCAGTCCTGTGACACCCAGCATGTTTGTAGTGCCTCCTCTCAGTGCTGAATGCTTGGCTTTAGTCAGGCAACTCTGGGCAGCAATGTGACACTATTGGGACATGACAACTCCCCTGGCATGCCATCCCCAAGGAGAAACCTGACTGGGACAGATTCCAAAACCATTCAATCTTATCTCAGAGCCCAGTGTAATTTTGTCCTAATTACGGCTGTTGCTGATGCAGAGATTGCTGAGCAACAGAACTGGAGCTGTTGAGATTCCCATGGCTTTTTAGGGCTTCACTGTGAATTTCCAATACTTGCAGTGTAGGTTTGGGGAATAATTGCCACATTCCCCCATTACTTTGCTTATCAGACAGTGCTGTAGTTTTAACCTCGGGTTTCTTTATACATCAGTGTGCCAGGGGCTGAGTGTTCACCTGTCAAAAGGCAGCATCCATCCCTGCTGCTGCCGTGCTCAGTGGATCTGACGGGATTATTCCTGAGCCAAGTTCAGTTTCAGTTCAGGGCTTTTGTGAACCTGTGCCAACTGGTCAGTATAATTCCAGCTCAGCTGGTAAAATCTGTGCCCTGAGCACCATTGCCTGACCCATTTGGATAGATCCTTTGGCAGCTCAAAGAATGTAAGCAGCAGAATATGTCCCTGCTCTGCTGGAGCTGGGCTCTTACATGCTTCCTCTTCACCTCAGTCTGAGCTCTGGCCATCCATTGTGCCCTTATTTGTTCATTTATAGTAATCTCTAGGAGTTAGAGCTTGACATGTCACTGAGTAAGTGTTCCATAACCCCTCAGTGCTGGTAGTTCTATGTAGGTTGGTGCTTCCTGCTCCAGAATTAGCTACAAGAAAATCCACAGCAGCAGGAATATCCCCAGCTCTTTTCTTCCTCCAGCAGGAGAACCTTGTTATCCCTCTCAGGAGAACCAGTCTTACTTTCTAATTGGAATATCCTCTTCCCAGTCTAGGATATTCTTTTTTCAAATTACTACCTCTTCCCAGCCTGGGGAAGAGCTTGCAGAGAGCAATCCAGAACTGGTGTATGAAGCATCAGGAGTGAAGGCAAAGATCCTGCATGTTCAAGGAGCTGCTGAGCCTAGAAGTTGCTTGCTGGGTGTCTGAAATGGGGCTGAACTGTTTCCATGCATCTGTACCTTGAAAACACTTAGCAACACTCTCCCTGCCTTTTGTCCACTAGGCCAAACTTGGGAACAGCTCTGTGAGCCCTAATGTGGGGCATCTCATACTGAAATACCTGTGCCCAGCTGTGCGGGACATTCTGAGTGATGGGCTCAAGGCTTACGTCCTGGACATGATCATCGGCCAGAGGAGGAACATCCCCTGGAGCGTGGTGGAGGCATCCACCCAGCTAGGTATGGGTGTTGTGCAGCAGTGCCTGTGGTAGTTGTGACTGGGAGGTGCTGGGCAAGGTTGGCTCTAAGGATGGCAGTGCAAAACACCCATTTTCCTGCATGGAGCAGGGTGCACATGTACCATCTCTTTCAATAAGGGTGACACACTGCACTATTCTTCCCAAGTATTTGTTGTCATTTCTCCTGAAATTTGCAAATTCTCCCATAACAGGCCAAACCAATAAAAAAAGGGAGAAAAAACCCCAACAAAATTAATTTCACATTGGTTTCTGCATCATACTGGGAAGCCTCATAGCCTGACTATGGCAAATCTTCAGCTCTGCAGTTATCTCTGTGATTGTAGACACCCCAAATTGTAACCACACACCACAATATTCTCTTTTCACGCTGATTTTGAGCCAGTGGCTATGATTGTCACTGAAGTGTGGGAAGCAGGTCCTTGTGGTAATGAAACACTCCTGGAGTTTTGGAGTGGTCTGGGATGGATCACAGCCCATCTCCCTTGTGTAGTCTAAGTGTTGGTGTGGAGTGAGTTCACATTGGTGTGGTGGAGGGGCATGCACACACAGACATGGACACCCAGACAATGTCTGTCTTGTCTTGATGCTCCATCCTGTGGTGCAGTTTTGGCTTTGGTCACCACAGCTAATCTCAACAATTCGTTTTTCTACACAGGGCCCTCTACAAAATTGCTGCACAGCCTCTACAGCAAGATCAGCCAGTACACAGAGCTCACCAACCACACCATGCGGTTCAACGCGTTCATCTTTGGCCTTCTCAAGTAAGCAGGAACCCTGGGGTGGCCGCACATCCCTGTCCAGGGCTGGCAGCAGCTATTGGTCCTTGACTGCAGGCAGGCACAATGAGAAAATTTAAGAATCTGGGAAGCCACTTCCCAGAAGCAGGGTAGGGAAGGAAGAAGCTCTAAGCCTCAGAGAACTCCGTGCAGGTCAGGAGTGAGAATGAGTGGCTGTAGCCAACTGAAAAACAGGGTCAGTCTGTTTTAGCCCCAAAACATTAGGTGAGAAAACTCTGTCTGTCCAACTTCATATGAGGTTAGACATAATATATGCATGAGTTACTCTTGGAAATTCCTCTTTAAACCATTGTTTCCTGGAGCTGCAGTGGATCCCAAGGCATGAGGCTCTGAAGGAGAAATTGCCCTGGTCCAGGACTCCAGACTGGCCCTTCTAGTTTGCATAAGGAATGTGCACACTCTGCTGTGTTTAACAGAGGAAGGCAGCGATACGTTTTTGTGGGTGAAGCGATAAGTACTGCTAGGGTAGTGTTTCCCTGATCCTCTCTGGTGGTCAGCAAGAGCTCTGGCAGTGGCAACAGAGTTCCCAAGATTTCCAGATGTTGTAGAACTCCTCCAGGCAGGAACAACCTCTGCCTTGCTCTCCCCACACAGGGTGACCCCATTTGCCCTCACTGGCATATTTTGGGCTGAGCCACCAGCACTGATCTTATGTCTTAGTTTTGTAGATCATTTGCCTCTTCCACAGCATCCTCTTCTCAGCAGAACAAAGCTCTGTCAAGGACATAGGAGCCAAACAGTGAGGAATCTTGCTGCAAACATTGTTGTTCATGGTTCCAGTTGCACATGTAAAGCCATGTAGATGTTCAGTGACAGGCTGGATGTCTGTGATCAGGGCATGCTGATGGGACCAAGCCACTGTCCTTTCCCTGAGGTTCACAAGCTCATGCTTTGTAAATGCCCTTTTCCAGACACACTTCTTGTGGCAGAACAGTGAGGATGAATGGGGTTAATAGATTTTCACTGATTCTTTCTGATCCTGCTAATTTTCCATTCCTGCAGTATCCGGTCCTTGGAGTTCTGGTTCAACCACCTTTACAATCATGAAGGTAAGAACCTGAAGGCTGTGGGCTGCAGTGGGAGCCAAACTCTGCACACAAATACAGCATGGGATGGAAATATGTTTCTCTTGTTGCTCTCTCAGCTTGGGCTGCTCTTCTCTGCCCTGAGGTGAAGGACTAAGCTATTACACAGTCTCAATGTAGCAGAGAAATCCCAGGTGGAAGTCCAAACATCATGCAGCTCCTTCCACCTGAACCTGGACTTCCTTTCTCCTTCCCACCTGCAGCTAGTACCCAAGGCTTTTGGTGTAGATCCCTCAAACTATCTGCAGGAGATCAGATCTATGCCTCCCCAAATTTCTATGTTCCCTGCCCAGTGCCTGAGAGTTTTGTATATCTGGAGATGTGCACACTTACCTGAATCTTTTCAGGCATGGAGAATAGGAAGAAATGGAAAAGAAAACCTGACATACAAAAAGCAGATTTTACTGGATGTATCTGTTTTGTAGCAGAATAGAATAGAAATAGGAATGGAATAGAAATAGGAATAGAATAGAATAGAATAGAATAGAATAGAATAGAATAGAATAGAATAGAATAGGGTCTGTGCTTATCCTGGCTTTCTGAAGCAGAAGACAGCCATCTATTAGACCATCATTAAGACCTGGAAGTGTGAGTAAAAGTTGGGGCTGTCAGGTTATTCCCATCTTTCTTCCATGGCATTTGGTGGCAGAGGTCGTCTGGGATGATAGTCTGCCAAGCAAGTCCTGGCTGCAGGTACAGCTGGAAAGCTCTGTCAGGGCCAGTTTGCTGAGAGATCACAGAGCATCTGGTGCTCCCTGACCCAGGCCTGAGCCTCTCACTGTGACCAAAAACTGATGTCCATCTCCTTTTGTCATAGCTTCAGCAGCTTCATGGTGGCCTGGCAATGGTGGCAAGAGCGTCTCCTCTAATTAACGTATTTTTTCCTACAGACATCATCTTGGCACACTACCAACCAGTGGGCTTCTTGTGCCTGTCTCACAGTGTGTGCCAACCTCTTTTTGAGGAGCTCCTGCTCCTACTCCAGCCTCTCTCCCTGCTGCCCTTCAACCTAGACCTCCTCTTCGAGCACCACCTGATGCAGATGGGCAAAGAGCAGCAGCAGCAAAAGGAGCTGCTGCGTGTGAAGCAGGACCTGCTGCTTTCCGTGCACTCCACCCTGCAGCTGATGCGGACCCGGGGCAGCAGTGAGGATCCTGATGGCTGCAGCACCGCCCCTGAAGCATGCCAAGGGGGTGCCAGAGATGGTGACATCTCACCAGGGCACAGCCCACAGCAAGCTGTGAGTGAGAAGAGGGTCAAGGGAGTGGGAGCCTCCTGCGGAGAAGGTGACAGGGAGGAAGAACAGAGCAAGATGCGAGAGAGCACGTGGGAGGGGAAGAAGGACAAGCAGGCAGGCTGGTGGTACCAGCTCATGCAGACCTCTCAGATTTACATCGAGAGCTCAGCCGAAGGCTCAAAGTTCATCCGCTCTGAGAAGAAGAAAGCGGCTTTGAATCCTGCACCCAGGTCAGTGGAGACCCACAAGGCACCACCTCCCCGAGAAGGAGTGGTGGAGGGTGCAGAGGCTTGTCCTATTGCTGAGGGCACCTTGGAGGAGAGGCCCAAGGCAGCCAGCAAGCCAAGTCCTGAAGCCGTGGAAGAGCCCTTGGAAAAGCCCCAGCAGGTAGCGGTCGGCGAAGAGGTGAAGGAACGGAGCTGGCCCTTCTGGATGGGCAGCCCCCCAGACTCTGTGGTTACAGAGCTAAAGCGCAGCAAGGAGAAGGAGGCTCAGCAAAGAGTGGGAGCAGCAGCAGCCCCCCAAGAGGACAGCAGTACCAGTGCATCAGAGGGCAGCCAGCCCATCAAGTGGGGACACTTGTTTGGGTCCAGGAAGGTACAAAAAGAGCCCAGACAACCAAACAGGTAAGGGCTGTGGTGGTTTGGGGCTGAGAAGGGCTGGTTGACCTGGAGTATGGCAGTACAGGTGGAAGTCAGGCCATGAGCTGACCGCTGGGCTACACCATGGTGGTACATCAAGGGTCTGTAACCCTGCTCAGTCCTGCCAGCCTGCCTTAATTCCTCCCATACCCTTTCTCAATCCATCTCACAGGCTTTCCTCTCTGCCTGAGCTCTGTAACTGTCTTGGCATTCAAACCCTGCTACATGGCCCCATTATCACCCCATCCCTCCCAAAATCACATGTTGAGAACAGAACATAGAGCCATCCCTGTTGCTTGCAACAGGTGTGGGGGAAGGGTGAAGTTGCCTCCAGTAGCTGGGACCCCTGTGCATTGCCTCTCCCTCTATACACCCTTACTTCTCCTGAAAAATGACCACTGGAAATGTCCTTCTCAATCCAGGCTGTGGTTTTACATCTGAGCCCTCCTTGCCTGGAGACCTGAGACACTAGCAGTGCACTTAGTGCACAAAGCCAAACCTCTAAGGCATGACCTTGCTATGATAGCTCCTGCTCTGTTTTCCCGGGTGCAATTTCCTGCCACTGACTGCTTCTGTCTGCTGCTTCCAGGTTGCCCTCTGGCTGGCTGAGCTTGGACAAGTCTGTCTTCCAGCTGGTGGCCCAGACAGTTGGGGCTAGCATGTGGCGTGAAGCAGCCCCGGAGCCAGACCCTCCCCATCCAGAACCACCCGAGGCACCTGCTGAGGCACAACCAGTCCGGGAGATGTCTCCTCACCCTACCTGGTGAGTGACACCAAGTGGACAATCCTGCAGGTGCAGGAATGTGTTAGGTTGAAGGTGGCATGGCTCTGCCTGTTGCAGTTTGCCTGGCCCCCTTTATACTCATGGACCAGAGAATGGTTTAGGGCACTGATGCAGCTTGTGCATCGATCCACCACAACTCTGCAATCTGCACGTGATGGGGAGCTGGGAGGGCAGCTGGGAGCCTGGCTGGGGAGGGAAGCTGGGGGTGTTTTCCTCTCCCCCTGGACCTGTCGTGGTCCCTGGGTGGGGGTGTCCTGAGGTGAGCTAACCCTACTCTCCTTCTGCCTGCAGTGAGGTGAAAGCTCTTTGCCATCACATTGCCACTGAGGCAGGACAGCTGAGCTTCAACAAAGGGGATATTCTGCAGGTCATCTCCAAGGTGGATGGTGACTGGCTGCAGTGCAGCCTTGGCTCCGAGAAGGGACTGGTGCCCATCATGTACGTCACCCACCCTGAGGACGAGGACTATTGACACGTTTAGGAGGCCAAGCACAGTTTCCTGGGCTGCTGAGGCTCCTCTGGGATAGCCTACCCTGCCAGAGGAACAAACACAGCTTCTTGCTAGTTTCTTACCTTTCCTGCCATTACAGAATACAGTAACCGTAGGTGGTTCCTTCTTGCTCCTCCTTGTGCAGCTGCCAAAGGCCAACTTAGCCCCCCGGGGTCTTCTGCGAGCTGCACCTCGTATTGCCAGGCATCGCCATGCATGCAGCCACACCAGGGACCGCCTGACCCCCCCCCCCGCCCCTCACTGTCTGCAGCACCCACAGGCCATGGACTTGTACATTACAGGAATCCAGGCAGTCCCTGCCAGGGCAGTGCTGCCCCGCTGCGCAGCTGTTGGATGCTGGAGGGTACAGGGTGCTGGCCGTCCCCTGCCTGGGGGTGGCAGTGCAGTCTGCAGCCTCCATCATCCCCGGCATCCTCAGCTGAAGGGGTGGGAGCACTCTGCGTTGGCAGGGTCCCTGCGAGGCTGGGCTGATGGGTTGTGTTTATTGGGGCACTGCAAGGTAGGCTCCCTCACACTGGAGCATCCCTGTCCTAGTGTGCTGTAGTGGTTCCTGGTGGGTTGTACCGGGACAAGTGTCCTGTCACACTGCAGGGCTGGGGCTGTGCGTGGCCACAGCCAGGGGAGGGGGACGGGGTATGTGTGTGAGTGTGGAGCAAAGGGGTGTGAGGGGTTGTGAGGAAGGCACGGGGTTGTTCAGTGTTATGTAGGTCCAGGATGGGTAGTGCCACCCTGTGCAGAGATGGGTGCTTTGGGGGGAGGCCGTGTGTCCTCCACACTGAGCTGGGAACCGGTGCCTGGGAAGCCCTGGGATGCTCAGTGGAGGGCGCTGGAGGGGAGGGAATGAGGGCAGGGTCCCTGTCTGGGCTAGGGATTTGGGGGCAGTGCTCTCAGCAAGTAGATTGGGGGTGCTCCTAGAGGGAGCTGGGGAGCCTGGGGAGGAAGGGGTGGTGCTCCCTTTGGCACAGGGTTTCTGGTCTTGCTGAGCAGTGCCGTGGGGTGGGGGGGATAAGTGTTGTGCACAAACACAAGGGGATACTGGAGGTCCTGGGGTCCTTGGTAGAGGCAATGCCAGTCAACCCCTTCCTTGCCATGTTCATGCCGCCTGCTGTAGTGGGGATCTTCACCTGCCTGTCAGGTGGGGAACAGTGTTAATGAAAGGCCATGCCAGTATTTGGTGCCATGGCCGGCTTGACGCTGTTCACAGCATCGTGCCTGGGCTGGCTTCACCATGGCAAGGGGCCCTGGTCTTGCTAGGTTACCTCCTGCTTGTACATCGCTTAGCGGATGTTGCACCATATTTAATTTGTATCTCCCTGTTAGAATGAGGTGTCTCGCCTTTATTTATTTCTTTATTTATGATGCATATTAATAAAAAAGGTGCTGATTGAGTTCCCTGCTACCCAGACTTATCATTTCGGCACATCCTTGTGAAGGGTCTGTGGGTTACCTCTGCTGGGACACTGCATTGCAGGCTTCCTCCTGCATTCACCACAGCCTACACCAGACCTTCAGGAGGACATAGGTTGCTCCCAGCAGTCAGACCTGTCAGTTCAG